>NC_052246.1:13321243-13921243 GCF_013401445.1 Tripterygium wilfordii
GACCGTTGTACTCTATTTAGTGCTCTTAAAGTCTAACTTGCTAGTTGAGCCTTCGTGCCACGTTTCGTAAGGTAAAGAGCGAATAGACCAAGTTATGTCTCAAATTGCACAAAAACGTGAAAAGCTCCTCTATGGAGAGAGTTGAGCAATTCCAAAGCATCAATGTGGACCGTTGTACTCTATTTAGTGCTCTTAAAAGTCTAACTTGCTAGTTGAGCCTTCGTGCCACGTTTCGTAAGGTAAAGACGCGAATAGACCAAGTTATGTCTCAAATTGCACAAAAACGTGAAAAGCTCCTCTATGGAGAGAGTTGAGCAATTCCAAAGCATCAATGTGGACCGTTGTACTCTATTTAGTGCTCTTAAAAGTCTAACTTGCTAGTTGAGCCTTCGTGCCACGTTTCGTAAGGTAAAGACGCGAATAGACCAAGTTATGTCTCAAATTGCACAAAAACGTGAAAAGCTCCTCTATGGAGAGAGTTGAGCAATTCCAAAGCATCAATGTGGACCGTTGTACTCTATTTAGTGCTCTTAAAAGTCTAACTTGCTAGTTGAGCCTTCGTGCCACGTTTCGTAAGGTAAAGACGCGAATAGACCAAGTTATGTCTCAAATTGCACAAAAACGTGAAAAGCTCCTCTATGGAGAGAGTTGAGCAATTCCAAAGCATCAATGTGGACCGTTGTACTCTATTTAGTGCTCTTAAAAGTCTAACTTGCTAGTTGAGCCTTCGTGCCACGTTTCGTAAGGTAAAGACGCGAATAGACCAAGTTATGTCTCAAATTGCAAAAAACGTGAAAAGCTCCTCTATGGAGAGAGTTGAGCAATTCCAAAGCATCAATGTGGACCGTTGTACTCTATTTAGTGCTCTTAAAAGTCTAACTTGCTAGTTGAGCCTTCGTGCCACGTTTCGTAAGGTAAAGAGCGAATAGACCAAGTTATGTCTCAAATTGCAAAAACGTGAAAAGCTCCTCTATGGAGAGAGTTGAGCAATTCCAAAGCATCAATGTGGACCGTTGTACTCTATTTAGTGCTCTTAAAAGTCTAACTTGCTAGTTGAGCCTTCGTGCCACGTTTCGTAAGGTAAAGACGCGAATAGACCAAGTTATGTCTCAAATTGCAAAAAACGTGAAAAGCTCCTCTATGGAGAGAGTTGAGCAATTCCAAAGCATCAATGTGGACCGTTGTACTCTATTTAGTGCTCTTAAAAGTCTAACTTGCTAGTTGAGCCTTCGTGCCACGTTTCGTAAGGTAAAGCGAATAGACCAAGTTATGTCTCAAATTGCAAAAAACGTGAAAAGCTCCTCTATGGAGAGAGTTGAGCAATTCCAAAGCATCAATGTGGACCGTTGTACTCTATTTAGTGCTCTTAAAAGTCTAACTTGCTAGTTGAGCCTTCGTGCCACGTTTCGTAAGGTAAAGACGCGAATAGACCAAGTTATGTCTCAAATTGCAAAAACGTGAAAAGCTCCTCTATGGAGAGAGTTGAGCAATTCCAAAGCATCAATGTGGACCGTTGTACTCTATTTAGTGCTCTTAAAAGTCTAACTTGCTAGTTGAGCCTTCGTGCCACGTTTCGTAAGGTAAAGACGCGAATAGACCAAGTTATGTCTCAAATTGCACAAAAACGTGAAAAGCTCCTCTATGGAGAGAGTTGAGCAATTCCAAAGCATCAATGTGGACCGTTGTACTCTATTTAGTGCTCTTAAAAGTCTAACTTGCTAGTTGAGCCTTCGTGCCACGTTTCGTAAGGTAAAGACGCGAATAGACCAAGTTATGTCTCAAATTGCACAAAAACGTGAAAAGCTCCTCTATGGAGAGAGTTGAGCAATTCCAAAGCATCAATGTGGACCGTTGTACTCTATTTAGTGCTCTTAAAAGTCTAACTTGCTAGTTGAGCCTTCGTGCCACGTTTCGTAAGGTAAAGACGCGAATAGACCAAGTTATGTCTCAAATTGCACAAAAACGTGAAAAGCTCCTCTATGGAGAGAGTTGAGCAATTCCAAAGCATCAATGTGGACCGTTGTACTCTATTTAGTGCTCTTAAAAGTCTAACTTGCTAGTTGAGCCTTCGTGCCACGTTTCGTAAGGTAAAGACGCGAATAGACCAAGTTATGTCTCAAATTGCAAAAACGTGAAAAGCTCCTCTATGGAGAGAGTTGAGCAATTCCAAAGCATCAATGTGGACCGTTGTACTCTATTTAGTGCTCTTAAAAGTCTAACTTGCTAGTTGAGCCTTCGTGCCACGTTTCGTAAGGTAAAGACGCGAATAGACCAAGTTATGTCTCAAATTGCACAAAAACGTGAAAAGCTCCTCTATGGAGAGAGTTGAGCAATTCCAAAGCATCAATGTGGACCGTTGTACTATTTAGTGCTCTTAAAAGTCTAACTTGCTAGTTGAGCCTTCGTGCCACGTTTCGTAAGGTAAAGACGAATAGACCAAGTTATGTCTCAAATTGCACAAAAACGTGAAAAGCTCCTCTATGGAGAGAGTTGAGCAATTCCAAAGCATCAATGTGGACCGTTGTACTCTATTTAGTGCTCTTAAAAGTCTAACTTGCTAGTTGAGCCTTCGTGCCACGTTTCGTAAGGTAAAGACGCGAATAGACCAAGTTATGTCTCAAATTGCAAAAACGTGAAAAGCTCCTCTATGGAGAGAGTTGAGCAATTCCAAAGCATCAATGTGGACCGTTGTACTCTATTTAGTGCTCTTAAAAGTCTAACTTGCTAGTTGAGCCTTCGTGCCACGTTTCGTAAGGTAAAGACGCGAATAGACCAAGTTATGTCTCAAATTGCACAAAAACGTGAAAAGCTCCTCTATGGAGAGAGTTGAGCAATTCCAAAGCATCAATGTGGACCGTTGTACTCTATTTAGTGCTCTTAAAAGTCTAACTTGCTAGTTGAGCCTTCGTGCCACGTTTCGTAAGGTAAAGACGCGAATAGACCAAGTTATGTCTCAAATTGCACAAAAACGTGAAAAGCTCCTCTATGGAGAGAGTTGAGCAATTCCAAAGCATCAATGTGGACCGTTGTACTCTATTTAGTGCTCTTAAAAGTCTAACTTGCTAGTTGAGCCTTCGTGCCACGTTTCGTAAGGTAAAGACGCGAATAGACCAAGTTATGTCTCAAATTGCAAAAAACGTGAAAAGCTCCTCTATGGAGAGAGTTGAGCAATTCCAAAGCATCAATGTGGACCGTTGTACTCTATTTAGTGCTCTTAAAAGTCTAACTTGCTAGTTGAGCCTTCGTGCCACGTTTCGTAAGGTAAAGACGCGAATAGACCAAGTTATGTCTCAAATTGCACAAAAACGTGAAAAGCTCCTCTATGGAGAGAGTTGAGCAATTCCAAAGCATCAATGTGGACCGTTGTACTCTATTTAGTGCTCTTAAAAGTCTAACTTGCTAGTTGAGCCTTCGTGCCACGTTTCGTAAGGTAAAGACGCGAATAGACCAAGTTATGTCTCAAATTGCAAAAAACGTGAAAAGCTCCTCTATGGAGAGAGTTGAGCAATTCCAAAGCATCAATGTGGACCGTTGTACTCTATTTAGTGCTCTTAAAAGTCTAACTTGCTAGTTGAGCCTTCGTGCCACGTTTCGTAAGGTAAAGACGCGAATAGACCAAGTTATGTCTCAAATTGCACAAAAACGTGAAAAGCTCCTCTATGGAGAGAGTTGAGCAATTCCAAAGCATCAATGTGGACCGTTGTACTCTATTTAGTGCTCTTAAAAGTCTAACTTGCTAGTTGAGCCTTCGTGCCACGTTTCGTAAGGTAAAGACGCGAATAGACCAAGTTATGTCTCAAATTGCAAAAACGTGAAAAGCTCCTCTATGGAGAGAGTTGAGCAATTCCAAAGCATCAATGTGGACCGTTGTACTCTATTTAGTGCTCTTAAAAGTCTAACTTGCTAGTTGAGCCTTCGTGCCACGTTTCGTAAGGTAAAGACGCGAATAGACCAAGTTATGTCTCAAATTGCACAAAAACGTGAAAAGCTCCTCTATGGAGAGAGTTGAGCAATTCCAAAGCATCAATGTGGACCGTTGTACTCTATTTAGTGCTCTTAAAAGTCTAACTTGCTAGTTGAGCCTTCGTGCCACGTTTCGTAAGGTAAAGACGCGAATAGACCAAGTTATGTCTCAAATTGCAAAAAACGTGAAAAGCTCCTCTATGGAGAGAGTTGAGCAATTCCAAAGCATCAATGTGGACCGTTGTACTCTATTTAGTGCTCTTAAAAGTCTAACTTGCTAGTTGAGCCTTCGTGCCACGTTTCGTAAGGTAAAGACGCGAATAGACCAAGTTATGTCTCAAATTGCACAAAAACGTGAAAAGCTCCTCTATGGAGAGAGTTGAGCAATTCCAAAGCATCAATGTGGACCGTTGTACTCTATTTAGTGCTCTTAAAAGTCTAACTTGCTAGTTGAGCCTTCGTGCCACGTTTCGTAAGGTAAAGACGCGAATAGACCAAGTTATGTCTCAAATTGCACAAAAACGTGAAAAGCTCCTCTATGGAGAGAGTTGAGCAATTCCAAAGCATCAATGTGGACCGTTGTACTCTATTTAGTGCTCTTAAAAGTCTAACTTGCTAGTTGAGCCTTCGTGCCACGTTTCGTAAGGTAAAGACGCGAATAGACCAAGTTATGTCTCAAATTGCACAAAAACGTGAAAAGCTCCTCTATGGAGAGAGTTGAGCAATTCCAAAGCATCAATGTGGACCGTTGTACTCTATTTAGTGCTCTTAAAGTCTAACTTGCTAGTTGAGCCTTCGTGCCACGTTTCGTAAGGTAAAGACGCGAATAGACCAAGTTATGTCTCAAATTGCACAAAAACGTGAAAAGCTCCTCTATGGAGAGAGTTGAGCAATTCCAAAGCATCAATGTGGACCGTTGTACTCTATTTAGTGCTCTTAAAAGTCTAACTTGCTAGTTGAGCCTTCGTGCCACGTTTCGTAAGGTAAAGACGCGAATAGACCAAGTTATGTCTCAAATTGCACAAAAACGTGAAAAGCTCCTCTATGGAGAGAGTTGAGCAATTCCAAAGCATCAATGTGGACCGTTGTACTCTATTTAGTGCTCTTAAAAGTCTAACTTGCTAGTTGAGCCTTCGTGCCACGTTTCGTAAGGTAAAGACGCGAATAGACCAAGTTATGTCTCAAATTGCACAAAAACGTGAAAAGCTCCTCTATGGAGAGAGTTGAGCAATTCCAAAGCATCAATGTGGACCGTTGTACTCTATTTAGTGCTCTTAAAAGTCTAACTTGCTAGTTGAGCCTTCGTGCCACGTTTCGTAAGGTAAAGACGCGAATAGACCAAGTTATGTCTCAAATTGCACAAAAACGTGAAAAGCTCCTCTATGGAGAGAGTTGAGCAATTCCAAAGCATCAATGTGGACCGTTGTACTCTATTTAGTGCTCTTAAAAGTCTAACTTGCTAGTTGAGCCTTCGTGCCACGTTTCGTAAGGTAAAGACGCGAATAGACCAAGTTATGTCTCAAATTGCACAAAAACGTGAAAAGCTCCTCTATGGAGAGAGTTGAGCAATTCCAAAGCATCAATGTGGACCGTTGTACTCTATTTAGTGCTCTTAAAAGTCTAACTTGCTAGTTGAGCCTTCGTGCCACGTTTCGTAAGGTAAAGACGCGAATAGACCAAGTTATGTCTCAAATTGCACAAAAACGTGAAAAGCTCCTCTATGGAGAGAGTTGAGCAATTCCAAAGCATCAATGTGGACCGTTGTACTCTATTTAGCTCTTAAAAGTCTAACTTGCTAGTTGAGCCTTCGTGCCACGTTTCGTAAGGTAAAGACGCGAATAGACCAAGTTATGTCTCAAATTGCACAAAAACGTGAAAAGCTCCTCTATGGAGAGAGTTGAGCAATTCCAAAGCATCAATGTGGACCGTTGTACTCTATTTAGTGCTCTTAAAAGTCTAACTTGCTAGTTGAGCCTTCGTGCCACGTTTCGTAAGGTAAAGACGCGAATAGACCAAGTTATGTCTCAAATTGCAAAAACGTGAAAAGCTCCTCTATGGAGAGAGTTGAGCAATTCCAAAGCATCAATGTGGACCGTTGTACTCTATTTAGTGCTCTTAAAAGTCTAACTTGCTAGTTGAGCCTTCGTGCCACGTTTCGTAAGGTAAAGACGCGAATAGACCAAGTTATGTCTCAAATTGCACAAAAACGTGAAAAGCTCCTCTATGGAGAGAGTTGAGCAATTCCAAAGCATCAATGTGGACCGTTGTACTCTATTTAGTGCTCTTAAAAGTCTAACTTGCTAGTTGAGCCTTCGTGCCACGTTTCGTAAGGTAAAGACGCGAATAGACCAAGTTATGTCTCAAATTGCACAAAAACGTGAAAAGCTCCTCTATGGAGAGAGTTGAGCAATTCCAAAGCATCAATGTGGACCGTTGTACTCTATTTAGTGCTCTTAAAAGTCTAACTTGCTAGTTGAGCCTTCGTGCCACGTTTCGTAAGGTAAAGACGCGAATAGACCAAGTTATGTCTCAAATTGCAAAAACGTGAAAAGCTCCTCTATGGAGAGAGTTGAGCAATTCCAAAGCATCAATGTGGACCGTTGTACTCTATTTAGTGCTCTTAAAAGTCTAACTTGCTAGTTGAGCCTTCGTGCCACGTTTCGTAAGGTAAAGACGCGAATAGACCAAGTTATGTCTCAAATTGCAAAAACGTGAAAAGCTCCTCTATGGAGAGAGTTGAGCAATTCCAAAGCATCAATGTGGACCGTTGTACTCTATTTAGTGCTCTTAAAAGTCTAACTTGCTAGTTGAGCCTTCGTGCCACGTTTCGTAAGGTAAAGACGCGAATAGACCAAGTTATGTCTCAAATTGCAAAAACGTGAAAAGCTCCTCTATGGAGAGAGTTGAGCAATTCCAAAGCATCAATGTGGACCGTTGTACTCTATTTAGTGCTCTTAAAAGTCTAACTTGCTAGTTGAGCCTTCGTGCCACGTTTCGTAAGGTAAAGACGCGAATAGACCAAGTTATGTCTCAAATTGCACAAAAACGTGAAAAGCTCCTCTATGGAGAGAGTTGAGCAATTCCAAAGCATCAATGTGGACCGTTGTACTCTATTTAGTGCTCTTAAAAGTCTAACTTGCTAGTTGAGCCTTCGTGCCACGTTTCGTAAGGTAAAGACGCGAATAGACCAAGTTATGTCTCAAATTGCACAAAAACGTGAAAAGCTCCTCTATGGAGAGAGTTGAGCAATTCCAAAGCATCAATGTGGACCGTTGTACTCTATTTAGTGCTCTTAAAAGTCTAACTTGCTAGTTGAGCCTTCGTGCCACGTTTCGTAAGGTAAAGACGCGAATAGACCAAGTTATGTCTCAAATTGCACAAAAACGTGAAAAGCTCCTCTATGGAGAGAGTTGAGCAATTCCAAAGCATCAATGTGGACCGTTGTACTCTATTTAGTGCTCTTAAAAGTCTAACTTGCTAGTTGAGCCTTCGTGCCACGTTTCGTAAGGTAAAGACGCGAATAGACCAAGTTATGTCTCAAATTGCACAAAAACGTGAAAAGCTCCTCTATGGAGAGAGTTGAGCAATTCCAAAGCATCAATGTGGACCGTTGTACTCTATTTAGTGCTCTTAAAAGTCTAACTTGCTAGTTGAGCCTTCGTGCCACGTTTCGTAAGGTAAAGACGCGAATAGACCAAGTTATGTCTCAAATTGCACAAAAACGTGAAAAGCTCCTCTATGGAGAGAGTTGAGCAATTCCAAAGCATCAATGTGGACCGTTGTACTCTATTTAGTGCTCTTAAAAGTCTAACTTGCTAGTTGAGCCTTCGTGCCACGTTTCGTAAGGTAAAGACGCGAATAGACCAAGTTATGTCTCAAATTGCCAAAAAACGTGAAAAGCTCCTCTATGGAGAGAGTTGAGCAATTCCAAAGCATCAATGTGGACCGTTGTACTCTATTTAGTGCTCTTAAAAGTCTAACTTGCTAGTTGAGCCTTCGTGCCACGTTTCGTAAGGTAAAGACGCGAATAGACCAAGTTATGTCTCAAATTGCAAAAACGTGAAAAGCTCCTCTATGGAGAGAGTTGAGCAATTCCAAAGCATCAATGTGGACCGTTGTACTCTATTTAGTGCTCTTAAAAGTCTAACTTGCTAGTTGAGCCTTCGTGCCACGTTTCGTAAGGTAAAGACGCGAATAGACCAAGTTATGTCTCAAATTGCAAAAAACGTGAAAAGCTCCTCTATGGAGAGAGTTGAGCAATTCCAAAGCATCAATGTGGACCGTTGTACTCTATTTAGTGCTCTTAAAAGTCTAACTTGCTAGTTGAGCCTTCGTGCCACGTTTCGTAAGGTAAAGACGCGAATAGACCAAGTTATGTCTCAAATTGCACAAAAACGTGAAAAGCTCCTCTATGGAGAGAGTTGAGCAATTCCAAAGCATCAATGTGGACCGTTGTACTCTATTTAGTGCTCTTAAAAGTCTAACTTGCTAGTTGAGCCTTCGTGCCACGTTTCGTAAGGTAAAGACGCGAATAGACCGTTATGTCTCAAATTGCCAAAAACGTGAAAAGCTCCTCTATGGAGAGAGTTGAGCAATTCCAAAGCATCAATGTGGACCGTTGTACTCTATTTAGTGCTCTTAAAAGTCTAACTTGCTAGTTGAGCCTTCGTGCCACGTTTCGTAAGGTAAAGACGCGAATAGACCAAGTTATGTCTCAAATTGCACAAAAACGTGAAAAGCTCCTCTATGGAGAGAGTTGAGCAATTCCAAAGCATCAATGTGGACCGTTGTACTCTATTTAGTGCTCTTAAAAGTCTAACTTGCTAGTTGAGCCTTCGTGCCACGTTTCGTAAGGTAAAGACGCGAATAGACCAAGTTATGTCTCAAATTGCACAAAAACGTGAAAAGCTCCTCTATGGAGAGAGTTGAGCAATTCCAAAGCATCAATGTGGACCGTTGTACTCTATTTAGTGCTCTTAAAAGTCTAACTTGCTAGTTGAGCCTTCGTGCCACGTTTCGTAAGGTAAAGACGCGAATAGACCAAGTTATGTCTCAAATTGCAAAAACGTGAAAAGCTCCTCTATGGAGAGAGTTGAGCAATTCCAAAGCATCAATGTGGACCGTTGTACTCTATTTAGTGCTCTTAAAAGTCTAACTTGCTAGTTGAGCCTTCGTGCCACGTTTCGTAAGGTAAAGACGCGAATAGACCAAGTTATGTCTCAAATTGCACAAAAACGTGAAAAGCTCCTCTATGGAGAGAGTTGAGCAATTCCAAAGCATCAATGTGGACCGTTGTACTCTATTTAGTGCTCTTAAAAGTCTAACTTGCTAGTTGAGCCTTCGTGCCACGTTTCGTAAGGTAAAGACGCGAATAGACCAAGTTATGTCTCAAATTGCACAAAAACGTGAAAAGCTCCTCTATGGAGAGAGTTGAGCAATTCCAAAGCATCAATGTGGACCGTTGTACTCTATTTAGTGCTCTTAAAAGTCTAACTTGCTAGTTGAGCCTTCGTGCCACGTTTCGTAAGGTAAAGACGCGAATAGACCAAGTTATGTCTCAAATTGCACAAAAACGTGAAAAGCTCCTCTATGGAGAGAGTTGAGCAATTCCAAAGCATCAATGTGGACCGTTGTACTCTATTTAGTGCTCTTAAAAGTCTAACTTGCTAGTTGAGCCTTCGTGCCACGTTTCGTAAGGTAAAGACGCGAATAGACCAAGTTATGTCTCAAATTGCAAAAACGTGAAAAGCTCCTCTATGGAGAGAGTTGAGCAATTCCAAAGCATCAATGTGGACCGTTGTACTCTATTTAGTGCTCTTAAAAGTCTAACTTGCTAGTTGAGCCTTCGTGCCACGTTTCGTAAGGTAAAGACGCGAATAGACCAAGTTATGTCTCAAATTGCAAAAAACGTGAAAAGCTCCTCTATGGAGAGAGTTGAGCAATTCCAAAGCATCAATGTGGACCGTTGTACTCTATTTAGTGCTCTTAAAAGTCTAACTTGCTAGTTGAGCCTTCGTGCCACGTTTCGTAAGGTAAAGACGCGAATAGACCAAGTTATGTCTCAAATTGCAAAAAACGTGAAAAGCTCCTCTATGGAGAGAGTTGAGCAATTCCAAAGCATCAATGTGGACCGTTGTACTCTATTTAGTGCTCTTAAAAGTCTAACTTGCTAGTTGAGCCTTCGTGCCACGTTTCGTAAGGTAAAGACGCGAATAGACCAAGTTATGTCTCAAATTGCACAAAAACGTGAAAAGCTCCTCTATGGAGAGAGTTGAGCAATTCCAAAGCATCAATGTGGACCGTTGTACTCTATTTAGTGCTCTTAAAAGTCTAACTTGCTAGTTGAGCCTTCGTGCCACGTTTCGTAAGGTAAAGACGCGAATAGACCAAGTTATGTCTCAAATTGCACAAAAACGTGAAAAGCTCCTCTATGGAGAGAGTTGAGCAATTCCAAAGCATCAATGTGGACCGTTGTACTCTATTTAGTGCTCTTAAAAGTCTAACTTGCTAGTTGAGCCTTCGTGCCACGTTTCGTAAGGTAAAGACGCGAATAGACCAAGTTATGTCTCAAATTGCAAAAACGTGAAAAGCTCCTCTATGGAGAGAGTTGAGCAATTCCAAAGCATCAATGTGGACCGTTGTACTCTATTTAGTGCTCTTAAAAGTCTAACTTGCTAGTTGAGCCTTCGTGCCACGTTTCGTAAGGTAAAGACGCGAATAGACCAAGTTATGTCTCAAATTGCAAAAAACGTGAAAAGCTCCTCTATGGAGAGAGTTGAGCAATTCCAAAGCATCAATGTGGACCGTTGTACTCTATTTAGTGCTCTTAAAAGTCTAACTTGCTAGTTGAGCCTTCGTGCCACGTTTCGTAAGGTAAAGACGCGAATAGACCAAGTTATGTCTCAAATTGCAAAAACGTGAAAAGCTCCTCTATGGAGAGAGTTGAGCAATTCCAAAGCATCAATGTGGACCGTTGTACTCTATTTAGTGCTCTTAAAAGTCTAACTTGCTAGTTGAGCCTTCGTGCCACGTTTCGTAAGGTAAAGACGCGAATAGACCAAGTTATGTCTCAAATTGCACAAAAACGTGAAAAGCTCCTCTATGGAGAGAGTTGAGCAATTCCAAAGCATCAATGTGGACCGTTGTACTCTATTTAGTGCTCTTAAAAGTCTAACTTGCTAGTTGAGCCTTCGTGCCACGTTTCGTAAGGTAAAGACGCGAATAGACCAAGTTATGTCTCAAATTGCACAAAAACGTGAAAAGCTCCTCTATGGAGAGAGTTGAGCAATTCCAAAGCATCAATGTGGACCGTTGTACTCTATTTAGTGCTCTTAAAAGTCTAACTTGCTAGTTGAGCCTTCGTGCCACGTTTCGTAAGGTAAAGACGCGAATAGACCAAGTTATGTCTCAAATTGCAAAAACGTGAAAAGCTCCTCTATGGAGAGAGTTGAGCAATTCCAAAGCATCAATGTGGACCGTTGTACTCTATTTAGTGCTCTTAAAAGTCTAACTTGCTAGTTGAGCCTTCGTGCCACGTTTCGTAAGGTAAAGAGCGAATAGACCAAGTTATGTCTCAAATTGCAAAAACGTGAAAAGCTCCTCTATGGAGAGAGTTGAGCAATTCCAAAGCATCAATGTGGACCGTTGTACTCTATTTAGTGCTCTTAAAAGTCTAACTTGCTAGTTGAGCCTTCGTGCCACGTTTCGTAAGGTAAAGACGCGAATAGACCAAGTTATGTCTCAAATTGCACAAAAACGTGAAAAGCTCCTCTATGGAGAGAGTTGAGCAATTCCAAAGCATCAATGTGGACCGTTGTACTCTATTTAGTGCTCTTAAAAGTCTAACTTGCTAGTTGAGCCTTCGTGCCACGTTTCGTAAGGTAAAGAGCGAATAGACCAAGTTATGTCTCAAATTGCACAAAACGTGAAAAGCTCCTCTATGGAGAGAGTTGAGCAATTCCAAAGCATCAATGTGGACCGTTGTACTCTATTTAGTGCTCTTAAAAGTCTAACTTGCTAGTTGAGCCTTCGTGCCACGTTTCGTAAGGTAAAGACGCGAATAGACCAAGTTATGTCTCAAATTGCAAAAACGTGAAAAGCTCCTCTATGGAGAGAGTTGAGCAATTCCAAAGCATCAATGTGGACCGTTGTACTCTATTTAGTGCTCTTAAAAGTCTAACTTGCTAGTTGAGCCTTCGTGCCACGTTTCGTAAGGTAAAGACGCGAATAGACCAAGTTATGTCTCAAATTGCAAAAACGTGAAAAGCTCCTCTATGGAGAGAGTTGAGCAATTCCAAAGCATCAATGTGGACCGTTGTACTCTATTTAGTGCTCTTAAAAGTCTAACTTGCTAGTTGAGCCTTCGTGCCACGTTTCGTAAGGTAAAGAGCGAATAGACCAAGTTATGTCTCAAATTGCACAAAAACGTGAAAAGCTCCTCTATGGAGAGAGTTGAGCAATTCCAAAGCATCAATGTGGACCGTTGTACTCTATTTAGTGCTCTTAAAAGTCTAACTTGCTAGTTGAGCCTTCGTGCCACGTTTCGTAAGGTAAAGACGCGAATAGACCAAGTTATGTCTCAAATTGCAAAAACGTGAAAAGCTCCTCTATGGAGAGAGTTGAGCAATTCCAAAGCATCAATGTGGACCGTTGTACTCTATTTAGTGCTCTTAAAAGTCTAACTTGCTAGTTGAGCCTTCGTGCCACGTTTCGTAAGGTAAAGACGCGAATAGACCAAGTTATGTCTCAAATTGCACAAAAACGTGAAAAGCTCCTCTATGGAGAGAGTTGAGCAATTCCAAAGCATCAATGTGGACCGTTGTACTCTATTTAGTGCTCTTAAAAGTCTAACTTGCTAGTTGAGCCTTCGTGCCACGTTTCGTAAGGTAAAGACGCGAATAGACCAAGTTATGTCTCAAATTGCACAAAAACGTGAAAAGCTCCTCTATGGAGAGAGTTGAGCAATTCCAAAGCATCAATGTGGACCGTTGTACTCTATTTAGCTCTTAAAAGTCTAACTTGCTAGTTGAGCCTTCGTGCCACGTTTCGTAAGGTAAAGACGCGAATAGACCAAGTTATGTCTCAAATTGCAAAAACGTGAAAAGCTCCTCTATGGAGAGAGTTGAGCAATTCCAAAGCATCAATGTGGACCGTTGTACTCTATTTAGTGCTCTTAAAAGTCTAACTTGCTAGTTGAGCCTTCGTGCCACGTTTCGTAAGGTAAAGACGCGAATAGACCAAGTTATGTCTCAAATTGCACAAAAACGTGAAAAGCTCCTCTATGGAGAGAGTTGAGCAATTCCAAAGCATCAATGTGGACCGTTGTACTCTATTTAGTGCTCTAAAAGTCTAACTTGCTAGTTGAGCCTTCGTGCCACGTTTCGTAAGGTAAAGACGCGAATAGACCAAGTTATGTCTCAAATTGCAAAAACGTGAAAAGCTCCTCTATGGAGAGAGTTGAGCAATTCCAAAGCATCAATGTGGACCGTTGTACTCTATTTAGTGCTCTTAAAAGTCTAACTTGCTAGTTGAGCCTTCGTGCCACGTTTCGTAAGGTAAAGACGCGAATAGACCAAGTTATGTCTCAAATTGCACAAAAACGTGAAAAGCTCCTCTATGGAGAGAGTTGAGCAATTCCAAAGCATCAATGTGGACCGTTGTACTCTATTTAGTGCTCTTAAAAGTCTAACTTGCTAGTTGAGCCTTCGTGCCACGTTTCGTAAGGTAAAGACGCGAATAGACCAAGTTATGTCTCAAATTGCACAAAAACGTGAAAAGCTCCTCTATGGAGAGAGTTGAGCAATTCCAAAGCATCAATGTGGACCGTTGTACTCTATTTAGTTCTTAAAAGTCTAACTTGCTAGTTGAGCCTTCGTGCCACGTTTCGTAAGGTAAAGACGCGAATAGACCAAGTTATGTCTCAAATTGCAAAAACGTGAAAAGCTCCTCTATGGAGAGAGTTGAGCAATTCCAAAGCATCAATGTGGACCGTTGTACTCTATTTAGTGCTCTTAAAAGTCTAACTTGCTAGTTGAGCCTTCGTGCCACGTTTCGTAAGGTAAAGACGCGAATAGACCAAGTTATGTCTCAAATTGCACAAAAACGTGAAAAGCTCCTCTATGGAGAGAGTTGAGCAATTCCAAAGCATCAATGTGGACCGTTGTACTCTATTTAGTGCTCTTAAAAGTCTAACTTGCTAGTTGAGCCTTCGTGCCACGTTTCGTAAGGTAAAGAGCGAATAGACCAAGTTATGTCTCAAATTGCACAAAAACGTGAAAAGCTCCTCTATGGAGAGAGTTGAGCAATTCCAAAGCATCAATGTGGACCGTTGTACTCTATTTAGTGCTCTTAAAAGTCTAACTTGCTAGTTGAGCCTTCGTGCCACGTTTCGTAAGGTAAAGACGCGAATAGACCAAGTTATGTCTCAAATTGCACAAAAACGTGAAAAGCTCCTCTATGGAGAGAGTTGAGCAATTCCAAAGCATCAATGTGGACCGTTGTACTCTATTTAGTGCTCTTAAAAGTCTAACTTGCTAGTTGAGCCTTCGTGCCACGTTTCGTAAGGTAAAGACGCGAATAGACCAAGTTATGTCTCAAATTGCAAAAACGTGAAAAGCTCCTCTATGGAGAGAGTTGAGCAATTCCAAAGCATCAATGTGGACCGTTGTACTCTATTTAGTGCTCTTAAAAGTCTAACTTGCTAGTTGAGCCTTCGTGCCACGTTTCGTAAGGTAAAGAGCGAATAGACCAAGTTATGTCTCAAATTGCACAAAAACGTGAAAAGCTCCTCTATGGAGAGAGTTGAGCAATTCCAAAGCATCAATGTGGACCGTTGTACTCTATTTAGTGCTCTTAAAAGTCTAACTTGCTAGTTGAGCCTTCGTGCCACGTTTCGTAAGGTAAAGACGCGAATAGACCAAGTTATGTCTCAAATTGCAAAAACGTGAAAAGCTCCTCTATGGAGAGAGTTGAGCAATTCCAAAGCATCAATGTGGACCGTTGTACTCTATTTAGTGCTCTTAAAAGTCTAACTTGCTAGTTGAGCCTTCGTGCCACGTTTCGTAAGGTAAAGACGCGAATAGACCAAGTTATGTCTCAAATTGCAAAAACGTGAAAAGCTCCTCTATGGAGAGAGTTGAGCAATTCCAAAGCATCAATGTGGACCGTTGTACTCTATTTAGTGCTCTTAAAAGTCTAACTTGCTAGTTGAGCCTTCGTGCCACGTTTCGTAAGGTAAAGACGCGAATAGACCAAGTTATGTCTCAAATTGCACAAAAACGTGAAAAGCTCCTCTATGGAGAGAGTTGAGCAATTCCAAAGCATCAATGTGGACCGTTGTACTCTATTTAGTGCTCTTAAAAGTCTAACTTGCTAGTTGAGCCTTCGTGCCACGTTTCGTAAGGTAAAGACGCGAATAGACCAAGTTATGTCTCAAATTGCACAAAAACGTGAAAAGCTCCTCTATGGAGAGAGTTGAGCAATTCCAAAGCATCAATGTGGACCGTTGTACTCTATTTAGTGCTCTTAAAAGTCTAACTTGCTAGTTGAGCCTTCGTGCCACGTTTCGTAAGGTAAAGACGCGAATAGACCAAGTTATGTCTCAAATTGCACAAAAACGTGAAAAGCTCCTCTATGGAGAGAGTTGAGCAATTCCAAAGCATCAATGTGGACCGTTGTACTCTATTTAGTGCTCTTAAAAGTCTAACTTGCTAGTTGAGCCTTCGTGCCACGTTTCGTAAGGTAAAGACGCGAATAGACCAAGTTATGTCTCAAATTGCACAAAAACGTGAAAAGCTCCTCTATGGAGAGAGTTGAGCAATTCCAAAGCATCAATGTGGACCGTTGTACTCTATTTAGTGCTCTTAAAAGTCTAACTTGCTAGTTGAGCCTTCGTGCCACGTTTCGTAAGGTAAAGACGCGAATAGACCAAGTTATGTCTCAAATTGCAAAAACGTGAAAAGCTCCTCTATGGAGAGAGTTGAGCAATTCCAAAGCATCAATGTGGACCGTTGTACTCTATTTAGTGCTCTTAAAAGTCTAACTTGCTAGTTGAGCCTTCGTGCCACGTTTCGTAAGGTAAAGACGCGAATAGACCAAGTTATGTCTCAAATTGCACAAAAACGTGAAAAGCTCCTCTATGGAGAGAGTTGAGCAATTCCAAAGCATCAATGTGGACCGTTGTACTCTATTTAGTGCTCTTAAAAGTCTAACTTGCTAGTTGAGCCTTCGTGCCACGTTTCGTAAGGTAAAGACGCGAATAGACCAAGTTATGTCTCAAATTGCAAAAACGTGAAAAGCTCCTCTATGGAGAGAGTTGAGCAATTCCAAAGCATCAATGTGACCGTTGTACTCTATTTAGTGCTCCTTAAAGTCTAACTTGCCTAGTTGAGCCTTCGTGCCACGTTTCGTAAGGTAAAGAAGCGAATAGACCAAGTTATGTTCTCGAATTGCACAAAAACGTGAAAAGCTCCTCTATGGAGAGAGTTGAGCAATTCCAAAGCATCAATGTGGACCGTTGTACTCTATTTAGTGCTCTTAAGAGTCTAACTTGCTAGTTGAGCCTTCGTGCCACGTTTCGTAAGGTAAAGACGCGAATAGACCAAGTTTAGTCTCAAAATGCCACTAAAAAACGTGAAAAGCTCCTCTATGGAGAGAGTTGAGCAATTCCAAAGCATCAATGTGGACCGTTGTACTCTATTTAGTGCTCTTAAAGTCTAACTTGCTAGTTGAGCCATTGTGCCACGGTTCGTAAGGTAAATATGCGAATAGACCAAGTTATGTCTCAAATTGCACAAAAACGTGAAAAGCTCCTCTATGGAGAGAGTTGAGCAATTTCCAAAGCATCAATGTGGACCGTTGTACTCTATTTAGTGCTCTTAAAAGTCTAACTTGCTAGTTGAGCCTTCGTGCCACGTTTCGTAAGGTAAAGACGCGAATAGACCAAGTTATGTCTCAAATTGCAAAAACGTGAAAAGCTCCTCTATGGAGAGAGTTGAGCAATTCCAAAGCATCAATGTGGACCGTTGTACTCTATTTAGTGCTCTTAAAAGTCTAACTTGCTAGTTGAGCCTTCGTGCCACGTTTCGTAAGGTAAAGAGCGAATAGACCAAGTTATGTCTCAAATTGCACAAAAACGTGAAAAGCTCCTCTATGGAGAGAGTTGAGCAATTCCAAAGCATCAATGTGGACCGTTGTACTCTATTTAGTGCTCTTAAAGTCTAACTTGCTAGTTGAGCCTTCGTGCCACGTTTCGTAAGGTAAAGACGCGAATAGACCAAGTTATGTCTCAAATTGCAAAAACGTGAAAAGCTCCTCTATGGAGAGAGTTGAGCAATTCCAAAGCATTCAATGTGGACCGTTGTACTCCTATTTAGTGCTCCTTAGAAGTCTAGCTTGCTAAGTTAGCCTTTCGTGCCACGTTTCGTAATGGATAAAGAAGCGAATAGACCAAGTTATGTCTCAAATTGCACAAAAACGTGAAAAGCTCCGTCTATGGAGAGAGTTGAGCAATTCCAAAGCATCAATGTGGACCGTTGTACTCTATTTAGTGTCCTTGAAGAGTCTAGCTTGCTAGTTTAGCCTTCGTGCCACGGTTTCGTAATGGATAAATGAAGCGAATAGACCCTAGTTATGTTCAAATTGCATAAAAACGTGAAAAGCTCCGTCTATGGAGAGAGTTGAGCAATTCCAAAGCTTCAATGTGGACGTTGTACTCCTATTTAGTGTCTTAGAAGTCTACTTGCTAGATTTAGCCTTTCGTGACACGGTTTCTAATGATAAAGAATGCGAATAGACCAAGTTATGTCTCAACTGCACAAAAACGTGAAAAGCTCCGTCTATGGAGAGAGTTGAGCAATTCCAAAGCATCAATGTGGACCGTTGTACTCTATTTAGTGCTCTTAAAAGTCTAACTTGCTAGTTGAGCCTTCGTGCCACGTTTCGTAAGGTAAAGACGCGAATAGACCAAGTTATTTCAAATTGCACAAAAACGTGAAAAGCTCCTCTATGGAGAGAGTTGAGCAATTCCAAAGCATCAATGTGGACCGTTGTACTCTATTTAGTGCTCTTAAAAGTCTAACTTGCTAGTTGAGCCTTCGTGCCACGTTTCGTAAGGTAAAGACGCGAATAGACCAAGTTATGTCTCAAATTGCACAAAAACGTGAAAAGCTCCTCTGGAGAGAGTTGAGCAATTCCAAAGCATCAATGTGGACCGTTGTACTCTATTTAGTGCTCTTAAAAGTCTAACTTGCTAGTTGAGCCTTCGTGCCACGTTTCGTAAGGTAAAGACGCGAATAGACCAAGTTATGTCTCAAATTGCAAAAACGTGAAAAGCTCCTCTATGGAGAGAGTTGAGCAATTCCAAAGCATCAATGTGGACCGTTGTACTCTATTTAGTGCTCTTAAAAGTCTAACTTGCTAGTTGAGCCTTCGTGCCACGTTTCGTAAGGTAAAGACGAATAGACCAAGTTATGTCTCAAATTGCACAAAAACGTGAAAAGCTCCTCTATGGAGAGAGTTGAGCAATTCCAAAGCATCAATGTGGACCGTTGTACTCTATTTAGTGCTCTTAAAAGTCTAACTTGCTAGTTGAGCCTTCGTGCCACGTTTCGTAAGGTAAAGACGCGAATAGACCAAGTTATGTCTCAAATTGCAAAAAACGTGAAAAGCTCCTCTATGGAGAGAGTTGAGCAATTCCAAAGCATCAATGTGGACCGTTGTACTCTATTTAGTGCTCTTAAAAGTCTAACTTGCTAGTTGAGCCTTCGTGCCACGTTTCGTAAGGTAAAGACGCGAATAGACCAAGTTATGTCTCAAATTGCAAAAAACGTGAAAAGCTCCTCTATGGAGAGAGTTGAGCAATTCCAAAGCATCAATGTGGACCGTTGTACTCTATTTAGTGCTCTTAAAAGTCTAACTTGCTAGTTGAGCCTTCGTGCCACGTTTCGTAAGGTAAAGACGCGAATAGACCAAGTTATGTCTAAATTGCACAAAAACGTGAAAAGCTCCTCTATGGAGAGAGTTGAGCAATTCCAAAGCATCAATGTGGACCGTTGTACTCTATTTAGTGCTCTTAAAGTCTAACTTGCTAGTTGAGCCTTCGTGCCACGTTTCGTAAGGTAAAGACGCGAATAGACCAAGTTATGTCTCAAATTGCAAAAACGTGAAAAGCTCCTCTATGGAGAGAGTTGAGCAATTCCAAAGCATCAATGTGGACCGTTGTACTCTATTTAGTGCTCTTAAAAGTCTAACTTGCTAGTTGAGCCTTCGTGCCACGTTTCGTAAGGTAAAGACGCGAATAGACCAAGTTATGTCTCAAATTGCAAAAACGTGAAAAGCTCCTCTATGGAGAGAGTTGAGCAATTCCAAAGCATCAATGTGGACCGTTGTACTCTATTTAGTGCTCTTAAAAGTCTAACTTGCTAGTTGAGCCTTCGTGCCACGTTTCGTAAGGTAAAGACTGCGAATAGACCAAGTTATGTCTCAAATTGCACAAAAACGTGAAAAGCTCCTCTATGGAGAGAGTTGAGCAATTCCAAAGCATCAATGTGGACCGTTGTACTCTATTTAGTGCTCTTAAAAGTCTAACTTGCTAGTTGAGCCTTCGTGCCACGTTTCGTAAGGTAAAGATGCGAATAGACCAAGTTATGTCTCAAATTGCATAAAAACGTGAAAAGCTCCTCTATGGAGAGAGTTGAGCAATTTCCAAAGCATCAATGTGGACCGTTGTACTCTATTTAGTGCTCTTAAAGTCTAACTTGCTAGTTGAGCCTTCGTGCCACGTTTCGTAAGGTAAAGACTGCGAATAGACCAAGTTATGTCTCGAATTGCCACAAAAACGTGAAAAAGCTCCTCTATGGAGAGAGTTGAGCAATTCCAAAGCATCAATGTGGACCGTTGTACTCTATTTAGTGCTCTTAAAAGTCTAACTTGCTAGTTGAGCCTTCGTGCCACGTTCGTAAGGTAAAGATGCGAATAGACCAAGTTATGGTCTCGAAATTGCACAAAAAACGTGAAAAGCTCCTCTATGGAGAGAGTTGAGCAATTCCAAAGCATCAATGTGGACCGTTGTACTCTATTTAGTGCTCTTAAAAGTCTAACTTGCTAGTTGAGCCTTCGTGCCACGTTTCGTAAGGTAAAGACGCGAATAGACCAAGTTATGTCTCGAACTTGCACTAAAAACGTGAAAAGCTCCTCTATGGAGAGAGTTGAGCAATTCCAAAGCATCAATGTGGACCGTTGTACTCTATTTAGTGCTCTTAAAAGTCTAACTTGCTAGTTGAGCCTTCGTGCCACGTTTCGTAAGGTAAAGAGGCGAATAGACCAAGTTATGTCTCAATTGCACAAAAACGTGAAAAAGCTCCTCTATGGAGAGAGTTGAGCAAATTCCAAAGCATCAATGTGGACCAGTTGTACTCTATTAGTGCTCTTAAAAGTCTAACTTGCTAGTTGAGCCTTCGTGCCACGTTTCGTAAGGAAATATGCGAATAGACCAAGTTATGCTCTCAAATTGCACAAAAACGTGAAAACTCCTCTATGGAGAGAGTTGAGCATTCCAAAGCATCAATGTGGACCGGTGTACTCTATTTAGTGCTTCCTACAAGTCTAACTTGCTAGTTGAGCCCTTCGTGCCACGGTTCGTAATGTTAAATACGCGAATAGACCAAGTTATGTCTCGAATTGCACAAAAACGTGAAAAAGCTCCTCTATGGAGAGAGGTTGAGCAATTCCAAAGCATCAATGTGGACCGTTGTACTCTATTCAGTGCTCCTAAAAGTCTAACTTGCTAGTTGAGCCTTCGTGCCAACGTTTTCGTAAGGTTAAAGACGCGAATAGACCAAAGTTATGTCTCGAATTGCACAAAAACGTGAAAAGTCCTCTATGGAGAGAGTTGAGCCAATTCCAAAGCATTCAAAGTGGACCGTTGTACTCCTATTTTAGTGTCCTTAGAAGTCTAGCTTGCTAGTTTAGCCTTCGGTCCACGGTTTCGTAATGGATAAAGAGCGAATAGACCAAGTTATGTCTCAAATTGCACAAAAACGTTGAAAAGCTCCGTCTATGGAGAGAGTTGAGCAATTCCAAAGCATTCAATGTGGACCGTTGTACTCCTATTTAGTGTCTCTTAGAAGTCTAGCTTGCTAAGTTGAGCCTTTGGTACACGTTTCGTAAGGATAAAGACGCGAATAGACCTAGTTATGTTCTCAAATTGCACAAAAACGTGAAAAGCTCCGTCTATGGAGAGAGGTTGAGCAATTCCAAAGCATTCAATGTGGACCGTTGTACTCCTATTTAGTGTCCTTAGAAGTCTAGCTTGCTAATTTAGCCTTCGTGCCACTGTTTCGTAAGGTAAAGAGCGAATAGACCTAAGTTTATGTCTCAATTGCACAAAAACGTGAAAAGCACGTCTATGGAGGGAGTTGAGCAATTCCAAAAGCATCAATGTGGACCGTTGTACTCTATTTAGTGCTCTTAAGTCTAACTTGCTAGTTGAGCCTTTCGTGCCACGTTTCGTAAGGTAAAAGACGCGAATAGACCAAGTTACTGTTCAAAATTGCATCAAAAACGTGAAAAGCTCCTCTATGGAGAGAGTTGAGCAATTCCAAAGCATCAATGTGGACCGTTGTACTCTAGTTTAGTGCTCTTAAAAGTCTAACTTGCTAGTTGAGAGCCATTCGTGGCCACGTTTCGTAAGGTGAAAGAAGGCGAATAGACCAAGTTATGTCTCAAATTGCACAAAACGTGAAAAAGCTCCTCTATGGAGAGAGTTGAGCAATTCCAAAGCATCATGTGGACCGTTGTACTCTATTAGTGCTCTTAAAAGTCTAGCTTGCTAGTTGAGCCTTCGTGCCATGTTCGTAAGGTAAGACGGCGAATAGACCAAGTTATGTCTCAAATTGCACAAAAACGTGAAAAAGCTCTCTATGGAGAGAGTTGAGCAATTCCAAAGCATCAATGTGGACCGTTGTACTCTATTTAGTGCTCTTAAAAGTCTAACTTGCTAGTTGAGCCTTCGTGCCACGTTTCGTAAGGTAAAGATGCGAATAGACCAAGTTATGTTGAAATTGCACAAAAACGTGAAAAGCTCCTCTATGGAGAGAGTTGAGCAATTCCAAAGCATCAATGTGGACCGTTGTACTCTATTTAGTGCTCTTAAAGTCTAACTTGCTAGTTGAGCCTTCGTGCCACGTTTCGTAAGGTAAAGACGGCGAATAGACCAAGTTATGTCTCAAATTGCAAAAACGTGAAAAGCTCCTCTATGGAGAGAGTTGAGCAATTCCAAAGCATCAATGTGGACCGTACTCTATTTAGTGCTCTTAAAAGTCTAACTTGCTAGTTGAGCCTTCGTGCCACGTTTCGTAAGGTAAAGACGGAATAGACCAAGTTATGTCTCAAATTGCAAAAACGTGAAAAGCTCCTCTAGGAGAGAGTGAGATCACACAGAGGTTGAATTGTGTCCTTAGTCATTTTAGACTAGTCCCTTTTTTGTTTCACCCTACGGAAGCATACAAGAGTCTAGTGTGGTATATTGTGAACTTAATCAATTCGTAGCAATCACTAACTTCTTATAATTGATGGTCTCCTAACTGGCAATTTGACAAAAAGTCAATCAAATGTCAGCAGTCAAGACAATCATATAGGATAGATAACTTTAAGATCAAGAACCAAGCAAGATGATCAAGTATGTATATTGTCACTTGTAAAACAAATTTAATTAGTGGCACAAAAGTCAGATTGACAATTAATTGAACAAGCTTGACTCTAGCAACCTAAATGAGTCAATTTCAAGTATGTTATGATATGAGAATGCAATGCTACATTGAAATTGCTGGAAAGTAAAAGAGGCAAGAGATTTATAGTGGTTCGGCTTAACCCAAGCCTACTCCACTCCCCAAGTCCCACTTGGGAATTTCAAACACTCCACTATAGCTTGTTCAACCGAGTCAAGCGGAACTCATACAACCAGTGTTTTTGTAGCTCAAACACCAAACTTTACACACCGTGTGGTTTATAGCTCACCACACCAAACTCTACACACCGTGTGGTTTGTAGCTCACCACACTAACTTAATCAACAAAATACAAGCTCAAAAATGGCTCTAAGAATAGCCGGGTATGAGATAAGTTTAGGCTCAAAGGATGGCTCTTTAGTAGCTGGATTTGTAAGTGTCTAAGGCTCAAATGAAGCTCTTGAAAAGCTGGAATGGGAATGGTAAGCACAAAACTCAGATTTGAGATTTATTGGTTGCTAGGGTATGTGAAATTTTGAGTAGTGTATCAACCAACGAAAATCAGTTATGATAAGGCTTGAATGGTGAAATGAAGATATAGAATGAAGCCTATAGGTGCTGGAAATCAGATTGTAGCAAGTAAGAAATGGCTCTTGAGGAAATGATAAGAATCAAGGTAAGAAAGGCTCAAGAGTAACAATAAAGCTTTACTTGGCTAGTGTGTATGATCTCTCTTCAAAATCAAGTATGTAATCAAGGAATGAATGAGTGAAAGAATGAAAGCTTAGAAGATGAAGAACACTAGAGAGAGAGAGTGTAATTTTCGGCCAAGTATATGCACCATAGACAAAGAGTTAGTTTATATAGAAAATTGTGGAGTGTAAGCTCATGAAATGAGGGCCATTGGATTGATATGAAAGATATGGACCCTTGGATCATTATAGACGTTAGAAGGCTTAGAGAAGTGTGAAAATGATTACAACAAGTCTTTTTTGGTAGGAAGAAATAATGGCTTTTGGATGGATATAGACTTTGGAGGCCACCTTGAAAGATACAACAATTGACTTGAGAAAAGTTTGTCTTTTAGGTGGAGTAAATCATGGCTTTTGAATGGATATAGACTTTAGAGGCATCTTGAAAGATACAACCATTGACTTGAGAAAAGTTTGTCTCTTAGGTGGAGTAAATCATGGCCTTTGGATCAAGTGAAGATTCAATTTTGGCCATAGGATGTAAAGTAGGAGAGATAAGAATAAAGCTTGAATCTTTGGCCATTGGATTAAAATGTGATTTTGATGTAGAGAGAATATGATCCATTGGATGTGGAGTGTCTTGGTGGGAAAGAGAAATGGTTTTGAAATAAAGCTTCCCACACATGTGAAGAGAAAAACTTGTCATAAGACTTGTTGTACCTCTTGTCTCCTCCTTTCAAATTAACTTTTCCTTCTCTTCTCTTTTTGGCTCCAAGTCTTCTAGTTAAGATGTAACTATGGTTAACTTGTCTTCTTTGCCATGTCATCAATGCCATGTCATTAATGCCATGTCAACAATGCCATGTCAGCTGCCACGTCACGTCCGTCGATTCTGACTTTGACTAGAAAGTTAATTTTACTTCAATTGATCCCAATTAAGCTCCAAGACATCTTTGGCAAAACTTGACTTATGTTGACCACGAAATTGACTTTCTTAATCATGTTTGACACTGATTAAGCCTTCACTAATGTTGGTCAAGGATGACATTAGGACCAATTTACGTTTTGGTCACCCTACACACAAATCATACTCAAGACATGCTATGTAAACCCTTTTAGGATTTCTTGCAATTAGTCCACGTTAGTTCAATAATCAAATCATCAAATAAGCACAATTGAACTAGTTTAATCATAAGTCTTGAATTCCTAAACTAATCAAGTAGGCATATGCACCTAGGTTTCTCAATACAATCAATAGATCAAAGTTCAATCAAAACATGCCGTTGTAATCACTCAAACATATATTCAACATTCTCCCCCTTTTGATGATTACAAAATAACTTATGTAACTTTGAGCTATTTTCTTTAATTCACATGAGAAACTCTCCCCCTCACATTATGCTTCACACAAATAAACTTCCTATAAGCATATGTTTCAATAAACACAAGGGAATTGCAATTCAAGACAAGTAAAGTATCAATAGGCAAGGATCTATACAATATGACATTCAAGTTCCTCCCCCTTAACCTATGCATACCAAACTTTAAAGTTCGAAGTATATTTCTCCCCCTTTATTTTGTAAATGCATCCAAAAGGTGTTCAATATAAGCAATGCATAAACATTCATACACATATCAAGGACTCATTCTCATGCCTAGATTACCTCTTAAAAATTCAAATCTCTCTTGGTTTAGAGGTTTAGTTAGTATGTCCGCAAGTTGGTTCATTGTGTCCACATACTCTAATTTAATTGTCCCTTGAGTCACATGATCTCTAATAAAATGATGCCTAATTTCAATATGTTTAGCCTTAGAATGATGCACCGGATTTTTAGAAAGGCTAATGGCACTAGTATTATCACAATATATAGGGATATCTTTTAATTTAAGTCCAAAATCATTTAGTTGTTGTCTAATCCATAAGAGTTGAGCACAACAACTCCCTATAGCCATATATTCGGCTTCGGTGGTAGATAGGGCAACACAAGGTTGTTTCTTGGAGAACCAAGAGATAAGCATACTCCCTAGGAATTGGCATGTACCCGAAGTACTCTTCCTATTTATCTTACATCCAGCAAAGTCGGCATCACTATATGCATGTAAATCAAACAATGAATTTTTGTCATACCATAAGCCAAGAGTTGATGTATGCCTAAGATACCTAAATATTCTCTTAACCGCTAGGAAATGAGAATGCATAGGCTGACTTTGAAATCTAGCACACATGCATACACTAAACATAATGTCGGGTCTACTAGAGGTCAAATACAAAAGTGAACCAATCATGGACCTATACATTTTAGAATCATAAGGTTGTCCATCTTCATCTTTTTCAAGTTTAGTTGACACACTCATAGGAGTAGGAGAAGGGTTCAAGGAATCAAAACCAAACTTCCTAAGCATATCATGAATATATTTAGTTTGACTAATATGTATACCTCCCTTAGTTTGTTTAACTTGTAGTCCTAAAAAGAAGGTAAGTTCACCCATCATAGACATCTCAAATTCACTTTTCATGCACAACTCAAATTCTTTGCACATAGCCTCATTAGTAGCACCAAATATAATGTCATCTACATATATTTGAACAATAAGCATGTCATGACCTTTTTCCTTTAAGAACAAAGTGCTATCAATTCTTCCTCTTTTAAAACCATTTTGAATTAAGAATGAGGAAAGTCTATCATACCATGCCCTAGGTGCTTGTTTCAAACCATACAAGGCTTTTGTCAATTTATAAACATGGTTTGGAAAGTTAGGATCTTCAAATCCGGGTGGTTGCTTTACATACACATTCTCATTGATAAAACCATTCAAAAATGCACTTTTGACATCCATTTGATAAAGTTTAAAACCTTTGAAACATGCAAATGCCATAAGCAACCTAATAGCTTCTAACCTAGCTACGGGGGCAAATGTTTCTTCATAGTCAATCCCTTCTTCTTGGTTGTACCCTTGTGCAACCAACCTAGCCTTGTTTCTAATAACTTCACCATCTTCATTCATTTTGTTCTTAAACACCCATTTAGTTCCAATTATGGTTTGGTCTTTAGGTCTTGGAACTAAATGCCAAACTTCATTCCTAGTGAATTGATTCAACTCATCTTGCATAGCAATAATCCATTTATCATCAAGCAAAGCATCATCAATGTTTCTAGGTTCTATTTGAGAAATTAAGGCATAAGAACCATGCACATCAACAATTAAAGCAGTATTCATTAAATTTGCAGTCACATTATCTACCACATTAGCATGCATATCATTATCATTAGGAGCTAAGTGAGATCTACGAGTCCTTACCCCTTGATGCAAATCGCCAATTATGAGTTGTTTGGGATGCTTGTGTTTGTCCTTCACTTGCAGCCATGATGTAGGAGCTGTAGTTTCACTATTGGAGGCCACGGGTGCAACCTCACTTTCTTCCAAGCCCACGGGTGCATCACTGTTTTGTGTCTCCTCGTGCTCATTTCCTCCCTCTTTGCTTGGTCCATCATCTTTAGGTGTAGGAGAGTCATCTTTATCATCTTTTAAGCTCAACTTCTCCAAACCTAACTCAATGTCATCATTCTCAAGCAAAGGGTCAAATGCAAGAGTTTCAATAAATTTAACATGAATGGACTCTTCTATTCTCCTAGACTTTGGATTGTAAACTCTATAAGCTCTAGAAGTTAAAGCATAGCCAACAAATACACAAGGAGTAGATTTTGCATCAAATTTATCTAAGTCATCCTTAGTGTTTAGTACATAACATTTGCAACCAAAAACTCTAAAGTAGTCAACCTTAGGTTTTCTATCATTCCAAATCTCATAAGGTGTCTTATTTATCTTCTTTCTAATAGATAACCTATTTGTAACATAGCATGCACAATTAATGGCCTCGGCCCACAAGAACTTAGGCAAATCATGTTCACAAAGCATAGTCCTAGCAATTTCTTGTAAAGTTCTATTTTTCCTTTCTACCACCCCATTTTGTTGGGGTGTCCTAGGTGAAGAGAAATCATGTCTAATGCCATATTCATCACATAGATCAATAAATGCATGATTATCAAATTCTCCTCCATGATCACTCCTAATCTTGCTAATGCTTATGTTCTTTTCATTTTGAAGCCTCTTGATTAGTTTTGAAAACTCATGAATGGTCTCATGTTTATGTGCAAGGAAAATCACCCAAGTATATCTAGAATAATCATCAACAATTACAAAGGCATAGGATCTACCACCTACACTTTTAACTCTACTTGGACCAAACAAATCAAGATGCAAAAGTTCTAAAACCTTAGTAGTTGAAATCTGGTTTTTAGACTTGAAAGACTCCCTAGTGTGTTTTCCTCTAATGCATGGCTCACAAGCATCATACATGTCAAAGTTCAAAGAAGGTATACCTCTAACAAGATTATTTCTAACCAATTTTTCAATTGTAGAAATTCCTATATGTCCTAATCTTTTATGCCATATATTCACATCACTAACATTGGAAATCAAGCATTTAAGTTTGCAATCATTCAAGTCTTTCAAATTAATAGAATACACATTACCATCTCTTTTTCCTATAAGCACACATTCATTCATGGCATTTAAAAACTCACACTTTGAATCATCAAAACATATGCGCAAGCCACCATCACACAATTGAGAAATACTAAGAAGGTTAAAAGATAATCCATCAACTAATTGCACATTAGAGATAGAGAAAGAGGATACATCACCTATGGATCCTTGACCAAGGATCCTACCCTTCTTGTTGTCACCAAAAGTCACATGACCACCATTAGAGAACTTCTTGAGAGAAGAAAAAGAACTTGAGTTCCCGGTCATGTGTCTTGAGCAACCACTATCCAAGTACCACTTGGAAGCCTTAGAACTTTTGATTTTCAAGAACACCTACATTAGTTCAATTCGCTTTAGGTACCCAATTTCTTTTGGGTCCTAGGAGGTTAGCATCAAGAATCTTGGTTCCCTTTGGAACCCACATTTGCTTAACTTTCTTGCCAAACACATATTGAAACTTTGGAAAAACTTTGGCATTCAAGTTATGCATATATGCATCATTTGAAGAATGAAATGAAGTGCTAGCATACATAGAGCCTTGTGGAGCTCTAGGAGCCCTAGAATACCTTATGGGTTGCCCTAATTTCTTAGGAAACCCTACGGGTCTCTTGGGACCAGAATTGATATCCTTCTTCCAAGGCTGATTTGGCACACCCCTAATGAGAATAGGCCTATGTCTCACGGATTGGACAAATGATACATGTTCATGATGTGATTTCGAAGTACTAGCATGTATATCATTCAAAGCATTGTAGTTAGGAGGTGAAAAAAATCATTTTCTTTGGAAAACAATCCTCCTTCATGTCATTCAAGGAATGCAAATATCCATGTGATACGAAAGATGTAGAAATATCATGCATATCACATTTCTTCAATTTTACATCATCACCAACATAACCTAAACCCGATTTGTCCAAAGATTGTCTAAGGCATGATAAGAGTGAATCAAGTCTAGAAGATCCCACACTAAACTTCGAGAAAGATTTCTCTAGATCCTCATATCTCAATTTCAAAGCGTCTAATTCATTTTGAACAATAGAGTCATCGTGTGACTCTTGGTTCTCATTAGGCACAATAGCAATCAATTTCAAATCATCATACTCTTCTTGCAAGGTACTAAGTTTAAATTGCAAATCTTCAATCAAAGGTTCATGATCACACTTAGACATGTTATTAGCACACATGGCAGCAAGCATATCGCACTTTTCATCACATTTAGCATTGAGATCATCAATGGTCTTTTCATGCTCTTCTACCTTAGCATTTAAACAATCAATCTCATTTTTCAATTGTTTCTTTTCCTTATGCATTTTCCTATTCTTATCATTCATGTCATTAAGTAAGGAAAGCAAATCATCAATAGACACATCATCATCATCATTATCAAAAGAATTTACCTCCTCATCCGGATCGGATGAGTTTCCTTTGGCCATCAAGCAAAATCTAGCAAACTCATCCTCACTTGAAGAGCTTTCGGAGTCCGAATCACTCCAAGTAGCTTTGAAGGCTCTCTTGGATTGCTCCTTGCTCTTATCTTTCTTCTTTGGACACTCATACTTCATGTGCCCCTTCTTGCCACACTCAAAGCACCTCAAATCTTTGTCTTGCTCCTCATGGTTCCCTTTGGAGTCGCTTTGATCCCCACGACCAGATTTGAAGTTGTCCCTCTTTGAGTGGCCAAAAGGTCTACCACCTTGTTTCTTCTTGTTTATCAAGTATCTCTTGAACCTCCTTGTCATTAAGGCTACTTCCTCATCACTCAAATCATCTCCACTATCACCTTGGAGGCAAAAGCAATGCTTCTTCTTTTTGGTGTCCTCTTTTTGAGCTTCTCTTGCCTTCAAGTTTGTCTCATATACAAGAAGTGATCCTACAAGCTCATCCAACTTCAAAATTTTGAGATCTTTAGCTTCTTGGATGGCAGTCACTTTGGCATCCCATGCTTCCGGAAGACTTCTCAAGTACTTTTGCACCTTTTCTTGATTGGAGAATGTCTTCCCTAAAGATTCAAGAGAATTCAGAATTTTGGTTAGTCTAATATCCATATCGGTAATAGACTCATGTGGAAACATAGTGAACAATTCATATGAATGCATGAGCATGTTAATCTTAGACTCCTTTACTTGATTAGTTCCCTCATGCTTCATCTCTAACCTAGTCCACATATCTTGAGCCGAAATGCATGTAGAAATATGTTTAGCTTCAATTGAATTCAATGCATTAAATAAAATAGACATAGCTTTAGCATTCAAAGAAATCTTTTTCTTATCATTATCATCCCATTTATCCCTAGGTTTTGAAATCATCTTTTTCGACATCACCGATCTTGGTGGTGATGGTAGGCTCATAAGGTCCATCCTCTATGACATACCACAAATCAATATCAAGAGACATGAAATAAAGTTTCATTCTCATTTTCCAATGGTCATAGTCTTCTCCATTAAAGAATGGAGGTCTACCACTAGATTGACCCTCTAACACATGATCATGTCTACCACTAGTAGATGCCATCATATAAATCACTAATAATGCACAAGAAAATTACTTCTATATGCAAGGGAACACAAGCTCCGATACCACTTGTTGGATCGGATGGCACCACAAGAGGGGGGGTGAATTGTGTCCTTAGTCAATTTTAGACTAGGTCACCTTTTTTTAGTTTCACCCTAAGCGGAAGCTAAATACCAAATTGAGTACTAGTGTAGATGTATATAAATCAAGTAGAACAATCAATTCGAGCAAATCACATACAAAATTCTAATATGATTGTATGGTCTCCTAATGGCAGATTTGAGCACAAAGCAATCAAATAAGCTTCAAGCAAGTCAAGGACAATTGATATAAGCAAGATAGATAACTTTAAGATCAAGAACCAAGCAAGATGATCAAGTATGTATATGTCACTTGTAAAACAAATGTAATTAGGGCACAAAATCAGATTTGACAATTAATTGAACAAGCTTGACTCTAGCAACCTAAATGATCAATTTCAAGTATGTATGATATGAGAATGCAATGCTAATTGAAATTGCTGGAAAGTAAAAGAGGCAAGAGATTTATAGTGGTTCGGCTTAACCCAAGCCTACTCCACTCCCCAAGTCCCACTTGGGAATTTCAAACACTCCACTATAGCTTGTTCAACCGAGTCAAGCGGAACTCATACAACCAGTGTTTTTGTAGCTCAAACACCAAACTTTACACACCGTGTGGTTTATAGCTCACCACACCAAACTCTACACACCGTGTGGTTTGTAGCTCACCACACTAACTTAATCAACAAAATACAAGCTAAAAAATGGCTCTAAGAATAGCCGGGTATGAGATAAGTTTAGGCTCAAAGGATGGCTCTTTAGTAGCTGGATTTGTAAGTGTCTAGGGCTCAAATGAAGCTCTTGAAAAGCTGGAATGGGAATGGTAAGCACAAAACTCAGATTTGAGATTTTTGGTTGCTAGGGTATGTGAAATTTTGAGTAGTGTATCAACCAACGAAAATCAGTTATGATAAGGCTTGAATGGTGAAATGAAGATATAGAATGAAGCCTAATAGGTGCTGGAAATCAGATTGTGCAAGTAAGAAAATGGCTCTTGAGGAAATGATAAGAATCAAGTAAGAAAGGCTCAAGAGTAACAATAAAGCTTTACTTGGCTAGTGTGTATGATCTCTCTTCAAAATCAAGTATGTAATCAAGGAATGAATGAGTGAAAGAATGAAAGCTTAGAAGATGAAGAACACTAGAGAGAGAGAGTGTAATTTTCGGCCAAGTATCTGCACCATAGACAAAGAGTTAGTTTATATAGAAAATTGTGGAGTGTAAGCTCATGAAATGAGGGCCATTGGATTGATATGAAAGATATGGACCCTTGGATCATTATAGACGTTAGAAGGCTTAGAGAAGTGTGAAAATGATTACAACAAGTCTTTTTTGGTAGGAAGAAATAATGGCTTTTGGATGGATATAGACTTTGGAGGCCACCTTGAAAGATACAACAATTGACTTGAGAAAAGTTTGTCTTTTAGGTGGAGTAAATCATGGCTTTTGAATGGATATAGACTTTAGAGGCATCTTGAAAGATACAACCATTGACTTGAGAAAAGTTTGTCTCTTAGGTGGAGTAAATCATGGCCTTTGGATCAAGTGAAGATTCAATTTTGGCCATAGGATGTAAAGTAGGAGAGATAAGAATAAAGCTTGAATCTTTGGCCATTGGATTAAAATGTGATTTTGATGTAGAGAGAATATGATCCATTGGATGTGGAGTGTCTTGGTGGGAAAGAGAAATGGTTTTGAAATAAAGCTTCCCACACATGTGAAGAGAAAAACTTGTCATAAGACTTGTTGTACCTCTTGTCTCCTCCTTTCAAATTAACTTTTCCTTCTCTTCTCTTTTTGGCTCCAAGTCTTCTAGTTAAGATGTAACTATGGTTAACTTGTCTTCTTTGCCATGTCATCAATGCCATGTCATTAATGCCATGTCAACAATGCCATGTCAGCTGCCACGTCACGTCCGTCGATTCTGACTTTGACTAGAAAGTTAATTTTACTTCAATTGATCCCAATTAAGCTCCAAGACATCTTTGGCAAAACTTGACTTATGTTGACCACGAAATTGACTTTCTTAATCATGTTTGACACTGATTAAGCCTTCACTAATGTTGGTCAAGGATGACATTAGGACCAATTTACGTTTTGGTCACCCTACACACAAATCATACTCAAGACATGCTATGTAAACCCTTTTAGGATTTCTTGCAATTAGTCCACGTTAGTTCAATAATCAAATCATCAAATAAGCACAATTGAACTAGTTTAATATAAGTCTTGAATTCCTAAACTAATCAAGTAGGCATATGCACCTAGGTTTCTCAATACAATCAATAGATCAAAGTTCAATCAAAACATGCCGTTGTAATCACTCAAACATATATTCAACATTCTCCCCCTTTTGATGATTACAAAATAACTTATGTAACTTTGAGCTATTTTCTTTAATTCACATGAGAAACTCTCCCCCTCACATTATGCTTCACACAAATAAACTTCCTATAAGCATATGTTTCAATAAACACAAGGGAATTGCAATTCAAGACAAGTAAAGTATCAATAGGCAAGGATCTATACAATATGACATTCAAGTTCCTCCCCCTTAACCTATGCATACCAAACTTTAAAGTTCAAAGTATATTTCTCCCCCTTTATTTTGTAAATGCATCCAAAAGGTGTTCAATATAAGCAATGCATAAACATTCATACACATATCAAGGACTCATTCTCATGCCTAGATTACCTCTTAAAAATTCAAATCTCTCTTGGTTTAGAGGTTTAGTTAGTATGTCCGCAAGTTGGTTCATTGTGTCCACATACTCTAATTTAATTGTCCCTTGAGTCACATGATCTCTAATAAAATGATGCCTAATTTCAATATGTTTAGCCTTAGAATGATGCACCGGATTTTTAGAAAGGCTAATGGCACTAGTATTATCACAATATATAGGGATATCTTTTAATTTAAGTCCAAAATCATTTAGTTGTTGTCTAATCCATAAGAGTTGAGCACAACAACTCCCTATAGCCATATATTCGGCTTCGGTGGTAGATAGGGCAACACAAGGTTGTTTCTTGGAGAACCAAGAGATAAGCATACTCCCTAGGAATTGGCATGTACCCGAAGTACTCTTCCTATTTATCTTACATCCAGCAAAGTCGGCATCACTATATGCATGTAAATCAAACAATGAATTTTTGTCATACCATAAGCCAAGAGTTGATGTATGCCTAAGATACCTAAATATTCTCTTAACCGCTAGGAAATGAGAATGCATAGGCTGACTTTGAAATCTAGCACACATGCATACACTAAACATAATGTCGGGTCTACTAGAGGTCAAATACAAAAGTGAACCAATCATGGACCTATACATTTTAGAATCATAAGGTTGTCCATCTTCATCTTTTTCAAGTTTAGTTGACACACTCATAGGAGTAGGAGAAGGGTTCAAGGAATCAAAACCAAACTTCCTAAGCATATCATGAATATATTTAGTTTGACTAATATGTATACCTCCCTTAGTTTGTTTAACTTGTAGTCCTAAAAAGAAGGTAAGTTCACCCATCATAGACATCTCAAATTCACTTTTCATGCACAACTCAAATTCTTTGCACATAGCCTCATTAGTAGCACCAAATATAATGTCATCTACATATATTTGAACAATAAGCATGTCATGACCTTTTTCCTTTAAGAACAAAGTGCTATCAATTCTTCCTCTTTTAAAACCATTTTGAATTAAGAATGAGGAAAGTCTATCATACCATGCCCTAGGTGCTTGTTTCAAACCATACAAGGCTTTTGTCAATTTATAAACATGGTTTGGAAAGTTAGGATCTTCAAATCCGGGTGGTTGCTTTACATACACATTCTCATTGATAAAACCATTCAAAAATGCACTTTTGACATCCATTTGATAAAGTTTAAAACCTTTGAAACATGCAAATGCCATAAGCAACCTAATAGCTTCTAACCTAGCTACGGGGGCAAATGTTTCTTCATAGTCAATCCCTTCTTCTTGGTTGTACCCTTGTGCAACCAACCTAGCCTTGTTTCTAATAACTTCACCATCTTCATTCATTTTGTTCTTAAACACCCATTTAGTTCCAATTATGGTTTGGTCTTTAGGTCTTGGAACTAAATGCCAAACTTCATTCCTAGTGAATTGATTCAACTCATCTTGCATAGCAATAATCCATTTATCATCAAGCAAAGCATCATCAATGTTTCTAGGTTCTATTTGAGAAATTAAGGCATAAGAACCATGCACATCAACAATTAAAGCAGTATTCATTAAATTTGCAGTCACATTATCTACCACATTAGCATGCATATCATTATCATTAGGAGCTAAGTGAGATCTACGAGTCCTTACCCCTTGATGCAAATCGCCAATTATGAGTTGTTTGGGATGCTTGTGTTTGTCCTTCACTTGCAGCCATGATGTAGGAGCTGTAGTTTCACTATTGGAGGCCACGGGTGCAACCTCACTTTCTTCCAAGCCCACGGGTGCATCACTGTTTTGTGTCTCCTCGTGCTCATTTCCTCCCTCTTTGCTTGGTCCATCATCTTTAGGTGTAGGAGAGTCATCTTTATCATCTTTTAAGCTCAACTTCTCCAAACCTAACTCAATGTCATCATTCTCAAGCAAAGGGTCAAATGCAAGAGTTTCAATAAATTTAACATGAATGGACTCTTCTATTCTCCTAGACTTTGGATTGTAAACTCTATAAGCTCTAGAAGTTAAAGCATAGCCAACAAATACACAAGGAGTAGATTTTGCATCAAATTTATCTAAGTCATCCTTAGTGTTTAGTACATAACATTTGCAACCAAAAACTCTAAAGTAGTCAACCTTAGGTTTTCTATCATTCCAAATCTCATAAGGTGTCTTATTTATCTTCTTTCTAATAGATAACCTATTTGTAACATAGCATGCACAATTAATGGCCTCGGCCCACAAGAACTTAGGCAAATCATGTTCACAAAGCATAGTCCTAGCAATTTCTTGTAAAGTTCTATTTTTCCTTTCTACCACCCCATTTTGTTGGGGTGTCCTAGGTGAAGAGAAATCATGTCTAATGCCATATTCATCACATAGATCAATAAATGCATGATTATCAAATTCTCCTCCATGATCACTCCTAATCTTGCTAATGCTTATGTTCTTTTCATTTTGAAGCCTCTTGATTAGTTTTGAAAACTCATGAATGGTCTCATGTTTATGTGCAAGGAAAATCACCCAAGTATATCTAGAATAATCATCAACAATTACAAAGGCATAGGATCTACCACCTACACTTTTAACTCTACTTGGACCAAACAAATCAAGATGCAAAAGTTCTAAAACCTTAGTAGTTGAAATCTGGTTTTTAGACTTGAAAGACTCCCTAGTGTGTTTTCCTCTAATGCATGGCTCACAAGCATCATACATGTCAAAGTTCAAAGAAGGTATACCTCTAACAAGATTATTTCTAACCAATTTTTCAATTGTAGAAATTCCTATATGTCCTAATCTTTTATGCCATATATTCACATCACTAACATTGGAAATCAAGCATTTAAGTTTGCAATCATTCAAGTCTTTCAAATTAATAGAATACACATTACCATCTCTTTTTCCTATAAGCACACATTCATTCATGGCATTTAAAAACTCACACTTTGAATCATCAAAACATATGCGCAAGCCACCATCACACAATTGAGAAATACTAAGAAGGTTAAAAGATAATCCATCAACTAATTGCACATTAGAGATAGAGAAAGAGGATACATCACCTATGGATCCTTGACCAAGGATCCTACCCTTCTTGTTGTCACCAAAAGTCACATGACCACCATTAGAGAACTTCTTGAGAGAAGAAAAAGAACTTGAGTTCCCGGTCATGTGTCTTGAGCAACCACTATCCAAGTACCACTTGGAAGCCTTAGAACTTTTGATTTTCAAGAACACCTACATTAGTTCAATTCGCTTTAGGTACCCAATTTCTTTTGGGTCCTAGGAGGTTAGCATCAAGAATCTTGGTTCCCTTTGGAACCCACATTTGCTTAACTTTCTTGCCAAACACATATTGAAACTTTGGAAAAACTTTGGCATTCAAGTTATGCATATATGCATCATTTGAAGAATGAAATGAAGTGCTAGCATACATAGAGCCTTGTGGAGCTCTAGGAGCCCTAGAATACCTTATGGGTTGCCCTAATTTCTTAGGAAACCCTACGGGTCTCTTGGGACCAGAATTGATATCCTTCTTCCAAGGCTGATTTGGCACACCCCTAATGAGAATAGGCCTATGTCTCACGGATTGGACAAATGATACATGTTCATGATGTGATTTCGAAGTACTAGCATGTATATCATTCAAAGCATTGTAGTTAGGAGGTGAAAAAAATCATTTTCTTTGGAAAACAATCCTCCTTCATGTCATTCAAGGAATGCAAATATCCATGTGATACGAAAGATGTAGAAATATCATGCATATCACATTTCTTCAATTTTACATCATCACCAACATAACCTAAACCCGATTTGTCCAAAGATTGTCTAAGGCATGATAAGAGTGAATCAAGTCTAGAAGATCCCACACTAAACTTCGAGAAAGATTTCTCTAGATCCTCATATCTCAATTTCAAAGCGTCTAATTCATTTTGAACAATAGAGTCATCGTGTGACTCTTGGTTCTCATTAGGCACAATAGCAATCAATTTCAAATCATCATACTCTTCTTGCAAGGTACTAAGTTTAAATTGCAAATCTTCAATCAAAGGTTCATGATCACACTTAGACATGTTATTAGCACACATGGCAGCAAGCATATCGCACTTTTCATCACATTTAGCATTGAGATCATCAATGGTCTTTTCATGCTCTTCTACCTTAGCATTTAAACAATCAATCTCATTTTTCAATTGTTTCTTTTCCTTATGCATTTTCCTATTCTTATCATTCATGTCATTAAGTAAGGAAAGCAAATCATCAATAGACACATCATCATCATCATTATCAAAAGAATTTACCTCCTCATCCGGATCGGATGAGTTTCCTTTGGCCATCAAGCAAAATCTAGCAAACTCATCCTCACTTGAAGAGCTTTCGGAGTCCGAATCACTCCAAGTAGCTTTGAAGGCTCTCTTGGATTGCTCCTTGCTCTTATCTTTCTTCTTTGGACACTCATACTTCATGTGCCCCTTCTTGCCACACTCAAAGCACCTCAAATCTTTGTCTTGCTCCTCATGGTTCCCTTTGGAGTCGCTTTGATCCCCACGACCAGATTTGAAGTTGTCCCTCTTTGAGTGGCCAAAAGGTCTACCACCTTGTTTCTTCTTGTTTATCAAGTATCTCTTGAACCTCCTTGTCATTAAGGCTACTTCCTCATCACTCAAATCATCTCCACTATCACCCTTGGAGGCAAAAGCAATGTTCTTCTTTTTGGTGTCCTCTTTTTGAGCTTCTCTTGCCTTCAAGTTTGTCTCATATACAAGAAGTGATCCTACAAGCTCATCCAACTTCAAAATTTTGAGATCTTTAGCTTCTTGGATGGCAGTCACTTTGGCATCCCATGCTTCCGGAAGACTTCTCAAGTACTTTTGCACCTTTTCTTGATTGGAGAATGTCTTCCCTAAAGATTCAAGAGAATTCAGAATTTTGGTTAGTCTAATATCCATATCGGTAATAGACTCATGTGGAAACATAGTGAACAATTCATATGAATGCATGAGCATGTTAATCTTAGACTCCTTTACTTGATTAGTTCCCTCATGCTTCATCTCTAACCTAGTCCACATATCTTGAGCCGAAATGCATGTAGAAATATGTTTAGCTTCAATTGAATTCAATGCATTAAATAAAATAGACATAGCTTTAGCATTCAAAGAAATCTTTTTCTTATCATTATCATCCCATTTATCCCTAGGTTTTGAAATCACTTTTTCGACATCACCGATCTTGGTGGTGATGGTAGGCTCATAAGGTCCATCCTCTATGACATACCACAAATCAATATCAAGAGACATGAAATAAAGTTTCATTCTCATTTTCCAATGGTCATAGTCTTCTCCATTAAAGAATGGAGGTCTACCACTAGATTGACCCTCTAACACATGATCATGTCTACCACTAGTAGATGCCATCATATAAATCACTAATAATGCACAAGAAAATTACTTCTATATGCAAGGGAACACAAGCTCCGATACCACTTGTTGGATCGGATGGCACCACAAGAGGGGGGGTGAATTGTGTCCTTAGTCAATTTTAGACTAGGTCACCTTTTTTTAGTTTCACCCTAAGCGGAAGCTAAATACCAAATTGAGTACTAGTGTAGATGTATATAAATCAAGTAGAACAATCAATTCGAGCAAATCACATACAAAATTCTAATATGATTGTATGGTCTCCTAATGGCAGATTTGAGCACAAAGCAATCAAATAAGCTTCAAGCAAGTCAAGGACAATTGATATAAGCAAGATAGATAACTTTAAGATCAAGAACCAAGCAAGATGATCAAGTATGTATATGTCACTTGTAAAACAAATGTAATTAGGGCACAAAATCAGATTTGACAATTAATTGAACAAGCTTGACTCTAGCAACCTAAATGATCAATTTCAAGTATGTATGATATGAGAATGCAATGCTAATTGAAATTGCTGGAAAGTAAAAGAGGCAAGAGATTTATAGTGGTTCGGCTTAACCCAAGCCTACTCCACTCCCCAAGTCCCACTTGGGAATTTCAAACACTCCACTATAGCTTGTTCAACCGAGTCAAGCGGAACTCATACAACCAGTGTTTTTGTAGCTCAAACACCAAACTTTACACACCGTGTGGTTTATAGCTCACCACACCAAACTCTACACACCGTGTGGTTTGTAGCTCACCACACTAACTTAATCAACAAAATACAAGCTAAAAAATGGCTCTAAGAATAGCCGGGTATGAGATAAGTTTAGGCTCAAAGGATGGCTCTTTAGTAGCTGGATTTGTAAGTGTCTAGGGCTCAAATGAAGCTCTTGAAAAGCTGGAATGGGAATGGTAAGCACAAAACTCAGATTTGAGATTTTTGGTTGCTAGGGTATGTGAAATTTTGAGTAGTGTATCAACCAACGAAAATCAGTTATGATAAGGCTTGAATGGTGAAATGAAGATATAGAATGAAGCCTAATAGGTGCTGGAAATCAGATTGTAGCAAGTAAGAAAATGGCTCTTGAGGAAATGATAAGAATCAAGTAAGAAAGGCTCAAGAGTAACAATAAAGCTTTACTTGGCTAGTGTGTATGATCTCTCTTCAAAATCAAGTATGTAATCAAGGAATGAATGAGTGAAAGAATGAAAGCTTAGAAGATGAAGAACACTAGAGAGAGAGAGTGTAATTTTCGGCCAAGTATATGCACCATAGACAAAGAGTTAGTTTATATAGAAAATTGTGGAGTGTAAGCTCATGAAATGAGGGCCATTGGATTGATATGAAAGATATGGACCCTTGGATCATTATAGACGTTAGAAGGCTTAGAGAAGTGTGAAAATGATTACAACAAGTCTTTTTTGGTAGGAAGAAATAATGGCTTTTGGATGGATATAGACTTTGGAGGCCACCTTGAAAGATACAACAATTGACTTGAGAAAAGTTTGTCTTTTAGGTGGAGTAAATCATGGCTTTTGAATGGATATAGACTTTAGAGGCATCTTGAAAGATACAACCATTGACTTGAGAAAAGTTTGTCTCTTAGGTGGAGTAAATCATGGCCTTTGGATCAAGTGAAGATTCAATTTTGGCCATAGGATGTAAAGTAGGAGAGATAAGAATAAAGCTTGAATCTTTGGCCATTGGATTAAAATGTGATTTTGATGTAGAGAGAATATGATCCATTGGATGTGGAGTGTCTTGGTGGGAAAGAGAAATGTTTTGAAATAAAGCTTCCCACACATGTGAAGAGAAAAACTTGTCATAAGACTTGTTGTACCTCTTGTCTCCTCCTTTCAAATTAACTTTTCCTTCTCTTCTCTTTTTGGCTCCAAGTCTTCTAGTTAAGATGTAACTATGGTTAACTTGTCTTCTTTGCCATGTCATCAATGCCATGTCATTAATGCCATGTCAACAATGCCATGTCAGCTGCCACGTCACGTCCGTCGATTCTGACTTTGACTAGAAAGTTAATTTTACTTCAATTGATCCCAATTAAGCTCCAAGACATCTTTGGCAAAACTTGACTTATGTTGACCACGAAATTGACTTTCTTAATCATGTTTGACACTGATTAAGCCTTCACTAATGTTGGTCAAGGATGACATTAGGACCAATTTACGTTTTGGTCACCCTACACACAAATCATACTCAAGACATGCTATGTAAACCCTTTTAGGATTTCTTGCAATTAGTCCACGTTAGTTCAATAATCAAATCATCAAATAAGCACAATTGAACTAGTTTAACATAAGTCTTGAATTCCTAAACTAATCAAGTAGCCATATGCACCTAGGTTTCTCAATACAATCAATAGATCAAAGTTCAATCAAAACATGCCGTTGTAATCACTCAAACATATATTCAACATTCTCCCCCTTTTGATGATTACAAAATAACTTATGTAACTTTGAGCTATTTTCTTTAATTCACATGAGAAACTCTCCCCCTCACATTATGCTTCACACAAATAAACTTCCTATAAGCATATGTTTCAATAAACACAAGGGAATTGCAATTCAAGACAAGTAAAGTATCAATAGGCAAGATCTATACAATATGACATTCAAGTTCCTCCCCCTTAACCTATGCATACCAAACTTTAAAGTTCGAAGTATATTTCTCCCCCTTTATTTTGTAAATGCATCCAAAAGGTGTTCAATATAAGCAATGCATCCACGTTTCATAAGGTAAAGACGTGAATAGACCAAGTTATGTCTCAAATTGCACAAAAACGTGAAAAGCTCCTCTATGGAGAGAGTTGAGCAATTCCAAAGCATCAATGTGGACCGTTGTAGTCTATTTAGTGCTCTTAAAATTCCAACTTGCTAGTTGAGCCTTCGTGCCACGATTCGTATAGGTAAAGACGGGAATAGACCAAGTTATGTCTCAAATTGCTTAAAAACGTGAAAAGCTCCTCTATGGAGATAGTTGAGCAATTCCAAAGCATCAATGTGGACCGTTGTAGTCTATTTAGTGCACTTAAAAGTCTAACTTGCTAGTTGAGCCTTCGTGCCACGATTCGTTAGGTAAAGACGGGAATAGACCAAGTTATGTCTCAAATTGCACAAAAACGTGAAAAGCTCCTCTCTGGAGAGAGTTGAGTAATTCCAAAGCATCAATGTGGACCGTTGTACTCTATTGAGTGCTCTTAAAAGTCTAACTTGCTAGTTGAGCCTTCGTGCCACGTTTCATAAGGTAAAGATGCGAATAGACCAAGTTATGTTTGAAATTACACAAAAACGTGAAAAGCTCCTCTATGGAGAGAGTTGCGCAATTCCAAAGCATCAATCTGGACTGTTGTACTCTATTTTGTGTTCTTAGAAGTCTAACTTGCAAGTTGAGCCTTCGTGCCACGTTCCGTAAGGTAAAGACGGGAATAGACCAAGTTGTGTCTCAAATTGCTTAAAAAACGTGAAAAGCTCCTCTACGGAGAGAATTGAGCAATTCCAAAGCATCAATGTGGACCGTTGTACTCTATTTAGTGCTCTTAAAAGTCTAACTTGCTAGTTGAGCCTTCGTGCCACGTTTCGTAAGGTAAAGACGGGAATAGACCAAGTTATGTCTCAAATTGCTTAAAAACGTGAAAAGCTCCTCTATGGAGAGAGTTGAGCAATTCCAAAGCATCAATGTGGACCGTTGTACTCTATTTAGTGCTCTTAAAATGCTAACTTGCTAGTTGAGCCTTCGTGCCACGTTTCGTAAGGTAAAGATGCGAATAGACCAAGTTATGTTTGAAATTACACAAAAACGTGAAAAGCTCCTCTATGGAGAGAGTTGAGCAATTCCAAAGCATCAATGTGGACTGTTGTACTCTATTTAGTGTTCTTAGAAGTCTAACTTGCAAGTTGAGCCTTCGTGCCACGTTTCCGTAAGGTAAAGACGGGAATAGACCAAGTTATGTCCCAAATTGCTTAAAAACGTGAAAAGCTCCTCTATGGAGAGAGTTGAGCAATTCCAAAGCATCAATGTGGACCGTTGTACTCTATTTAGTGCTCCTAAAATTCTAACTTGCTAGTTGAGCCTTCATGCCACGTTTCGTAAGGTAAAGACGTGAAGAGACCAAGTTATGTCTCAAATTGCTTAAAAACGTGAAAAGCTCCTCTACGGAGAGAGTTGAGCAATTCCAAAGCATCAATGTGGACCGTTGTACTCTATTTAGTGCTCTTAAAAGTCTAACTTGCTAGTTGAGCCTTCGTGCCACGTTTCGTAAGGTAAAGACGCGAATAGACCAAGTTACGTTTCAAATTGCCCAAAAACGTGAAAAGCTCCTCTATGGAGAGAGTTGAGTAATTCCAAAGCATCAATGTGGACCGTTGTACTCTATTGAGTGCTCTTAAAAGTATAACTTGCTAGTTGAGCCTTCATGCCACGTTTCGTAAGGTAAAGACGCGAATACAACAAGCTATGTCTCAAATTGCTCAAAAACGTGAAAACCTCCTCTATGGAGAGAGTTGAGCAATTCGAAAGCATCAATGTGGACCGTTGTACTCTATTTAGCGTTCTTAAAAGTCTAACTTGCTAGTTGAGCCTTCGTGCCACGTTTCGTATGGTAAAGACGGAATAGACCAAGTTATGTCTCAAATTGCTTAAAAACGTGGAAAAGTTCCTCTATGGAGAGAATTGAGCAATTCCAAAGCATCAATGTGGACCGTTGTACTCTATTAAGTGCTCTTAAAAGCCTAACTTGCTAGTTGAGCCTTCGTGCCACGTTTCGTTAGGTAAAGACAGGAATAGACCAAGTTATGTCTCAAATTGCTTAAAAACCTTAAAAGCTCCTCTATGGTGAGAGTTGAGCAATTCCAAAGCATCAATGTGGACCGTTGTACTCTATTTAGTGCTCTTAAAAGTCTAACTTGCTAGTTGAGCCTTCGTGCCATGTTTCATAAGGTAAAGACGTGAATAGACCAAGTTATGTCTCAAATTGCACAAAAACGTGAAAAGCTCCTCTATGGAGAGAGTTGAGTAATTCCAAAGCATCAATGTGGACCGTTGTACTCTATTGAGTGCTCTTAAAAGTCTAACTTGCTAGTTGAGCCTTCGTGCCACGTTTCGTAAGGTAAAGATGCGAATAGACCAAGTTATGTTTGAAATTACACAAAAACGTGAAAGCTCCTCTATGGAGAGAGTTGAGCAATTCCAAAGCATCAATGTGGACTGTTGTACTCTATTTAGTGTTCTTAGAAGTCTAACTTGCAAGTTGAGCCTTTGTGCCACGTTCCGTAAGTTAAAGACGGGAATAGACCAAGTTATGTCTCAAATTGCTTAAAACGTGAAAAGCTCCTCTATGGAGAGAGTTGAGCAATTCCAAAGCATCAATGTGGACCGTTGTACTCTATTAGTGCTCTTAAAAGTCTAACTTGCTAGTTGGGCCTTCGTGCCATGTTTCGTAAGGTAAAGACGGGAATAGACCAAGTTATGTCTCAAATTGCTCAAAATGTGAAAAGCTCCTCTATGGAGAGAGTTGAGGAATTTCAAAGCATCAATGTGGACCTTTGTACTCTATTTAGTGCTCTTAAAAGTCTAACTTGCTAGTTGAGCCTTCGTGCCACGTTAGTAAGGTAAAGACCGCGAATAGACCAAGTTATGTCTCAAATTGCATAAAAACGTGAAAGGCTCCTCTATGGAGAGAGTTGAGCAATTCCAAAGCATCAATATCGGCTGTTGTACTCTATTTAGTGCTCTTAAAGTCAAACTTGCTAGTTGAGCCTTCGTGCCACGTTTTGTAAGGTAAAGACGGGAATAGACCAAGTTATGTCTCAAATTGCTTAAAAACGTGAAAAGCTCCTCTATGGAGAGAGTTGAGCATTTCGAAAGCATCAATGTGGACCGTTGTACTCTATTTAGTGCTCTTAAAAGTCTAACTTGCTAGTTGAGCCTTCGTGCCACGTTTCGCAAGGTAAAGATGGGAATAGACCAAGTTATGTCTCAAATTGCTTAAAAACGTGAAAAGCTCTTCTATGGAGAGAGTTGAGCAATTCCAAAGCATCAATGTGGACCGTTGTACTCTATTTAGTGCTCTTAAAAGTCTAACCTGCTAGTTGAGCCTTCGTGCCACGTTTCGCAAGGTAAAGATGCGAATAGACCAAGTTATGTTTGAAATTGCACAAAAACGTAAAAAGCTCCTCTGTGGAGAGAGTTGAGCAATTCCAAAGAATTAATGTGGACCGTTGTACTCTATTTAGTGTTCTTAGACGTCTAACTTGCTAGTTGAGCATTCCTGCCACGTTTCGTAAGGTAAAGACGCGAATTGGACCAAGTTATGTCTCAAATTGCACAAAAACGTGAAAAGCTCCTATATGGAGAGAGTTGAGCAATTCCAAAGCATAATATCGGCCGTTGTACTCTATTTAGTGCTCTTAAAGTCTAACTTGCTAGTGGAGCCTTCGTGCCGCGTTTCGTAAGGTAAAGACACGAATAGACCAAGTTATGTTTGATATTGTACAAAAACGTGAAAAGCTCCTCTATGGAGAGAATTGAGCAATTCCAAAGCATCAATGTGGACCATTGTCCTCTATTTCGTGCTCTTAAAAGTCTAACTTGCTAGTCGAGCCTTCGTGCCACGTTTCGTAAACTAAGGACGCGAATAGACCAAGTTATGTCTCAAATTGCTCAAAAACGTGAAAAGCTCCTCTATGGAAGAGTTGAGCAATTCCAAAGCATAAATATCGGCCGTTGTACTCTATTTAGTGCTCTTAAAAGTCTAACTTGCTAGTTGAGCCTTCGTGTCGCATTTCGTAAGGTAAGACACGAAGAGACCAAGTTATGTTTGATATTGCATAAAAAACGTGAAAAGCTCTCCTCTATGGAGAGAGTTGAGCAATTCCAAAGCATCAATGTGGACCGTTCTACTCTATTTCGTGCTCTTAAAAGTCTAACTTGCTAGTTGAGCCTTTCGTGCCACGTTTCGTAAGTAAGGACGCGAATAGACCAAGTTATGTCTCAAATTGGTCAAAAACGTGAGAAGGTCTCTATGGAGAGAGTTGAGCAATTTCAAAGCATCAATGTGGACCGTTGTACTCTATTTAGTGCTCTTAAATCTAACTTGCTAGTTGAGCCTTTGTGCCACGTTTCGTAAGGTAAAGACGTGAATAGACCAAGTTATGTCTCAAATTGCACAAAAACGTGAAAGGCTCCTCTATGGAGAGAGTTGAGCAATCAAAGCATCATATCGGCTGTTGTTACTCAATTTAGTGCTCTTCAAAGTCTAACTGCTAGTTGAGCCTTCGTGCCACGTTTCGTAAGGTAAAGACGCGAATAGACCAAGTTATGTTTCAAATTGCACAAAAACGTGAAAAGCAACTCTATGGAGAGAGTTGAGTAATTCCAAAGCATCAATGTGGACCGTTGTACTCTATGATGGTCCTCACCGGAGAACAACAACGATTTAACAGTCGGCCTCGTCAAACTCCGCGAAAGATCGAAGTCCGTGAGAGTCACGTGACCAGATTGTTGAATGAGTATGTTCTCCGGTTTCAAATCACGATATACGAGGCCCAGGTTATGCAAATGCTCGAGAGCACACACGACCTCCGCTATGTAAACCTTATAACCGCTGGGGAGAAAACGCGATCGCTTTGACGATGGCGGAGAACATTAAGGTCGCCACCGGAACAGAAAGGCACAGCCCAAGCGAGAAAGTCGGAGGTCTCGAGGGACCCAAGGAGGTAAGGAAGAAAAGGATGGGTATTTGGGCAGCATAACCGGGTCAGAACCTCGATCTCCCACCGGGCGCGGCGGTCCGCATCTTGCTTGTTGTGTATTGAGGATTTTTCTACGACTTTGAGAGCGAACGGGTTGCAGGCATCAGGATCGGATACCTGGTCGTGGACGAGGAAGACAGTGCCCATGGCGCCCTTGCCTAGGACTTTGAGGCTTTTAAGGTTGTTAAAATTGAGTTGGTTTCGCGGTGCCGGTTGCCGTAGTTCAGGTGGAGCCTCCATTTTGAGGGAAGGGAGAGAAAATTGAGATGGTTTGGGGATGTGTGTTGGTTTTATAGCTTGGTTTCTGTGTAAATTATCTTACGCTTTAGCTTTTGGCCTTTTTGTGGGCGGGGCTTGTTTTTTAGTGAATTTTTTTTTCCTCACATATTTTGCTTTTTTATCTTTGCTTTGTAACTGTAAAAACTAAAAAGTGATGACCATTGGATGCTTATGGATTTTGAGATTTTCTATTGTTGAATTTAAATTCTTTGGATAGATTGTGTCCTATTTTGTTACGGCCACATACATTTTTATTATGGGCCTTGTGGCCTATTTCGATTACTCTAGTCTTTTTAAATGATTTGATATATCATGTCACCTTTACATATAGAAAATTAAACCCTATCATATACGAAGAGTGATTCTTCAACTAATTCGACCATTTGTTATCAACGTGGACTGGTCTTCAACAAAGGCAAGAGCGGATTCCCCTTGTCTTTCTGAGTTATTCATCCTGTCCTTTTATCAGGTTATCTAAGGAACAAATGTCAATTTTGATTTTTAGATTTCAATTCAGGTTTCTTTTCCACTTGCTAATAATTAAGAAAATGTGTGAGGCACGAGTATATATTCACTGATGTCACAGAATCTACCAAATAGGCCAACCAAGACAGTAACAACCCAACCAATTTGGGTTGTAATATTGTACTTCCTTCCAAACATTAGTGCTCTTTATTTCAATATCTTATTAATGCTGAGCATATGATTCTCAGTGTCATGAGTTGGTTAAAGTTACAAACTTTTGTTTTTTCTTTCTTTTATTCTCTTTAGAAAACAAGACGCAAGAACAAAACAACACAAGAATTGAACAAAATACAAATAAGGATTAGGTTGTACGGTTATCACATGGGTGGTTCTCATAATCCAAGAGAAGGATATGAACCTCTGAAGTATGGGTTTTGTTGCTCGAATGTTGTCTTTTTGTCCTTAATTACTGTTCTTTTTAATAATCTTGATTTCCTGAATTATTCTCACTGATTTGTTTGTGTTTGTTTCAAAGCTAAGCACGTGTGGGGCACCATCTTAAATTATGATCCAAATGTGACTTTAATAACCCAGCTAATGAGTTTTGCCAAAGAATTAGCAGAAATCCGGGAAGTTGTTTCCAATATTTACTACTAATAATTAAAACCCTACATATACATACATATATAGGGGAGTGTGTTTGTATATATATATACATATCCTATATGGTAGGCTATGTTGATTTCAAGTTGAAGCAAGTTCCTTTGCATCTTCCAATTTCCAAGTATACATATCGCTTCTCGCATTTCTCATGTACAAGGTAGTGTATTAGACTAGGAATACAAGAAACTAGGAAAGGAGCCTTGAATTGCTTTAAAAGTAATATAAACAACAGCTGTTATTATTAAGAACCACAAGTTTCGATCCAAATCATTCAATTTTCCAATATTTTTTTTTCTTTTATATATAGATGAATAGAAATCAAGAAAAGCAGCTGAAGTATATATACATTAGTACAGCTGAATATAAAAGACTACTATTTTTTATAGACTATAGACTATAGGGTTACATATAATATACATGAAGCCTTGGTTTAGTAACCATAGTCGTTGTAATGGTGACATATTATAATTAAGTTTTATATATGATAATGAAGCTAATTATCTTTTGATAAGTGACCAGACATAATGATGGTAACTTTTTTTATAAATAGCTTATTATTCTCTTAAAAAAACATATTTTGATCTCCATATCTACTAGGTGAAATTATGATCTTAAAGTGGGAAAAAAATAAAGGAGAGCTAGAGCTACATATATCTATTCATAATTGTAAATTAAAATGGGTAATTAGATTAAATCTTATATTAGTTTGGAACATAATTAAAGACAATTAATTAATGTGAATAGTGACTTAGGCACATGTTAGGTAGTGCTGGTTGATCAAACCCTTGATAACATTACCTAACAAGAATCATAAAAGGGAAACCTTAATTTGATGCTTGATGAGATTAACAAACTGCTTCAGTACGTAATTCCTGTTCCTTATGGATTTAATTATTGGTTCTGATTTCTTATTCCCTAAAGTTGACATGCTCGTTGATTTTAGATATTCTTAAAATAAAATTTTTTCCCTACATTTCTAGATGAATCCTTCGAAGGAAATGACTAAAGGGTTCACAAGAACACCTAACTCCAGTCTATTAATTTTTGTCCTTTCTGATGGACTCGTTACCTGTTAATCTTCTATTTATACAATAATACTCACTAATTACACTAAAAATATTCACATCACATTTAATAAAACTTATTTTTGGGCATAAGAAATCTTATCCGATGTTGGGAGTTCGATTCTAAACCGCAACTCTTTTCAAGTGATTTGTACAGAGTCTCGGCTCAACTAATTTATTAGACGAATTTACGTATGCCTAATTGGATCGAATTTAAACTTGATAAGTTGTCCAAAGAAACACACCTATTAAGTTGTTCTCCGTTAAAAAAAGGAGAACTTTTTTTTTTATCGAAAGCAATAAAATGTCAAAAGACGGTTCCTCGAGACGAGCCGACAACAATACAAAGTTTGTATTAAAAGGATATTAAGAAAACTAAATAATGCAGTGTCTTGTCTTCACATGATAGCTTCTAGTGCTGCTTGTTAACAACTCAGAAATATGGATCAAATCTAATGGTTCTACTCGGATCACCGGCACTGTACTCATGTGAACTTAAAATGATCGCGGCCGACAGTTAATTGGTCTGCGGGTCCATGGATACGTCATGTTGATGTAAATGAAAAATAATAAAAAATAAAAATAGGAAACTACCAGAGGATTTATTGCACGGTTGCCTGGAAATTATACATTTTTGTGATCATTCCTACTTATTTACTAGGTTTTGGGCATATGTAGCTTATATATGGAGACCATACCTACATTTATCATACGATTTTGAACATGATTGATTAATATATATATATATATAGTTGAATACAACAGCGATTGATTAATTGATCCCTTTAGGTGAGATGGAATCCTCATGTATCTATACTTAGATTAAAAGGCCTTCTAATAATCAACTACGATTGCTCATTAGGCCTCCATCATTGTAGGTGGATGAGAAATCAAATTTATTTTTTTAGTCAAAACACATTGATGTGCCTTATCTCAAGAAATTCAATCAATATGTTATGTTGAAATTTCTAGAATGAAAGCAATATGTTCACTCAATTAAATGAACGAACTTTCAATCGATTAGGTCACTAAGAAATGATTTTTCCATTCTCTACCTTTGAATTTCTTTTATATATATAGCCAAATTTGGTCTGCAAGTACTTTAATAAAAATAAATATCATACTATAATTAAATAGATTGTATGTCAATTTGATATTGATATTCCTACGTACACTTTTCTCACTAATTCTCTTAGTGTACTAAAGGGGAACATGTGAGTTATTGTCTATCAAGAAAAAAAGAGCTACCCAAATTATCATATAATTCTAGAATTTCATACCCTAGTATTTTTCTTAAGGTATTGTGTACACATGTGCTTTGGGCGATCTGTGGATTCATACAGCGTCTCATCCACTTAAACATATGACTTCTTGAAGGCGGGAGAGTCATGAGTATCCAAATAATAACAATTAGTCACAAAATTTTGACCTAAATAAATAAAGTTAAATCAACTTAATGTTGTTAGGCAAAACTTAGAGAAGTAATTCTTTGGAAAAGGATCCACACACCAAGCTAGGTAGAACCCCATATATTCTAACTTTAGGTCACACAAAGTCTTACAAACTATTCTCTTTGGCTTACCTTTGAGGGAGACATGATAACCCCACACCAAGAAAATTTAAACAAAAGAACCCATTAAGTTAAAACTACTTTGTATGAAGTTTAACAAATTGTTTTCCTGTCCATCATCATTTGGTGGGAGAAAATATTCAAGGGTCCATTTGATTTTATTTTTTTAATCTATTTCTCTTGTTCTCTTTTTCTTTTTTCGAAATTTTTTTTTTGTTGTTTTCAAATGATTTCTTGTTTTGGTAGTTTTTAAAATGAACAACCAAATGTGTTTTTGGAGTTGTTTTATATTTTTCAAAAAATTAAAACATAAAATGAGTAAAAATAAACATACCAAACAGAAAATCTGAAAAAAAAATACTAAATATATTCCTCCTAGTGTCAAAGTTATGAACATTTTGTACTTTAAAGAGAAAAAAGATATATATACTTTTATGATGCCCTTGTCGGCCATGATTTCACCATCAGAAAGAAATCCTTTGTTTTCTCAATTTAATATTCGATTAGATCGTTCAAAGGGAAACGTCGATACATATATTCAATGTTAAAGTTTTTGTTCTAGGCAATAATTTATTAAAAATAAAGAAGTACTGTATCAAAGGGATTGAAACCTGAGAATTTCCAAAGGCTCCCAGAACATATAACTTAAGTGGCAATGCTTCCAACCCATTGGGTTGAAGCGGCCCATTTAGCAGTGTCGTACACACTTTACAAACTGCTCCAACTACCAAGGGTGAATCCAGATCTCTAGACTGACGGATCATTGTTAGCCATCCCATCTTTCTACGACATAAGCTCCAAAACAACTTTGGAGTACAAACCAGAAATGTTAAGAGGCTGTTTGGTTTAAGCATTTTTCATTTTTCTTTTCTAAAAATATAGAAAATATAGAAAATGATGTTTGGTTAATCATTTTCAATTTCATTTTTCAGAAAAGGAAAACTCATTTTCTGGAAAATTTAGAAAACATCAAAATCATGTTTTCACTTGAAAACGTGGATAAATTTAACATAAAAATAAGGATAAATTAGTAAATTATAAGTTAAATATCTATTTTACCCTTGTACATAATAATTTAACATAAAAATAAGGATAAATTAGTAAATTAAACAAAATTTTTTTTTTATCTATCCAAACATGGGAGAGGGAAAAATAGTCCCCCTTCCCCTCTCTTCTCTTCCCTTCTCTTCCCTTCCCTTCCCCCCAAATCCATCAATCCAAACACACTCTTAAAGGCAAACTTGTATGTATCGTTATCGATTACCAAAAACAAAAATCAATTCTACCGCTATTAAACTTAAAACAAATGTAAACGAATTTAAACCATCTAATTGTTTAATGTAACAAACCAACAATATATAGCATGGATTTTATCAAAAAAAAAAAAAAAAAAACAATACATAGCATGGAATCAAACTAATTAGGTTCCAACTTCCAGGTTGTAATCTATATTGTTTTTTTTTTGATCAACTATATTGTTTCCTTTAATCATATATGATATAGAAGCAATGGATTTGTCCTAAAAGAAGGGGAAAAAAACAAAACCTTTTTCTAGGAAAAGTTGAATAAAGCATTTCACTTTGTTTTGTAGAAGCGTGTGATATATGGAATTGCCACAAATTTCAACATCAAATCATAATAAGAGAACAAAAAGATATTCATAAAAAAAAAGAACAAAAAGATAGAGAAAGTTTAGCACTAGATATAAGAGCAATATATATATATCTCGATACGATATACGCGTGTATATGGTGGAGTTGTCGTAAGGAAACTTAAGCCACTTAGGCACAACCACACATGCTTTCCTGACCTATATTATATTATATATGAATTATATATTTCCTCATAAAATGAAAAAAAAAAAGAAAAAGAAAAGAGGAGGTATTATTAAAGAATAAATTGTTTGGATTATGTGGAGGCTCCTTCAATAGTGGCTAAAAGGGGAAAAAAGCATTAACACACTAGTTTTATGTGTGCTCAAAACTATTCAAACAGCACCCATCAAGACACCTAGGTAGGAAAAATTATTAGGATTTTCGGACAATGAGCTTTTACATTCGTTGGATCGTGTTCTGATCATATGACCATAATGTGGGTCCATGTTTGATCAATGGAACAAACTGTAGTCTGCAATTTCTTCATGATAATGGAATAGAACACCCACGATGGGAAAATTAAAGAAGGTGCAATTTCAACTTTTAATTTTTGTTTTCTTACTTTCTTGTGTAATTAATTATTATGCACATTGTTGATTGATGTCGACAAAATTTTTTATTTGTCACTAGAATGATTTGTTCATCTTTATTAAGCTGTTACCACGGTACAAGAACAAATGGACACACGAGTCTCTTACTGTTCTCTCTCATTAATCCCTGAATTTTTCATACTTGAAAGTTGAAACAGAAGTTATGGGCCTAGAACGAGTACATGCTTGAGATTGCATCGGTCAATTGGGCCTCTCTGCTTGGCCTTTTAGTTCAAATAAGGATAAGTGAGTCGATATTTGCATATGAATTTGGACTCACTAATTAAGACACCCCAAATATTTTTTAATACACGGATAATTCAATAAATTTAAATCTTTTAAAAAATGTATGTGCAAATAACCGCTCCCTCCCTTTTAGTTGTTGTATTGACCTTATTGATATCCTCAAATTATGGAACCTTTGTTCCATAATTTGCTCCTCAAATTATGGAACAAATTATGGTACTTTTGTCCCATAATTTGCTCCTCAAATTATGGAACAAATTATGGAACCTTTGTCCCACAATTTGCTCCTCAAATTATGGAACCTTTGTTCCATAAATTGCTCCTCAAATTATGGAACATTTGTCTTAGGGTGTCATGTTTGATCCCTATATATATGAGATTGTAATTGTAATGTTTTATCAACATACATACACATCAAATATTGCCTCTATTCTTCTCTACAATTGCTCCTATTTTTCTACATATTCTTCTCTACAATTGCTCCTATTTTTCTACATGGTATCGGAGCAGGTCATGCTGTAGAAACATTACAGGGAAATATGGTAAATTATACCTCAAATCCAATTTCCCTTATAAATGAGTTTGCAACCTATCTTCAGGAGAAGGGAAGAGTAAATTACACCTCAAATTCAATACATGGAGCTTCTGGTATAGGACACTCTAATTCCACAACCCTCCTTGGTAAGTTTGCTGGGTTCTTATCAAACTCGGGACATCAATCCAATGACAACTTTGAAGGTATTTTCAGTGCATTCTCTACTGCTATAGAATTTAATACCGTGCATGATTATTGGATTGTTGATTCTGGTGCCACCGATCATATGACAAATAAATTAACCAATTTGTCTGACTTCAAAAAATTTTCTACTCCATCCCATGTGTCAATTGCCAATGGGAATGGTGTTCCTGTTCTTGGTGAAGGTAAACTTAAATTGTTGTCTAAAGATGTGACTTCAATGGCTTTATATGTTCCATCTTTTCCAGTCAAGTTACTTTCGGTTAGAAAACTCACTCAAGCTTTAAATTGCTGTGTTATATTTCTTCCTCATGAGGTACTTTTTCAAGATCTTGTCACTAAGAAGATCATTGGTAGAGGATTTTTTCTACAAGGTCTTTACTACATCTCAGGAAATTTTCAACCTAGCAAAAGTACTCAAGTCTCGTTTTTTCCTTCTTCCTCGGCAGATCATGTTCTCTGGCATCAGCGTTTAGCACATCCTTCAGATAATATTCTCACTAAATTGTTGCCAAATGTTGATACCAATTATTTTTCTTGTGAAATTTGCCATTTGTCAAAATCTACTAGATTACCTTTTGTGTCTTCTTCTTCTAGAACTACTAGAATGTTTGAACTCGTTCACTCCGATGTTTGGGGACCTACTCTTGAATCAATTGATGGTTTTAAATACTTTGTTACATTTATTGATGATTTCTCACGTGTTACTTGGGTGTACTTGTTGAGATCAAAAAGTGAAGTTATGAATATCTTCAAAGATTTTCATATGCTTGTTCAGACTCAATTTTCCTCTAAAATTCAAACACTTCGTTCTGATAATGGCACAGAATTCATGTCTAAAAATATGACACAGTATTTATATTCTCATGGCATTGTGCATCAGACTAGTTGTGTTGGTACTCCTCAACAGAACGGAGTAGCAGAACGCAAAAATAGAGACTTGTTGGAAAAAACTCGTGCTTTGATGCTTCACATGCATGTTCCAAAAGTTTTTTGGTCTTATGGAGTATTAGCAGCAGTTTATATCATTAATCGGCTTCCGAGCCGAGTGCTGTCTTTTAAATCTCCCCTTGAAGTTTTGCAGGGGAAAATTATTGATGTGTCTCACTTGAAAGTATTTGGTTGCACTTGCTTTGTGCATATACAAGCAGCTCATCGTGATAAGCTTGATGCCCGAGCTGCTAAGTGTATTTTTCTGGGGTATTCTTCGACCCAGAAAGGGTATAAATGTTATCATCCTGATTCTCGAAGATTATTTGTCTCCACAGATGTTATGTTTGAAGAAGCAACACCTTATTATACAAATTCTCAAGATGATTTAGAGGACGTGTTTCCCTTGCCTATATCCGAGATTATTTCTGAAGGGGTTCCTCACAAGCCTAATATTGCTGAGTTTGTTCCGCACCAGGCCACTGAAAATCCTCCAACTGGACAAGCTGAACTCCTTCCAAATGTGCTAGCTGAAAATTTGGTTGAAAATCCTCCAGTCGAACAGCCCGAGAATCTCCAAGATGTGCATGTGCTTGCTTCCACTAATAATCATGAGGTTTCACCGTCATTGGTTCGACGGAATCCTACTCGAAATCGCGTCCCTCCAACAAAACTTCAAGATTATGTCACTTTTTCTGCCTGCCATCCTCTCTCCAAGTATGTTACTTATCATCGTCTTTCCTCAGCTCATGTGGCATTTCTCACCGCTATTTCTACTGTTCATGAACCTAAGAATTTCAAGGAAGCAAACTCTCAGGAAATATGGCGACAAGCTATGGGTGAAGAGCTTCAAGCTCTTGCTGAAAATCAAACTTGGAGTGTTGTTAAACTTCCTCCTGGAAAACAACCAGTGGGGAGCCGCTGGGTATATAAAACTAAATTTCACTCGGATGGCACCATTGATAGACATAAAGCTCGCCTTGTGGCCCAGGGATTTACTCAAACCTTTGGTGTAGATTACAAAGAGACGTTTGCTCCTGTTGCTAAGATGAATACAGTGCGTACTCTCCTCTCAGTTGCCGTAAATTGTGGATGGTCTATGAGTCAAATGGACGTCAAAAATGCTTTCCTTCATGGGGATCTTGAAGAAGAAGTCTATATGAAACTACCTCCAGGACATCCACAGAGTTCAGATTCTTCCTTGGTTTGTCACCTACACAAATCAATCTATGGGTTGAAACAATCTCCGCGTGCTTGGCACGCCAAGTTAAGTACCGTTCTTCAAGAGGTTGGTTTCTCTCGCAGTACAGCTGATTCTTCCTTGTTCATTCGTCATTCTTCCAATACTATAGTGGTGGTCCTAATTTATGTTGATGATCTTATTATTGCTGGGAATAGTATTGATGCTATTTCTCAACTCAAAACCACTCTTCGATCTCGATTTCCTATTAAGGATCTTGGTTCCTTAAATTACTTTCTTGGCATTGAAATGGCAGTTTCCAGCAAAGGTTTATTTCTAAATCAAAGGAAGTATATTCTTGATTTGCTAGAGGAAACCGAAATGATGAATTCAAAGCCAGCATCCACTCCACTGGATAGCAAATTAAATCTTGATACAGCCAGTGAACCTTTACAAGGAGTTAGTGATTACCAACGGTTGGTTGGTAAGCTCATTTATCTCACTATTACTCGACCTGACATTGCGTATGGTGTAAGTCTTGTTAGCCAGTTCATGCACGCTCCTACTCTTTTCCATTTGGGCATTGTCAAACGAATCTTACGTTATCTCAAGGGTTCTATTGGTCGTGGCATAGTTCTAGCTAAGCACGGTCACTTACGGATTACAGGATATAGTGATTCTGATTGGGCTGGAAATGCCCTTGATCGAAAGTCCACTTCCGGCTATTGCATGTTTGTTGGTGGAAATCTTGTTTCTTGGCGTAGCAAAAAACAACATGTGGTTGCTCGTTCTAGTGCTGAAGCAGAATATCGTGCAATGGCATCCAGTGCATGTGAACTAATATGGCTTAAGAGTTTGCTCGTAGATTTGGGTTTTCCAAGTAGTCTTCCTATGACTCTCTTTTGTGATAATCAGGCTGCTATGCATATTGCTGCTAATCCCGTGTTTTATGAACGCACAAAACATATTGAAGTTGATTGTCATTTTATTCGTCATCAAGTTCAGAATCAAGTTATTCAAACAGTTTACACTCGAAATCATGATCAACTTGCTGATGTTTTTACAAAGGTTTTGTCTTCTGGTCATTTTCACCGATTATTGTCCAAGCTTGGCTCAATCAATCCCCTTGATCCAGCTTGAGGGGGAGTATTGACCTTATTGATATCCTCAAATTATGGAACCTTTGTTCCATAATTTGCTCCTCAAATTATGGAACAAATTATGGTACTTTTGTCCCATAATTTGCTCCTCAAATTATAGAACAAATTATGGAACCTTTATCCCACAATTTGCTCCTCAAATTATGGAACCTTTGTTCCATAAATTGCTCCTCAAATTATGGAACATTTGTCTTAGGGTGTCATGTTTGATCCCTATATATATGAGATTGTAATTGTAATGTTTTATCAACATACATACACATCAAATATTGCCTCTATTCTTCTCTACAATTGCTCCTATTTTTCTACATATTCTTCTCTACAATTGCTCCTATTTTTCTAGATGTTGAATGGGGGTACTCGCTTCACCTTTCATCGGCCTATTTTTGTATATATTTGCAAGAGCTTCTCTTGTGCCTAGTCAAAATGAAAGAACAATCATACTAAATTTCGTATTCTAAAGGTTAAAAAGTTCAACCAACAACATTAATCTTTACTGTTCGATTAGACGAATTAACGATCAAACTAAATGTTAGATCACTTATTTATTAATTTTATCCAAATAATATCAGTCATTCTATCTCCTCCCAAATATGCTTTTTTTTACTATATTAACATAAATAGATGATCACTTGCATCATGTGAGACTTCAAATGAAAATTTTAAAATTCTAAAATTCAAGGGGAATTGTAGAATCCCAAATCCATTAAGGTACTAGCTACCGTGGTGAAGGAAGTAATACATTAAATTTAGCACAAGTTCATATGAACAAAGTGGGAAATTTTATCAAGGGTATTTTAGCATACAAAATTTGGGTCATAGTTTCTAGTTACAACCCACAATTAAAGTACCGACATTTCAACATATATATGTATCAGCAAATCAGAGAATCTTTCAGTCAGTCACTCCGGCCCCCAGTTAAGAACCCTAATCCAGCCAACTTATCCTCATCCGCAATAACAAAGTAAACCAAAAAAAAGAAGAGAAAAGTAGAAACAAAGAAAGAAAGCCTGGTAATTAAATTGTTCAAACCCATGTCCGCCTCCTCCAGTCCAAGATGTGTTGTTCTTGAAGCAATAACTCAATCATTCCACATAGTGAAATCACTCGGATTGTTCGAACCCTGAACAGAGCCACCGGACCAGCTACCATACCCGCCAGAAGGCATATCATAATCAACCTTAACAAGTGCAAGCTCCTGATCATGAACAGAGCCAACTGTATTTGTCCCAGTAGAATTCGAACCCAATCCAATCCCATACCCTCCACCACTATATCCACCGCTAGAACTCCCATCATTGTCCCCAATAGTCGACGAAGAACCACCCATGTTCATCAACCCATGAAGCAATCCTGGACTATTTTGTATATAAGAATTGTAGAGAACTGGGTTCTGGGTTGCTTGCTGGAGCTGGTAATACCCACTTTGTTGGTGCAATTGGAGTTGTGTTTGAATGTAGTTTTGGTAACTTGAACTGTCCTGGAAATGAGAGATGTGATCTTGGTTTTGTAGAGTCAGTAATGGTTGCGGGGTTTGGTCATATGGGGTTTGTATTGCAAGTGGATATCCAGCTTGTAACGATCTGCTCGAGCTTCCTCCATATTGAAAACCAGAGCCAAGAGCAATCATTTCTTCTCTCTTACGTGAAGACTCAAGTGCTTGTGCCTCTTTCAGTCTCTTTGCGGCTCCTCCTCCAATGGGCAAAGTGTTGCTCTCCAGTATTGCCTTGACATCGTAACGGCTCATGTCGAAGTTTGTCACTGCATTCAGGCCTCTGAATTTGATTGCAGCTATGTCATAAGCTTCTGCTGCTTCTTCCTCAGTGCCTACATATTATTATTAAGTAATATGAAAGACCCAGTGGCAATTAATGTAATAAAAGGCTAAAAGCATGCATGGATGGGATCTGGACGCTCCGCAATTCGATTGAAATTGTAGACTTCGTTTAAAATCGTAGAGTCTACACTTTCAATCCAATGGTTTGAGAGGACTATTATATCATACTACATTTTTGTTTTTAAAACTCGTCAGATGTTTTTTTGAATTATAGACTTCAGAAAATTACGGAGATCTCAAATCTACTTTAATGAGAGAAGAATGACTCACTAAAAGTTCCGAGGTAAAGATCTTTGTTTCCAGCAACTCTACCAATCCTTGCTTGCCAACGTCCATGTTGGTGATGCCTTCTCATACATACATGATACATACATACAATAATGTATAATGAGATAAAAAGATACGAGAGTGGGAGAGTTTCAATATATGTGGTATACCTTGTGACTCCACGATACATTGATGCACCCCTAGAAAAGCCACTACTCTTCCTGATATTCGAGGGAAGTCAGTTAAGCGGCAGCGCCACAATGAATTTCTAAAGCTGTTAGGGTTAGTGGGACATGGTCATGAGCTTGAGAAATGAGGAAAATCTTCTTAATTACCTTCTAATGGCAGCTACAAATTCTTGTCTGGTCATGTGCTTCATCTCCTCAAGTTCCTTCTCATAATTACTAATCTGCATCATTCCAAACAAAAACCATGATTTCACAACAAATAAGTACAAGTTATCTGCTCTCATTTGCTATTTTGCTAATTCGATATCACCAGAAACCGCCAACAACCCCTAGCCAAGGTGGTTAAGATATATACTCAACTTAGACGTGGTACCCAAATTAGAATTCCCACTCGCTTGGTTATATTTATATATATATAAAAGAAGAAACGTACCGGGAAGTTAGTGGTGGTAGATGTTCCCCAGTACTTGAGTGCAGCCAAATCGTATGACCTAGCTGCTTTCTCTTCTTTGTCATATCCACCTAAATACACTGCATGCCAAGTCACAATGAAAATATAGTAAAACACATGAAAGTAAACAAGTTAGTAACCTTTTAAAGTAATAACTCTTCATGAAGTAATTACAGCAACCAAATATAAAAGAAACATGCACAAAATCTACCTTGTCTTCCCTTTCTTGATTGTCCTTCCCTTCTACAGCTATTATCCCACAGATGAGCTTCATACCTTCCCGTCCATCTATGCCTAATATAGTCAAAGACAAAATCCATTTCAGTTCAAGCTCTATATTTTAAACTTTGTAAGAAATCGTCTTAATCAGTAACTAACATATATAATCTCTAAATTTGCCTACCTTGTTACACCGCGATATATGGATGTTCTTTGACCAAATGTATCCAATGTCCTCCTAGGGGTGGCTTCAACAGTAGTCGCACTATTTTCTCCACTAGTTTCACTTATAGAATCCTTGCCACTACCCATAGAGAGTGTCAATGACTGCAAGTTACTACTATTCTCTTGAAACTCATAGTTGTTGTTAGTAGTAGGAGCCACAACAGCATTATGCATAGGTACAAGACTGTTGTTTTGAAATAGGCCGTAATCGGATTCATTGGCTTGAATTCCATTATAGGCCACAAGATCGGACTGTGTATCCGATTTGCTCACACCGAGGAAATCTGCAACCTTTGGCACTTCATTGCTTCCATGCGTGTTCATTAGATTCCATTCTGTAAAATTTAACAAAGATTTTGAGATAAAAGAAAAGAGAGAGAGATAGAGAATGAAAGACATATAGAGAGAGGAAGATATATATATATATATATATATGTTACCATGGGGTTGAAATGGGTTGTCAATGTTATCATTGACTAACCCTAGATTGAACTGATGATGAGCTTGAGATGTATGCATATGTGATTGCAAGGAAGAATGAGTAGGAGATAGTGGGAAGGAAAGCCAGTTGTTCGAATTCATGGAGCCCATAATACTTCTTGCGAAGTCTTGAGTAGTGTTCCTCTAAGAATCAACACTTGAGCAATACAAAATGAGAAGAATATATAAGAAGGTTAGTAAAGAAGACAAGACAACAAGGTTAATGATAATAGTCGCTGAAAACGGCTGTTCTATAAAATATGCTTACCAAACCAGACTAGGGTTTGTAGTAGTTTCCAGTACCCCCTCTCTCTTTCCTGTACCCCCTCTCTCTTTCTCACGCTCACTTTCTCTCTCTAAATGTTCAAACGTAAAGAAGGATGTATGTAGAAAACATATGAGAAGAGAGTAGAAGATAAGAGGAGAGAGGGTTTGAAAAGAGAAAATTGAAGAGAAGGATACACACTACTTATAAAACACATACATACACACACACGCTCTCACAGATTTCAACTTATGTTGTTCCTTTCTCACCCCTTTTGCAATGGTCATCTTAAGGAGTCTCTGACCCTTCAACAACACTTTCCAACAAAACTAAGTCATCATAGATTAATAATATTGTTATATATAATATGAAAATATACGGACACGAGCGATACTATATATTAAACCATAATTAACTTGACGAGTGCACATTTCAGTCATTGTACTAAGACAAAACCAACCCTAGCTTTCTCTCTCTCAACCCCACTTGGTTTATTGGAACTATCTCCTCATCGTATATTGCGATATATGAACCCCAAAAGCCCAGCATTCCCACACTCTTTAAATCATCTCTCTCTCTCTAAAATCTGCATATACTGAAATACATCGACCATTCTAAGTTAAGCTACCTCTCTCTCTCTCTATAATTTCAACACGCACGAGCTCTGAAGATATCTGATGATGAAAACCCATAAACCAGAGAAGATCTATCACTCACAAATTCTATAAGAAACCAAGTTTGTAGATCCCCGAGTCTCTCTGCATGTGTTGATTAATAAAGATATATTGCATGTGTACGGACATGGAATATAATAATGTAGATATCCGACATATTAAATATTAAAAATACTATAGTAAGAGTAAGAGAGCTAAGAAGTTGCTTTCATGTTAAAAAATAAACCATAGTTGTTGAATATAAAATTTGGATTCAAAATTAAACTAATTAAGATTTGAAGGATTTTACTTTGCTTCCCCCAAGTAGAAATCTGTTGACCACCTAATTGGTTTTCACACCCGTCAAAAAGGTAAGAAATTCAGATTAAATTAAAAATTAAAAAATTTCTGTTTCATGTCTTTGATATGCATACTTAATTAGAAGCCTCGTAGTTCTTTATATTCGAGCCTTTGTCCTCCACTAAGCCCGATTAATCTATAGTATTAGAAGATATAACAGAAATGAAAAAATCAATCAAGCTATATTAGACTATCTCCACATTGAGGTATCATGACTCATGAGACATCATGCAATTTATCACATGTAAAAAAGGTGCATGTATATAAATGTATACACACATATGTATGACAAGTTCATTCCCTAAATTATTAATCCTTCAATGCATGCACAAACCCACAATTGACCGCAATTGTGTTACATGACTGATGTTAATTTGTATATATGCGTGTATATATGTCTATATCGGTTGCCACGGCAGCCCCTAACCATAAGTGTATAGTATTCAGTCTAATGAATCGTATTTTTAGTTTGAAATTCATAAAAATCAAATTCATCACGAAAGCAACATACAAGGTTTTTAGTTTGCATCTAACAATCTAGAATGATCATGTTTTTGTCAAGTTGAATTTTAATTTAGTTTTAGACAAAATATATTATTCAATTCGTAAAAACATAGAAATACAAATACGAGTTTTCGTATATCAATCTGTTTATACAAAAATCACATGACGACACATTTCTTGCCAAAAAGGGTAAAAGATCTATGCACATATCAGTTTCATTTTCATAACAATTGGTATGATGAACTGTCTATACACACCTGATCAGTATCAGTAAATATATGAGGTATCATGAACTATCTGCACAAATAACACACAGTTATCATAATAACCCATATGAATCCAATAAAAAAGTGTACCTTTTCTTATATACAAAAATATGGAAGACAAAAATGCAGAATCACCTGCCATTGTTGATTATTTCACAGAAGTCTCTGACAAATTCCTTTTAACATATATGTAAGGCTACGTTGACCAAAGGGCACCACAACAAGGAGCAGGGACCCACGTCTCTCGGGTCTCGCTTCCTTCTTCAACCTCAGTTCACCTTCAAAACCCTAGAAACTAAACCTAATTAAAAAAATTAAAATAAAACTTGACAAAGGATTGAACTGGCCTTGAAATTGAACAAACAAATTTCAGAACCTACTAGTAAACCGTGTAACCAGGAAACTCTCTCTCTCTAAGTTTATTAATAGTATTATTTTTTCTTGGGAAGAGTGAAATCGAAAAAGCTGTCAACTGGGCTAGTCACCGGCAATTGACGGTCAACACATTACTTAAAAACCCTCGCGACGTTTCAGATGTTGCAGAGGAATGTGACTGACACGCGTCGGTCAATGTTTTTGGCTCTTCGACTTTTTGGGTTTCAAAGTTTCTGCCAGCCTAGCGGACCAATTATCCCGTTTGCATGCTTTGCACAAAAAAACACAAAATGGAAGCCAAACTTTGACCGTGCTCTCCTCATATGACCCTCGTATCTTCGATAGTTTCTCGTTATCACAAAAATGCCATTCGTGCATTTTTCGAAGTTAGAGGGGGCTTATTGGCCACTGAAAAGCATAAGTTGGATCAATCAATTCTTAAAAGTTCTCAATTAGACCCACTGATCCCTATTAACGGATGGCTGTGATGAAGTCAAGGGTTTAAGATGGCGGGTAGGACTAGAGGGTGATGTAGATTAATATAGGGATAGACTGAGGGTATTTTGGGTAAACAAACCTCATGATATCCGGAGGGGAGAGAGACAGAGAGAGGTGAGAATTCCCAAGAAGTGGTGGGAGGAATCACCGGGAAAGTGCTCGTGTCGCCTCGAATTGAAGCACCTAGAAAGGCAATTGTATTTTGAATATTAAGAATTCTTGTTTTTTTGTTGCATATAAAACACATAGAAACCCTACTTAGGGTTAGGGCTAGCTATGCTTACCTATCTAGCTAGTGTTGTTAATGGAAATAACAGTTAAAGAGAGTATAAGATATTAAGGGACAATCCCAATATGGTGCAAGTGAGAAGAAACTCATAACAAAGTAGGGAAGAGCAATACAGAAGAATAAAATCGACTTAAATTTATATTGGGGATAAAACCACCACGAAATGTGCTTATGCTGCAATTGATGAACTCATCTTTATAATTATTTCACTTTATGTACTTAAATTTGCATTGGAACAGAAATTTCAGGGGTGGCAGCCATGAATTGATGTTTTCGTTTGGTTTTTCTATACGTATAGACTATAGAGACATGAATATTATTGGCATGAATGATCACTATTTACTAGCATGTCTTTCTTCTACTACGTACTAACAAGATGGCAAGAAAAAAAGTTAGTTAATTACAAGAAGTAAATGAGTGTGTGTGTTTGTTTTCTGATTAATCATCAGTGAGTGTGTTTCGGAATATGTATATATATAGTATAAACAAACTATCGAGAACTATGAATCTTGTTAATTATTGATTACATCTAGTTTAATTTAAGTAAGTATCAAATTTTATCATTTTTGTGAACAGATCGAAAAAATGGACTATTAAGAGAAGTGAGATATATGCTCATGTATGAGAACAAAAGTTATTGGAAGGTTTTGGTTGTAGAGTTTTTCTCAACCCAACAAAAAAAAAATTAACCAAAAAAAAAGGTTCACTGCCTCGAATAAGAGAAATTAATTTTCTCTCTGTATCGGGTTACAAAGATCAAGGAAGTGAGAATATTCAAATTTACTAGTTCCAATATGGAGTGTGATCACCTGGACATGATTTTAGAATTTAGACTTGGTGCATTTGCTACAATGATTTCTCAATTAAACTTTGTAAAAGAAAAGATAGTGAGTACTTGGATACGTGTCTGATCAAAGACACTTTATTGATATATATCTACACACATAATATTGATCGCCACGTCACATATGTGCGTCAAGTTCAAGCAAGAAATCATCATAGACACTTTCTCAGTAGTCAATTGATAGGCGATCAGGAAATTCTTGTTCTCGATCATCCAATTCGAAGCGATCGTTGACGCACATGTGATCAGCAAGTGCAAGGATGATGGTGGCTTGGTTCCCAGAAAATTGAAGATCTTCTTCTCCTGACAGGGAACGAAACTCATCGCATAATCAACCCTAAAGAAACGGCGGTTGAACCGTTCCTAATTGAGCGGCGATTACTAGAACTGTTGGACTAAACTGCCGCTAAATAATAAATATCGACACATATTTAAAACCGCCAATAAAAATCCAATGCTATAGACCCTATTTCTTATAGTGTTTGGGAGCTGATCTTCTTGTATGGCTCAAGTTTAATCAGGGTTTGTTCGTGGTGGGGTTCCCATAATTTTATTAATTTTGATGGTTTGTTGTGGGAGTTGGTTGTCTTATTTGTCCTATTTTTTGGTTCTCATTTCTTTGGCCGGTTCTTTTCATTCTGTTGTGCCTTGTTGAAGATCTGCTTCTGTCTTTTGTTGTTCAGTCGGGTTGGGGTCTTGTGGTGGTGTTATTGGTGTTTCTGAGTTGGGTGGAGAGATTTTCTTCGTTGTATGTGGACTGCTGCGTGGTTCTTGATTTTTCTTGTTTAATTCTTTTTCTTTAATAAATTCTGATTGAACAAAAGAACAACAACAATTTGCATACACTTCGATGAGGCGAAGTAGAGTCCTTCCCCATGACGCACCGCCTTATAAAATCAAATTTGGGAGCTCTGCAATTTATAGTGTAAAATTTTCGTGCAATTCCCGTATAATAATTTGAGAGATATGACATATGGTATCACATTTTTATGTTTTTTTTTCAACAAACTTATCCCTCCACTATTAATGAGAATTTTTTAATATGAAAATTATTGTAGAGTTTCCTCATCCCATAAAATTGCCCCTATTATCAACGTTTGATATCATGATTTCATAATTAATAAATTTAAGTTGTTCATGGTGTTTGTTTCCCTCTCCTTATCCTAGGTTGCTTACCCAAAAAAAATCAATTTTATAAAACCAGTCGATTGAACACTCTTAACTTTTTTTTTGATCATTCACCCCTGTTTTTTGAAGAATGGGCTTGCTAGGTTGCTTACCCAAAAAAAATCAATTTTATAAAACAAGTCGATTGAACACTCTTAACTTTTTTTTTGATCATTCACGCCCCTGTTTTTTGAAGAATGGGCTTCGTTAGCCCTCTAAACATTCAGACATTAAATTCTTCTGATGAGACAAAAAAATTTCACAAGTGACTTTTTTTAAGAAATTAAATAATATATGACTTATGAAATGACATTGCCAACAAACATAAACATAAGTTAAAATCAAAACATAAACATAAGTGAAAATCAAAAACAATTTCCTCCCAAATCAAAAGAAAAACCATAAATTAAAAAAAAGAGCAGAAAATCTTAGAGTGCGTTTGGTTTGTTTTCTATTTTCTATTTTTTGTTTTCATTTTCATTTTCAAGTTTCTATTTTCTATTTCTATTTTCTAAGGAGTAGAAAACATGTTTGGTTTAAAGTAGTGAAAAATTATTTTCTATTTCTGTTTTCATTTTCTATTAATCATATCATTTTTAACTAAATGTAATAAATAAATAAAAAAGACTTTTTCTCCGTCATTGACACTTAGTACTATATCAACATTATTTTGTTAATGATAATATGAATTGATGACGTGAACTGATCATTAGCTTATTTCTCGGAGTTTGCGTACGTCTCAATTGATTAAATGAGGAATCTTTGGTTGTTGTTCGCTGCGCAGGTAACGAACGTGAACTACGAGGTCCCCAACGTTTTCCTCAGGGAGGATTTTGAACTTTCTAGAATAGATACATGTTGTCTTATTGAAGGAGTATTTTGATATTATAAAAAATCATTATGAAATGTTTTGAGCGACATCACAAAGACATTTTCTAAAATGCTAGCTTAAAATAAAGTCTATTGATATATATATTTACTAAAGGAAAATAGAAGTTAATTAAAAACAAATAAATGCAGAAGTAGGTCCCACACTTGCATTCAATTCCCCACCATTTACATATAAATTCATTCAAAAATAATAAATAAAAGAAATTTGTGCAAATATACCGTGGTGCTCGCTAAATACGAAGACAGAACACATTTAAATCCCGTGTTTTCTAAATTTAGAAAACGACATTTTTATGTTTTCTAATTTCCAATGATTTTTCATTTCTATTGTTTTCTAAAATGGCAAACCAAACATATTTTCAGAATATTTTCTATTTTCTAGGAAAGGAAAACATAAAATGCTTGGAAAACACTTCAACCAAACACACTCTTAAATTCTCTTCTCCTCTCTCTCGACACTTCTCTCATCCTCTCTGCAAACCCTCTCTTTCGCTATCCGCCGCCAAAATTACTCTTTGTAACAGAACAAAACATTTCAGAATCTTCCTTTCAAGATCGACCACATGTTTTAGTCAATAGGATGGCGTCTGTTTCGTTGATTGTTTGTCTATTGACAACTTCTTCTCATCGATACCAATCACGATCTGATTCAAGAAGATCACCCATGACAACCCTAATTTCACCACAATCTTTCCACTCTGTAGATTCCTCTCCCAAATCAAAAATTTTTGGGTGAAATTATTCTATGATTAGGAAACACAGTGAATAACAAAGAAGATAAACAGATTTGGAGAGAGAAAGTTGTGAATAAATATAGGGATTTAGAGAGAGATTGGACATGTTGAGAGATCTAGAGGGAGAAGAAATCTTCGATGAGTAGGTGTTTTAGGATTCTTAGTAATTAATTTCTATGTGAATTGAATTTCTTAATATTAATTCTTGTAGTGTTGTTGTGTTTGAGGATTTCAAGAGGAAGAAGAAAAGGAATTAGAAATGAAAGTCGTGAATTCATAGTAAAGGAACAAGAGGGACATATGTCGTCACTTTATTGGTTAAAGACACATGTCTGTCTAGTCAGCAAATGAGAATTTATTAAAAAAATTCAGTTCAATTAGTTAATTGTCACCGTAATTCTGTTATAACAAAAGTTACATGAGAGATCACTTTAACCTATATTTTAAGGTACAAGGATTTAAATGACCCGTACAAAATAAGAGAACTCCATCCTCCCGTTTTGGCCTATCATACGAGGGTAACATTGTCATTTAGTGAAATGATCTTGAGGCACCGCGGAGGCACTGGTCGCCGCCCGAGTAACAACGATTCCATCCGCTTCTTCCTTTAGATCTTTTTTCTGCGTCTCAGCCATCTCTCTACGGTGCGTTTTCATCGCTTAAAATCGTTACAATTTTCTTCCTCGTTTTTTCATCTTGGTTTTATTTGGTCCGGTCAGATTCAGTTATCAGATTCAGTTGACCTGTTAAATCCACCAAGTATATGCATGTGACTGTCATCTGAACTGAATGTATATATGTATGTCTGCGATTGTTTCTTTGCAATCATTTACGCTGACGAATTTCGAGGAATGATTTTTTGATAACGATAGAAGAGGCCGGTGTAATTACTGATTAGATTTCTTAGACAAATTTTTTTTTCTCTCAATTGGTGTCCTTTAGGTTCAATTGAATGATGGGTTTTGAAGTTTCTGTAGGACCCATTTGGGTTTATTATTCCTACCTTCTACTTGTAGTGTATAACCCATGTCATGGGTGAAGGTTGTGTTAACGTGTTGCTTTTGGTAACTTGAATACCAATCAAAATTATGAATCCTTCAACTCCTTCTTGTGATTGTTATCGGGTTTATGGGATTCTAGTTGGTGTGAGAGCCATTAAAAGGTTTAGAATGCTTTATCAGGCTGTGTCTTGCCCTTGGTCTCTGATGATTGAGCAAGATGTCATTGTTTCATGAATAAACAAGAATGTTCAAATTATATAATCTGTAGTGCGGGTAAATAATCTTAGAAGTGTTTTTTTGTGCAATTCGATTGGGTTACTAATTAGTCAGGTCTTATTGAATATTGACGTTTTGAGCTCACATGTAAATAGTGATGATGTTAAGCAGGGAACAGTTGTGTGCTTATGCACAAGGTGCTATTTTTTAGCCCCACAGATACTATTTGTTGAAATATTTATCGCTCAAATTTAAATTTATTGTTGTGTATAACAGATTAACAGGTGTTTTTATTATGAGCTTGGTACGTGTGTGACAAGCTTTCTGTCATAATATGCGCTTATAGGACAAAAGATTCATTGTTTTGGTCCAAGGGTATTAAACTTCGATAGAAAGCTAGGCATGATACCAGTTTCGGCTTTTGTAATAATTGCATTCGTTCTGAATTGGTTTATTAAGTATTTGATTTCTATTAAACAAGAAGCTGCAGTACAAATGGTCCGAATGAACTTACAAACTTTCTTTTATGAGTTACTGAGTCTTAGTATCTGAAATTGCAGAGCCAAGATTAACATAATGGTGAAAGCTTATGCACAAGAGCATGTTTACAAGCACCCATGGGAGCGAGTTACTTTGGCTTCCTGGCGCAAGTTTACTGACCCTGAGAACAAGCGTGCACTATCCCATATCCTTGAAGTTGACACACTGAACCACAAGCTTGATCCACAAGCTGGGAAGCTTTACACCACTCGTGCACTTATTATCCATGCCCCAGGACCATGGTTTGTTCGCAAAATTGTTGGTCAGGATATTTGCCACTGTGTCGAATCAACAGTTGTAAACGCCCAGTCAAGGTCTATGCAACTTAGCACTCGCAATATTAGTCTCCAAAAGTTCGTAGAAGTTGAGGAGAAGATATGTTATAACCCTCATCAAGACAACCCAGATTCATGGACAATTTGTCGGCAGGAGACCAGTATTAGGATTAAGCCATTATCAGCTCTGGCGTCAATGGCAGAGAAGGTGGAGCAACGCTGTGCTGAAAAGTTTATGCAGAATAGCGTTAAGGGCAGAGAGGTAATGGAAAGGATCTGCAAGTATCTCGAATCTGATTCTAGTGGGATTGGTCTCTAATTTTGATGTCTAGGCTTTAGTTCTTATCTTAGTACTAGCTCTCAGGGCTTGTAACGCGTACAAGAGTAAGTAATAAAACACCCGAGCCACTAATTAGAGTGGTAAGGATGATGCGTATCACCCTGATATTCAGGGTTCTAATCCCTCTCCTCGTTTAAAGAAGAAGAAGAAGTAGGTAATAAAAAGAGGAAGGAATGGGCAAGAATTCCTGTTTGAATTTCTAATGTAAATGTAGTTTTGAGAATCAGAATGATATTAAAGGTGATATAGGAAACCATTTGTCTCGATATTGGTATGAAAAAAAAATGCTGCTGTGCTTGGAATTTTTGCCTCAATGCTCGTCAATTTAGCTGGTTTTGCTTTGACTAGACATGTTGAAATCTACAGCTGATTGTATTTTACCCTACAGTTTTAGATACTGTAGCAACGTTAGCTGTTCTTCTCATATTTTGGTTCAATCTACCATCTCCTGAATTATTTCCTTCTCATATTTCAGTTGTGTGCTATAAGCCAAACCTCCAAGGTTATTGTAGCATGCAGAATCCAAAGTTAAATTGCCATAAAAACCACAATCATAATTTACAAATCAAATTCTAAACACAAGGTCGCACATGGGTATCTTCCATTGTAAATATCATTTGACACGAACTAAAAGAGGGATTTGATATAAATGACACATTACAAATCCAAACCAACACAGAAACAAGCCTTAAAAGCACGAGAGCCAACACAAATTCTCACCAACCAAAAGATATAGAGTTCTTCATAATGCAGAGATATCCTACAGTCATGCTTTTCCCAGTACAACAATGGAAAAGCGCAACATATAGGACATGAGGCCAAGTCGGAGTAAGTCTTGCAGCATCGTATTTCAGCATGTACAACTCGTGCCCTCAATCTTTCAGATTTTATCATGCTTCTCTGCCTTAACAACCGGGTTTGCTTGAGCTATGGCATCCCGTGCAACAGAACGATAATCGAAGGGGCACTCATGTTTGTCTGAATAGCGATGAGTTGCGCAGAAAAGGTTACCACAGCGACATTTGAAGCCTGTTAGACCAACCCTCTTTTTGCAAGAATTGCACCTGTTCGGACCTTCCTTTGGCTTTGCCTCAACACTCTCCCCTGATCCTGAAGCACAGGATGGCTGCACAGAAAAGGTCTTTGGTTCGACAGACTTCAGTTGCAAATCCACATTTGAAGTAATAACAACAGGTTCATTTCCATTGCTGCCTGATGTACCATTCACAATACTTCCAATAGAAGAAGCAGCAAGCTTTGCCTGCTCCTCTTTCAACAACATATCCTTGTGGCACTTGGAACACATATTCATAGTAGCTGCACTTCCAAAGAAGCCACAGTTGTTAACGCACAAAATAGGGCGTTCCGGAGGAGCTTGGCATCCAGTCTTGTCATGTTCCATATTTCCTGCACCGAAGTCATTGTAAAAGCACAAATACAAGAGACTAAATTGACAATAATATAACCACAGATCGATTGCAAAACAACCCTCCCTTTCAATTTGAGTTAATAATAACAACAGAACCCACAAGTATTCAGGCAATACTAAAAATTCAAAAAGAATATGAACACAGGGTCAACAAAGCACCAATCATGATATACAGTTAATAAGTACTAAATAAACTGTCGAAAAAACCAATTTATTCATGAGGCTATTAGCATTCACTTTAATTTCCTATGCAATAATTAGTGATTAAGGCCTTTGCATTACTTATAAGTTAGAACTTTGGATAACAAGTTTAGTATAAATGTTCAATTGCTAAAATAGAGCTTGAGGCACTAGCATAACTTAGAATTCTGATTGAATAAAGAGTTTAGTGCTGATATGCAATGTAGGCCAACTTCAGGAGTCGCGCTACAATTGATGAAGGCTGCTTCCCGAAATAAATATGACTAAAAGAGAAGGAAAGTATCTCAGCAATTAGGGATTTGTAATTCAGGGATAAGCTAAAAAGGTCAAAAAAAAGAAAAAAAGAAGGAATTGCGGCTGAAATGGTGCAGTGATACGAACAGGGTATTAAGAGAATTAAAAGGATTTGGCTATTTTATCAGGGTAGATGAAACGGTATTTTTGGGGTTTTAAACCAAGGAACCTTCGCAAGTGGCAAGGTTGTCTCCCAACAACCTAGAGGTTAAGGGTAACAAAGCTCACACAAACAAATAAATTAGGTAGCTCATACAAACACCATGAAATTATTGTTTATCCATGCCCTCGAAGGAAAAAAAAAACCTAGAAAATCACTTCCTCCACCTAATTCTGCTATGGCAGCAGACCTCTGATACATTCAAAGGCAATTTTATTCGTTATCTTCAATAATTCGGCTCACCTCAAACAGCTTACCTCAAACACAGACTGCACACCTTTTCTATTCACAATGCTTAAACTGTTGCCACTCACATCAAAGTTGCATACACCATATCCTATGTGGATTTCACCAATTCCAACAGCATTTGCTTGCCTAATGAATTCCAGTACAAAGAACTCTTCTGCCAAACACGAGGAAACATCAATTCATAACCTCAACATCTATATAGAAATTTCTCATCGCGAATACATAGATTCCAGCTAGACTTTGTAAAAGGCAGTAAAAAAATCTGCAACTTACTCGCTTACTGGTCACAACACACTTTACAGCATCCAGTAAAGTTATTGCTTAATCTCACAAAACCAAAAGCACCAATCAACCATTTGAACATTCATGCTACACATCATAAGATATTTAAAGTCGCAAAATTTACAACTATTTCTGAATTCTTCTAAGTATCCCAATTGTTTGAATCAATTTAAATTCTCACTGTTGATTTCCTAATTATTTTCCCTATCATCCCAAAATCGCAAAACCCCAAAATTACCCATCCCGACGCCACACAATTAAACTCATAACCATGCAACACATGTATATATCCACTATGTAACACATCTATAAACCCCATACCTTTCTGCTGTGGATTTCCTTCACCCGATCTGGGAGCTCAAAACAGCATCCGATGAGCCCTGTTTTCATCAAATTCGTTCGATTAATCACCAATTTTAGAAAAAAAATGAAAAAGTCGTGAGGATTTTAATGAGAGTTTAGGAAATAAAAACCCTAATCAGATCATCAAGAGAGAAAAGCAAGGCCAGAGAGAATTTTCTCCTCTTTTGTGAGTACATCTCTGTTTCCGATTTTAAAAGGTATCGATTAATTCATCAAGCGTGACGTGTGTGCTTCTTATTGGTTGCGCGTGTCACTTTTTGTTTCTAAGATAGTCCTTCAATGTGTTGCTAATGACGCTTTTAAATTTTAATATGAGAGACTAATTCCTTAAATATTAATAATATTATTTTATTAAAAAAAAAATGGATACAAAATTCGTAACCGCCGTTACACTTTTGTCTCTATTGTCTTTTCGTAACAAGTGCGAGTCTTCTCTTCCCCCAAAGCGCATCGTCTCATCTCTTCGAGCTGACGTAGAGCGGAGCCCTAATCACGAGCTCGTTCGAATCTCTCTTTCATTCGCTACTGAGCCTTAATCTACACACTCCTCAAGCTTTAATTTCAAGATCGTCGAATCACGAGAGATGCAGAAAGATGCGAGGGTCTCGCAGATCGAACCAGGAACGCGCCAAGGTCGTTCTTTCCCTGATAGCGTATTCATTATCATGAGATTGATAAATTTTCTTATTGTTGACGCTTAATTGTATTTATCACTTAATTTAGTATGAGTAGATCAACATTCTGAATGTGACTTGAGACTTAATTTAGTATTCAAAGACTTCTTTGAATACTAAATTAAGCGTCAAGAATCGAAAGCTTTCGAGTTCTTAATTGTAAGCTTTGGATTGCATCATCTACTCAGTCTGATTGCCTCACAGAAGACGATCTGGAATGTTGATCGACTCAGGAACGCGCCAAGCTTTCGAGTGCTTTTGATCGTCGATCTGTTTCTTCCATGTATAAGTGGATCATTTCGTGCATAGTTTCTGTTTAGATATATACTTGCGTTTTAGATTAGTCTTTTAATTGAAAAATTAGTTGAATGTAAATCATATATTTATGGTAGATTGGTAGTTAAATGGTAATTTCATCTTTTTTGCTTGATTCTATAATTTTTTTGAGATTGATTTCTGCTGTTGTATGATTGATCTGCTACTTGCCCTAACTTGATTATCTTCATACTCTTGTCTGATTATTCTTTGTAGTAATTTGCTTATTTGATTGCTTGCTGATAATAACACTCAACAGAATCAACGTTTTTGTTTCTTAGGTGAATAATAGTGATTTTTTTTGCCTTTTCAAAAATTTTCAACATAAATTATTTCAAGAATTTCATCTGCTTGAACTTGATGTTTTTCTTGTGATATGTATGCTTGACCAAGTTACCTGGCATTATCCCCTGTCCCCTGATGTATAGGTTCAGAACTTGATCAAGAGATTCAATCTCCATGAGGTACTTTTATTTGATATATATTAACTTTGTTCTAACATATTGAGTGCTAAATCCTTTTCATCGTAATACTAATCACCATGATATAAAAGATGCATATTAGGATGAAATGATACATATTAGAATTTCATTTGTTCTAACATATTGAGTGCTAAATCCTTTTCATCGTAATACTAATCACCATGATATAAAAGATGCATATTAGGATGAAATGATACATATTAGAATTTCATTTGTTCTAACATATTGAGTGCTAAATCCTTTTCATCCTAAAATTTCATTTGTCAATTTTTTTCAAAAACACATACACGCAAACCTCTTGGTTTCCTCTTTAATGCATTCCCTGTTTTTTATTCTGTTTTCCTCCTTGTAAGTCGTAACACAACCTAAACTCTCTTCAGTTATGAAATTTAGATGAATTTAGTTCGAAATTTTTATATGGTTGAAAGATCTGGCCTATTGCTTATCCAATTAGAGATTGTAATCTGTTGCCGTGGCTTTCGTATCAGAATTTCTTGTGCGTTATCTTTCAGTGATCAGGCCATGCATTGTGCAATTCATCTGTTTTTTTCCTCGTTCTTCATGTATCCCTGAAATGAAAAATGCATCACAGTTCTTTCTACTGTCTTTGGGTTTAATATCCTGTATATGATATGATAATTTTATTCTCCATCTCTTAATTGTGATTTTAAGTCAAATTTCAGTTGTCCTTGATTCTTGTGTATGCATGGAGTGTGGTTTGCTATTGGTTATGCTTAGATTTTTGACCTTTTCTAGCTTCTTTGTTTTTTCGTTGGTTATATCCATGTAGTTTTATGTTTTTCTACCTAATGTTTGGTTTGTATGTTGCCATTGCTTTTGTGAGAGTCTCTGTGCTTTTCTTTTGGTTTGAGAAGAGGAAGCCTTCTGCAAGTAGACGTGGTTCGGTTTTAACTTAAGTATCAGTTGTAATTAATAATTATATGAGTGATGTTCAAGTTAAAATTGAACTTGTAGTTTTCCTGTCTCAATGTTTCAGATGAGCGCATATCGAAGGAGCACTTAAAATCAAAGCAGAAAGTAAAAGGAAGTTCCGAGGTATTACCTTGACCTTTAAAGTTAACTACTATTTTTCCCATCTCTTTTTATGATGCTTCTCTGAGCACATGTAACAGTAGTTCTCAAAATCAAAGCAAAAAGTCGAAGGAAATCTGAGGTATTATCTTGAACTTCTTTAAAAATTAACTATTAGTAGCTGGGTGTTTTGTTATTGTTCTTATAGCTCAATGCTTTATTTTGATCTATTGAGTATTTTCTGAGGAAAACCCTGACCAAGTAGTTGCTGTAATTATACTCCAGGACATTTTTCAAATTATGATAGTTATTGTGCCAAGAGATGATGAGATCGCTCAGTGTATAGTGATGGTATGCTTTCTGGAATAATTTGAGGACTGGGAAGATGCAAAATAATTTTCTTCGACTTTTCATATGATGTTACTAAAAGTTTTCAAAAAATCAGTTACAATTTTCATGGATACATGCAATCACTGGTATAAATTTTCTATGACCTTATTTGCAAACATTTTTTTCTGGAAAACCCAATAGCCATTATTTATGTTACGAATTAAAATCTGAGATACTTATTTTGAAATAACAGGAATAATTCCTACTATGTTTTCTTTTGTTGCTCCTTTCTTCCCGTGTTTGCTCTCGAGTGAATTGCTATAGCACTTAACCATACAGTTATACAGAAAAACTCCATAGTTGTTCTTTCATCTTATGCAAACATATACCAGCTGATAAATCTATGGACATGGCCCTTTATTGTTAGAATTAGTGATACTTATCATAAGAACCAACCTTTCCAAAACATTTGAGGTCCAAGTTATTTAGAATACGAAGGCTTTCCTCGTTGGGGGTGTTATGGAAGGTTCTTTTGTAGTTAACTGTCATCTAGAGATTGAAATGTAATTCCTCTGCAATATTTGAGTAACTTTTACATTTTCCAGGTTGTCATTGCTTTTAGGTTTATATAGCGTTTTGTTTTGTATGATAAACATATTCTGCAGTGTTAGGGTTTAGGATTGAGTTTGGAGGTTGATTCATGACCAATGTTACTAAAAATTTGACAATTAACAGAATAGCTCCTTCTTGATTAGATAAATTAATTGCATCTTGGTTGATATCTCTGGTTTTAGGGCCCTATGTTCAGTATATTCCAGGGAAAAAAAAGGGTGGCCTAGATTTTTGCTATGTTGTCTATTCGTCATCCATGCATGTCTTTGATGGAGTTTTGTTTCTTTTTTTATTTCATTTCGTCATCTTTTTAATTTTGTTATTCAGCAAGGCTATTTATCTTAAATGTAATAAAGTGGTCTGGTCTAACTACTCTTAAGAGTGTGTAGATATTTTAAAGTGGCGGAAAGCCCATTCTCTGTACTTTAATTGAAGCCCAATTTAGTAAGTTTTTGCCTTTTTGGCCCGTTTAATTGGGCCGAAAGGCCATATATTTTTGGGTTTTATTGGGCTTTACCTGGAACCCAATGGTTGGAGTATATGATCCAATAATTTGTGTTAATACCCTTTTTTTGGGCTTCGATTCAGGCCCAAATTTGTTTATTATCTTGGGGCCCAATTCTGTTATTCGCCAATAAGTAATGGTTGAGCCAATGTTTGTGTTACTTTGTTAGTTGGACCCCAGGCCTAGTTAAAGTATGTATTTGGCCCAATAAGTTAGGCTGAAATACGACCACCTGTTGAGTCCCAATTTCTTAAATATTGAGACCCGGAAACTTCGGGCGCTGGGCTTTATTTTAGGCCCGGTTGAGTAAATTTTAGGCCCAGTAAGTTGAATTAGAATCCAGATTTCGTGTGCTCCAACAACTTGAGCCGAAATCAAATATTTGGTCATTGGGCTCTATTTTAGGCTTGTTCGTTAAAATTTGGCCCAGTTTATTAAAATTAGGCCCAATAACTTTAATTGGAAGTATCGATGGTACCTATAACCGGCCGAAATTCAATAACTGTTTATTGGGCTCTGTTTTACGCCCGTTTGTTTAAAATTATCCCAATAAAAGTTGAAATACGTATCTGAGGGCCCACATATTGGGCTCCTTCGGCCCATTTCAACGGAAAATTATACAAAAAGTTGTATTGAAGCCCATATCTATGGGCCCAACAACTTGGGCCGAAACCAATAAATTGCGTTCACTTGTGCCCAGTTCATTAAAAAATTAAGCCCAATGAGTTGCGCTGAATCCCTTATCTATGGGGCCAATAACCTGGGCTATTTTTGGGTCAAGTTCATTAACAATGCGAGCCCCGTAAGTTGAGAGCCGAGGAATGTATATATGGGCCGAAGTCCAATAAATTGGGCTCATTTTGGGCCCAGTTCATTAAAAATTCAGGCCCAATAAGTTGAGCTGAAGCCCGTATCCATGGACCTAACAAGTTGGGCCGAAGATCAATAAATTGGGCTTTTTTGGGCCCAATTCATTGAAAGTTAAGGGGAAACTTTAGTCACACCCCACCTTTTACTAAAGACATCCCAATTTGAGTTGACCATCCCTTGTAAAACCCAGTTGACGGATTGTCTTTAGTAAAAAGTGTGGTGTGACTAAAGTTTCCCTAATTAAGCCCAATAAGTTGAGAGAAGCCCATATCTATGGGCCCATTTCATTAAAAATTCAGGCCCAATAAGTTGGGCTGAATCCCATCTCTATGGGCCCAATAACTTTGGCACTTTTTGGGCCCAGTTAATAAAAATTCAGGCCCAATAAGTTGAGCTGAAGCCCTAATCCATGGGCCCAATAACTTGGGCCAAAGATCAATAAATTGGGCTCTTTTTGGCCCGAGTTCATTAAAAATTCAGGCCTGATAAGAGCTGAAGCGTTTATCTATGGGCCGAGGACCAATAAATTGGGCTCTTTTTGGGCCCAGTTCATTAAAATTTCAGGCAGTATACGTTGAGTTGAAGCCCGTATCTCTGGGCCAACTAGCTTTGACTGAAGACCAATAAATGGTCCTTGGGCTCTATTTTAGGCCCAGTTATTAAAAAGTCAGGTATAGCAAATTGAGTTGATACCCATGTATTAGGGCCCCAACTACTTGGGCCGCAGACCAACAAATGGTCCTCGAGCTCTATTTTAGGTCAAGTTTATTAAATATTAGGCCCAATAAGTTGAATTTTAAGACTAATAAATGGTCCTTGGGCTCTTTTAGGAAACATTACGCCCAATAAGTTGAGTTGAAGCCCGCATCTGTGGGTCCCAACAACTTGGGCCGAAGACAAATAAAAGCACATTTTTAACAACAGAAGAATAACAAGGAACTACTCAAATCAACCATTATATGCTTTTTAGTATAAACAGACGAATTTATACCTAGCAATAAACTTCACCAGCTTTTGTATTCTTTCCTAGTTACTATAGGCCATTATGCAAAACTACAGGTGTACTGAATTGTAGCTAGTTCTAGCTTTGTAAACGCATACTTTCTGCACCATACTAATGCCAAACAAATAAAAAAAATACATTCATTCATCTAGTGTAATGAAGGAGCACTAAGTTCAAAAATTACATGCTCCTATAGAACATAAAAAAATATATATACTTATATACACAGGAGAAGAAGCATATCATAGATGATGGAACCACATTTAAAACAAAAAAGAAAGAACATAAGCAATACCATGGAGTGTTACACATCAGGAGGCGGGGATATTGCAGATTGAAAGCATCCACAAATAAATGAAAATATAAGAGAAACTTTGCCAACATACATGGAATCCGATGCACCAAGAGAATAACAACATTTGAGAGAGAGAGGGACTAATGGTCGCTACAGAGAAACGAACATAGGTAGATTTCTCTAAGATTTTCTCTCCTCTTCAGATATATGCAAATGCAGGTCATAATATATTAATATTGCATAAAATCAAGAATGCCCAAATTTTCACTGCTATTTTCCTAACTCATTCTCTATCATACCCAAACCATATCACACCCCCAAAACTACGCACTCATCTCGCTACTATTCACAGAACCATGCTATATATGTATAAATCGCTGTGTATTGAACATATATCTCATAAGCCCTCCTAATACACTCAATATGAACTTTAAGCCCTCTTACTTTATTTCGTCAACTATAAGCTCTACTCCTATGGGTTTCTTTAGATGCTGACATGGCATAAACAAATATAACATTAAGAAAAATCATTTTAATTCTCTCCTCTCCCTTTTTTTCATCTTATCTCTATTTTCTCTCCAAAGACACTCCATTTATGATTCTTCCTCTTCTCACTCTTCATCTCTCTTTCTCTCTAAAAATGTCTTCTCCATCTCCCCATTTCTCTTTCTGCTTCTTCTCCTGATTATTTCCTCTATCATCTAAGAAAATGATATTTGTTCCTCACTAACTTTGTAGATAGAGAAGACCAATAATACGTGTATGAATAGAGATCTTGAATTCACCAGATCTACAATCTTTGATAATCCTCTAATCACTTTCAAATCAATTCATCTTTTCTATAGTTTTCTCATAGGAATGGATTAACTTGACTGATTTTATCAGCGAAGAGGTGAGTATAAATTCAAATAAAAAATAAGCGAATCAATTGATTGTTGACTGATTTATCATGGATGACAAGAGGAGATGAGAAGAATTGATGTTGAAAATTTTAGAGAGAGAAAAAGTACTTGAGAGAGAAGACAGAGGAGGGAGAATTAAAATAAATTTAAAAAAAGACTTGTCACAATTTAAATTACAAGTTGAATTTATTTACTAAAGGCCGTTTATACCATGTCAATACTAAGCTAATGGAGATTTGAGTGATGTTTGAGCAAGGGCTTCTTTAGTTTCAAAAATGAAGTAGAAGGGCTTATAGTTGACGAAATAAAGTAGGAGAGCTTAAAGTTCTTATTGAGAGTCGTAGGAGGGCTTATGGAGGAGTTATCCCAAATTCATATTATTCAGACATAGACATGAAAGATATAGGGCCAGAGAGTCGGTAACTTTAAAATCTTAGCCGTCAAGACAAATGTCCAACAAATCCAATATATTGATTACAGAAGGATGAGAATGACTGAATGAGGATGTATTGCTTGAAAGGAAACAAGAAGAGCACAAATCCCAGTACTATATATGAACTCTAATAACTCTCTATTGATCACAATGCTATAGCTAAACTCCTGAACACGACTAAGATTGCAAAAAAGGTGCAATATGATGCATTGGGATTTAAGTTTATAAAAATGCACAAAAAATCGCATAATCCAATTCAACAGGTTGCAGTAAGTCAGTAACCATGCTTATCAAAATAAGTATTACATACAATGCATAAAACAAACAGTATCCAGCTCAGATAAGTCGAAGAAACTACAATGCATATCGAGGCACAGTAGAGACGGTAATAACATATTACTTGAGTGAACAAGGAGTATCAAACATAACCAAATCCTTTTATCATTAACAGAAGCCATAATCACTAGGAGTAATTACGAATGCTGTAGACACCTGTGCGCGGCTTCTCCCTCTTGAGTATAAAAGCACATCTTTAACAACAAAAGAAAAATAAATTCATCGAGAAACACAAGGGACTACTCAAATAAACCATTATATGCTTCTAGTAGAAACAGACGGATTTGTACCTAGCAACAAACTTCACTAGCTTTCGTTTTCTTTTATAGTTACTATGGGCCATAATGCAACTACAGGTTACTGAATTGTAGCTAGTTCTAGCTTTGTAAACGCATCACTTTAGACAGGGTATTTAGTATTGCTATTCTGCACTATACTAATTCAAAACAAATAAAAAATACATACATTCTTCCAGTGCAATGAAGCAGCACTAAGTTCAAAAATTATATGCTTCTATAGAACATAAAAAGAAAATACTTATATACACAGGAGAACAAACATATCATGGATGATGGAAACACATTAAAAAAGAAAAAAACGAAAGAACATAAGCAACACTTGATAGTATTACAGATCAGGAGGCAGAGACATTGCATATTAAAAGCATCCACAAATAAATGAAAATATAAGAGAAACTTTGCCAACATACATGGAATCAGATGCACCAAGAGAGTAAGAACATTTGAGAGAGAAATGTGCTGATTATCGAGAGAGACGAACATAGACACATAACCATGCTATGTATTAAACAAACCTGTTTGCTATGGATCTTCTTCACCCGATCAAGAATCTCAAAACAGTACATGATGCGCCCTGTTTTCATCAAATTCATCGGATTAAGCATCAATTCCAGCAAATAAGAATAAAATGAAAACCGATGCGAGGATTTTAAGGAGATTTAAGGAAGTCTAACCCTAACCAGATCACGGAGGGGAGAGAAGAGTTTTGTCATTCTCTTTTGAGCGCCTAACACCAAATTCAACGATTAAGCAGCAATTCAACCAAAAACGTTTCAGCGAAAAAGAGGTAAGGATTTTAAGAAATCTAAGGCAATCAAAACGAGATGCCGCCTGTTTGGCGGGGCGGATCCGCCAAACACCTACCCGTTGCCAGCGGAACCGCTTGGCATGGCACTTCAGAAGAGATCGGAGCTTCTGGAAAAGCGGTTCCGCAACCTTTTTTTTTTTCAATTTTTTAATTGTGGGGCCCAACAGCTTTATACTGTCTTGTCACTTTTTCAAATTTTTTTTAGAAACGTGGGCCCCACTTAGTCTTTAAATTAGACTTAGAGCATCTCCAACAATGAGATAATGAGATGTAAAATGAGTTTTCAAATGTGTAATATGCAAACTTCAAAATGGTTTACATACTCATTTACAAACTCTGAAAAACTCTTCAATTCAACAATGGTTCTTAAATTAACCAACTCACTTTTACTCTCTAAAAAATATGCATATTCACTCTCTCTCCTCTTTGGGTTTATATATTTGGGAACTCATTTGAGAAAATGCAAGTTTACATACTGTGATGAGAACACTCTTGGAATGATAAAAACTAAAAAAAGAGAATGCATATTGACGGTTAGGATTTTACATACTTACATGCATCCTTTGGAGCATCTTCAACAATGATATGTAAAATGAGTTTTCAAATGTGTACTATGCATACTTCAAAATGATTTAGATACTCATTTACAAACTTTGAAAAACTCTTCAATCCAACAATGGTTCCCAAATTAACTAACTCACTTTTTACTCTCTAAAAAATATACATACTCACTCTCTCTCCTCTTTGGGTTTGTATATTTGGGAACTCATTTGAGAAAATGCAAATTTACATATTGTGATGAGAACACTGTTGGAATGATAAAAACTAAAAAATGAGAATGTATATTGGCGGTTAGGATTTTACATACTCACATGCATCCTTTGTTGGAGTTGCCCTTAGAGTTGCCCAACACCCCATTTCTCTGATGATGATGTGAAATGTTATATTGAGAAATATTTTGATTATTTTTATGAAAGGGTTATATTGAGATATAATTTTTGTGAGAGTGTTAATTTGGAAAAAAAATCCCTGTAAATTATACAAAATTTTATAATATAATAATGTTATAAAACAAATAACAAAAAATAACATTATATTATTAAACATCATAATATACAACTCAAACCTAATATTATAATATAATCATAAAAATATATAATATTATTATATTATTATTATACTTAACAACAAAATAAGTCATTAATATTTTTTAAAACATTATTAAAATGAATTTTAATAATTATATTTATTAGATTAATTTAATATAAAATTTTTATATTATAATAATTTAATTCAACAAACCTCATAACATATTACATAGCTTTAAGCATATTTTTTTTCCATAATATTTCTGCTATCATTGAAAATCAATCCAACCGCTCTACCAAATGCACCCTATCAAATGGAGAAAGAGAGAGCGAGTTTTATCCTTCTCTTTTGTAATTCAACCGACTAAGCATTATTCGACAAAGTAAAAAAGATACGAGAATTCGAAGGAGAAAAACCCTAACCGGATGACCGAGGAGATAGCAGATAGCGAGAGAGATAGTTTTCCCCTTAGCCTTAGCATGCGGCTCACCTAACATCAAGTTCAACCGATCATGCATCATTCGACAGATAAGGGGGGAAAAAAAGATTCAAGAATTTGTAAGAGAATTTTAAACCATAACCAGATAGTCGAGGATGAGAAGCAGATCGAGAAAAAGATATCTCCCACTCTACTCTTTAGTCAAAAGCGCCAATAAGAGTCTATTTTTGATGTATTAAGCCATTAAGACGTGACGTGCGTGATTTATATTGGTTTCGCTTGTCATTTTTTTGTTTCCGATATAGTCATTTCAATGGAGCTGTTAATGACGCTTTTGCCACTTATACATGAGAGGCTAACGCATTAGTGAAAAACAGCGTTGTTCAAAAAAGAAAAATTACTGTGAATAAGGCATTTTGCCTGGTTAATTAGAATGAGAGATTTTTTTTTTGTATATACTAATTAGAATGAGATATTAAGAAAATAATACAGTTGTGCAGACACAATTTTTGACTTTCAAGTACATAATATGGTTATAGATCATGTCATTTAACATAATCATGTATCAAGGAAATACATAATTAAAAGCATATATGGGCAACCACCAACCTTATTGATTAGATTATATATTTTCAAACATGCAAGAAATTAATACGGAAAGGGAATAATGCGCATAATGCACATTGGACGAAAACGTACTTGCCGATATTACTGAAAGTATTTGGGTTACACGGAATAGAAGACATAGTACAAATTATTCACCAAGGATCTACATAGACCCAATTCTTGAATAATCACAAAAGACAATTGTTTATGAATGAAGAAAAGAAATGCTGAAACAAATTATATTACAAAGGACATGAGTTTCTTTTATTCTCGTAGCAATTCAAATGAAGACATTGTGTGATCCTGAGCTTAGCTTAGTAGTGGCTAGGAGGTGGTGGTGATGAGTAATAATATGGAGGAGGTGGGGACTTCACTGGAGGTGGTGGTGATTTGTAGTAATACGGAGGAGGTGGGGACTTCACTGGAGGAGGTGGGGATTTGTAGTAATACGGAGGTGGTGGGGACTTCGTTGGAGGTGGTGGAGATTTGTAGTAATACGGAGGAGGTGGGGACTTTACTGGAGGAGGTGGTGATTTGTAGTAATATGGAGGAGGAGGTGACTTCTTTGGAGGTGGAGGGGATGTGTAGTGGTATGGAGGAGGCGGTGATGGAGACGGTGGTGGTGGGGACTTGTAGTAATATGGAGGAGGAGGTGACTTCTTTGGAGGAGGAGGGGATGTGTAGTGGTATGGAGGAGGTGGCGATGGAGATGGTGGTGGTGGTGATTTATAGTAGTATGGAGGAGGTGGCGACTTCTTTGGAGGAGGAGGAGATGTGTAGTGGTATGGAGGAGGTGGTGATGGAGATGGTGGTGGTGGTGATTTATAGTAGTATGGAGGAGGTGACGACTTCTTTGGAGGAGGAGGAGAAATGTAGTGGTATGGAGGAGATGGGGACTTCACTGGAGGTGGTGGTGATTTGTAATAATACGGCGGAGGTGGGGACTTCACTGGAGGTGGTGGTGATTCGTAGTAATACGGAGGAGGTGGGGACTTCTTTGGAGGTGGAGGGGATGTGTAGTGGTATGGAGGAGGCGGTGACAGAGACGGTGGTGGTGGGGACTTGTAGTAATATGGAGGAGGAGGCGACTTCTTTGGAGGAGGAGGGGATTTATAGTGGTATGGAGGAGGTGGCGACTTCTTTGGAGGAGGAGGGGATGTGTAGTGGTATGGAGGAGGTGGTGACTTTTTTGGAGGAGGAGGAGATGTGTAATGGTATGGAGGGGGTGGTGAAGGAGAGGGTGGGGGTGGAGACTTGTAATAGTAACGAGGAGGTGAAGATTTTACTGGTAGAGGAGGTGACTTGTAATAGTAAGGTGGTGGTGGTGGAGAAGCATAAATGTAAGGTTTATATTCATCAGCAACAACAGCAGTGGCTAAAAGGCAAAATGCCACCCCCCATAGCATTTGAGGCCAATGCCCCGGGTTTGTCCGGGTTCCCATTTGTGATTAGTGTTTGTGTCTTGTGTTTGAAAAGCATGAATGAGTTCCTTTATATAGGGAACTCTACATTCATTGCCATTGGTGACAAAGAAGTGGTTTATTAAATCGGTTATAACATAACAGCCTGGAGGCTGGAAATATAACCCAATTTCTCACATTGACTTAGAGTAAGTAAACTAGCTATTGGTATTTGGTAGTGGGAAGCCACTAAGGCTTTCAGATTTCTTTGGCGATTGGCCATCAAAGTCAAGAGTGCATAGGGCAGTAGGTAGGATGCTCTATTCATTGGGTATTTTATACATATTCTAGATAAGCAAATGGGTCTGAATTATTTTCTCTACCATTATCCTCGTGGTGCAGGTGAGAGGAAGAAAATAAAGAGAGTCAAATGCGTTTTGTTAGCCAGGCATTTTCATGCAAGTTGTTGCCATCTTGTCCTTTTGAAAATGTCTCAAGTTTAGAGAGTCTGAAGGTTCTGTTAGGTGGCAAATCAGTGTTAAGAAATTCAATTAAGCTTCAAATGATCCTAGTCGTCTTTTATGGACTAATACACTGTCGGTGAAATAAACAAATGTTCTAACAAGGCCACCATGTTTGAATAAGTAGAAACTATTAGTGCCGAGTATAACTAAATCATATCGTAATCAGACTACATGTTATGTAGATATAGGCAGCTGCGACTGCAACTTTGGATCAAATCCATCTTCATTTCAATTTTCACCCAATAGGCATAAACACACACCTGCAGAGCAAAGGGGTATCAGGAATTACGAAGGAAACAGGTTATAAACAGCAGTAGGATTCAAGACTGAAAAAATATGACAGAACAAGAGGCCACCCCCCCCCCCCCCCCCCCCCCCCCCACACACACAGAATGAAAACTCTTATTTATTAGATAGCATTACAGCTTTATAAATCACATAAGACTTGGCAACATGTACATGGAAGTATATGCATTCAATGGAAACCTAAGATGAGCTAGAAACAAGCTAAACACTGGATTACAAGACAGTCCCATCTAGCTCTGTTCTTCATTTCAAGGATTCATTAGGATAAGCAATTTTAGCAATCACTAGATAACCAGAAATGTCACCATACCTGAGCATTTTTCAACATTTTCCAAAGTAATCAACTTCAAAAGATCACTATAAATCATTTAGGAGAGTATTAGAAGTCATGTCATTCGTATTCATAGTTGGACTCTCAAATGCACATTTAGGTCCGGGAAGCTTCTGTGGCAGATAACACTAGAGCAAGCAAATCCATAGGTAATGGATATTGCTTAGTCGCACAGTTTTGAGAGGTCAAAAAGTGTTCAACAACAAAGGGAAAAGGTGAGTAGACAGGAAACATAAAAGAATGAAGAGAACTTCTAAAACAGAAATGGTCCTGCCTCTAAAACATCCATCCTGTTTAACATTCACATTGCTGAATTATTACAAATGCCAATCAATGGCTCTTCTACAGAAAGTGTGAAAATGAAGGCACGCTTTTGTATGGAGAAGGACACGGAAATCCAAAGAAGAAAGTGAGCATATGAAGGCTATCTTCTTTATGTTCATGAATGAATATTCTTTACTTTTTAGATGCATCACCAAACACCTCAGTGTAGCAGATTGGGCAAGCCTGATAAAACAAAAAATAGCTTCATAAGCTTTTGATCTTGAAGTTCGAAGGGAGGAGTAGCAAGGGAGGACAGAGCAAAAGTAGAAGTAGCTCTTTAAAATCATCTTAAAACTCCAGAGACCTACCTTGTTGATGCTAAGCCATCTAGTACCGCACCCAGCATGGTATATGTGTTTGCATGGCAGAGTGATACGCCGCTCGCCTCGTTTGTATTCCATTTGGCAAATTACACATCTATTTTCAATGAGAAATAGTGTCATAAGCTTCCCATAGTGAACAAAATACGCTAGCGTTGCTTATTGAAAGAGGGTCTCGCAAAAGTAGAGTAAATTATCCCAATTATACCTCTCACTTCTTGATTTCTTTCTGAAGAAGAATGCACACTTGTACTTCGAGACTGGAAGCAAAGAGATAAGTTCTTGGGAAAGACCTCGACTCTGAGTTCCTACTGCTTCACCTAAATCGAGTAATTCCTGATCATGATACATTGGTCAGAAATAATTATCCACAATGCTGGCAAATCATGACATAAACTAAATTGAAGAAAAAAGAGTTCAAATTTTGCGAAGGAATATTTACATGTAGCAGATGGATAAGGAACAGATTCAACCACCAAAATCTAGACATGCCAATACAAGGAATGAATATTATTATTGCTCGACTCACCAGACCCAAAAACCTATAAATAAATGTTGTAATAACAAAAGCAAAAAAGACAACTTTAATTGATATCGAGTTTTCAACCGCATAGGCCAACAGAGAATGCTCCATTCACAGTCCACATGTGATCCAAAAGGCTTCAGACAAGCAGTTGCACGCACACAAAGTGAGGAAAAAAAGACATCGAAAATCATATGGTAGCTGTGCCATTAGTGTTTCTGTAGTTCATAGCATGCAATCACCATCATATTACTTACACTCCACTTCATAATGCATACAATAATAGTCAGAAGACCATCATAACAACCATTTTGCTAACTAACCTGGGTCATGGCATCCTAAATTCCTAATTAGTTAGAGGCCACCCAAAACACAAAGTTAAGCAATGATGTTAACAATCATACAGCGCGTTAACTTACTTCTATGTATTTTGCCTAGTATGACCAATTAAGTAAGGTTAAGTCACTCCCTAGGAAAGTTATGCAATATTTCAGAACCAGGCATTAAGTATAACATCAGACAAATCTTAGATTGTAACAGGTAAAGATACGCTCAGAACAAGTGGGACGAAAGGAAGGCCAAAAAGACAGTGGCATAAAGTAAGCAGAAATCATCAGATTTAATGAAAACAATAAAAAAAAAAAAAAAGAGTGCTGATAGCTATTCTCTGTCATTTCTTTGAACGAGAAGTAAAATATTGTCACGTGTATGCTAATCTAAACTGTAAAAATCTATAGCCACAGATTCAGTTTGAAGATCCACATCCAGCCTTTAGGAAGAGGTTCAAAGCCCTAAAGTTGAAAACAATAATAATATGCACAATGTGCAGATAAGGAAGTGTGTTTCTTGAATGGGCAGATATGGAAGTAGACAAAGCAGTAGACATTGAAAGAAATGAGAACTTATGGGTCTAACCTCGTAAGTCATGCTGTCAGGATCAACATTATCTTGCCAAACAACCTGCACGTGTCACATAAAAAAATAAGAGGACCTTCCTTTGTTAGCTGTGCACTAGATCAAAGTATCAAAATGTATATGGTATCTCTTTGCATGCTTTCCAACTGAAAGGAAAGCCCCCAAGGCAAGGCATGTTTATTTAAGATTGCCATCTCATTTCAATGCAGATAGTGTGGCAAAAAGAAATTCCCGGACAATTTTGTTTGCTTCTATATAAGCAACAAGAAGTAACCAGAAGCAAGGAATAGAAGCTGAAAATAAAACACAGCTAGCAGGACAGTTAAGCAATTGATCACCTGATAATCACGAGAACTATGGTGTCTTCGTGGACCTGAAGTGCAAAGAATGCGGCATAAGTGAGATATTTCATTGTCCAAATATATTGTAAATACTGGAACAGGGTGTCGGTGAATTCAATAGTGTTAAAGGAACAACTCGAATCGGGAAAAACTTCACTCCATCCAGCACATTAAAAGGGTTGGGGAAAGGGAAAAAAGAAAAGAAAAAATCAGAAGTGAAAACGGGGACATTAAAGGTTATTGAGCAGCTATAAGTTTGCTCCTCTGTCCAACTAGTCTACATTACTAATAGGATCCCATTCAACTGGTTTCTATTTTATAGGGGAAAGTGGTGCTAGATGATAAGCATGTTTTACTAGTTTCAATGTATGTGAGAACAAAGTACGTTACATATAAGGAGATCTTCACTTGAAGCAGTCAAATCCATGTCCTATAATTGAAAATTTAGAAGATTTGCTCATATTTTCATTCTCTTATGTTTGAATTATCAGAAAACTGTTTGAAGCAGGTAAAAAAGAACTGTTTTGAGATCTGATAATCTGCATTATCCTCAAATTACAATAAAGATGACTAATGAAATCATAAAACCTAAGCCCAGTAATTAGAAATTAGAAGATTTGAATATATTTAAGGTATCTTATGTTGTATGACAAAAGAAGTGAATAACTACCTCACCATTCATGTTTAAATTATCTATTTTGCATAAGATCCTAGAAATCATCATTCCTGTGACATATCAATCTATCATAATCTATAGGCACCCACAACTAAAAGCTTTAAAAATCCATTCAATTCACGAAAATACAATAAACTATGTACTTACACTCTATAGGGTTGTCATGTGAATTAGCATTTGCATTCCCTTCCCATTCTGTATTTATTGCAGTAGTTGATTCATTAGTCGCTAATGAGTTCTGCATAGGCCTTCCATTTTCATCGATCCGCAATTCATGATCATTGACCTCATAAGCATCACAATGATCATAATATGAGATGGTCCCAGATTCCGATGCCCCAAACTTGTAGAAATTTGTATTGGTCGATGGGTACACATTCTCCTGCTCATATAAGTAGGAAACATTATTTTTCCTACAAAAGCAATCTAACCTTATGAAAGATCTCTTATTCACATACAAAATTAACTATTAAATACTGTTAATATTATTCTTATGCAGGAAAGCACTTCAATAGGTTGCATCATCAGAACTAATGAATGTACAAAGTGTATTCGGAGTTTATGAGCAATCTCCATAAATCATTTGTAAATAGAACTCCACGCTACACACTTACATACTAAGGAACTTAAGGAAGCATGATCTCATGGAACAATCTCCCATCACAAATCCAATGGCAGTCGGAAGGTGATAATGAAAAACATAACATCGAGTCAGAACATGTTAAAAAGAAATAAACAATGATTTTACCTGAACTTGTGAAGCACCATCAAAAATGAAATTTACATGTTGATAAGTAAGGCCTTCGAAATATTCAATAAAGCTCCCTGTTGTACCATAAGGGTAGCTGGTGTTGAAGTAAGGAACATCCATATGTTGACTCCAACTCATTATGAACCACTGTTAGACAATTAAGAGAATGAGACTTACACTATCAAACACATGCTCATAGTATTGCAGAGGGGGTGAATGAGACAGACAATTGGAGTAGAACCTGATCTTTCGACGAATTCAGGCAAGCAGATAACTGCTGAAGGAAAAACGCTTTACCATTCACCACCTATTTAACCTGCAAGCAAAAACAAGTAATAATACCAACAAGGTAAGCATGGGAATTCAGAGTACAAGTCAAATAGGACAATTAAATATTGGATAGTTCTTTCATTATTATTTCAAACAATATACAAAGTGGTTAATTTGAAATACCTCAGACAGCATTGAAAACCCTTAAACTACTGTATCTCAATGTATCAAATTCACGATGCAGAAGCCTAAAGTTAAAATGCACTGATGACCACATAAATTTTTTTGGAAATTCTTTAAATAACATCCACAAACAATATCTCAGATCTTTCAAAGAATACAGAAACTAAGATACATATAATCATACACTAAAACATATACTAAAATTATAACAAGTTGCTCAATTAATGTTTATTGCAAAGTTGATAGAAGCAATTCCCAATGAAGCAACCCCCAAATGCTCCACAATCACTTCTTCACCCACAGAAACATTTGCAATTGACGGAGAAGTTTTCAATTCCAAAAGTCAAAACAAGAAAAAGGCTCACTAATTAACAGTATAAAACGCACCTTAATCCCTAAAAGGCTAAAACTGGAAAAAAAAATTAAAAAGATTAAACTTTCACCTCTTCAATTAGAACGAACCAACAAACAAAAGATTAAAGAGAACGAAAATTCAAGTAATTTCGTATGTTTTTCTTCAATCTCAAACAGAAAGTCAAATCCACAATGCCTCACAACAGCAATTATGGTTTCAAAACATTTATAGTACACCTTCATTTCCCGTACACCTGAATAAAATACGTACAGAGACTGATATCTTACGAAGGTGCGGAATTGCACCTCAACAAGTCCATTCATTACAAAAAAAATCACAGATACGGCCACACAAACTCATATCCTCGCCCACCAAAGACTGACACCTACAATGGAGTACCTCGTCATGCGATATTGATCTACAATGAACGAATTCTAAGAAAGGATCAACTCTCCGCGACTCGAAATTTCCTCGGGAAAAATCTGCGCGTTTATGCGTATGTACGCGTGTGTGAGCGAGAGCGAGAGAATGCAAGAGAGAAGAGGGAGAGACTGGAGAGAGAGAAGTGAATGGATCAGGGGATCAGGAGAATAGCAAGTAAATATATAAATACAGTGATTTAATATAATGAAAATAAAATAAAACAAAACAAAAAGAAAAGAGAGATTCTTCATAGAACAGATAGAGAGGGACCAAAGAACCGACATTTATGACTTCAAAAGAGCTTCTTCACTGTGATCTCCCTTCTCCATTTCTCTGTCAACAAATGGCTTCCCTCTGTTCCGGATGCGATGAAGGTGTGAGAGAGTGTGAAATGTGGCGCCTTATGCAGTGGTTTCGGGGACACGCCAACTCTCCATAGAGAAAGAGACGGACTGATAAGATGCCACATTGCCACGCACACTTAATAACCCAAACTCATTACTTTACTGTGGGACCCGTCCCTTCGACTATTTAATTACTTTTATATGATCCTAATCTACTCGAAAATATTTGATAAACTTTAATTACACCCCCATATTTATTAAAGATACTTTTCAATTGATTTTTAAAAGGAATGATCAATTTAAATTACGGTGTTTTTAATAAACATGGGGGTATGACTAAAGTTACCCAAATATTTCACTCACCACGTATTTGGTTATAAGATATTACCCTTAATAAGAATTGAAATCAGAACCTCCCAGTTTATAAACTATCAATCAAAATGATTACTAATTATGATTTTATCATCTCACAAATAATTTTGAATATCTAATACAAATATATCTATTTTAATTTTAGAATTTCTTTCCGAATTATAATTCTACATTCTATAATATTTTTTAGACTTGTCCTGAATAACATGGATTAATAGTTAGTCACCTAACAAAATCAAAAAAATTGGGGGCATGGGGCCTATGTTCAAGAATAAATCCATCTTGATCTAGTGGTTGGCTTGTTTTGGAGAAAATGGAACATTTGGTTTCATGGGTTGGAAGGAGATCACCAAAACCATCCGACCCTCGAGGGGGAAGTTGGTGTCAGTTTTGGTTGGGAATCAACCTAAAGAAAATATAACAGTCCTGAATATATAATTAGCCTAGCTGGAATTATATCTATTATAGATAAAATTATTTTCGATGAGTCAGCATTGTTTTAAAGGCTTCTTAGGTGGAGAATCACTGTATCAGAATAATCTTTACAATAAAACTAAACGAAACAAAAAGTGTAAAGATAGTCGAATCAAAGAAGATTAAAAAAAAAGTGAATGGAAGGATCTTTTTTTGGTAACAGAAAATAATGCCATACAAACTTTTCTTTTTTGTATATTCGATATGGGTCAAAACTCGAGTTGTTAGGCCCACACGTAAACATACGTTGTCCACCTCAAGACAGAGTAAGTTGGATCAAAGTTCAGTGCGTAATAAGAATCGAACTCATGACCTCCCGAGTTGATATGGTTTGGCCGGAAGAATTTGTTTCTAATGCAAAAAGGATAATTTCAATGAATGGATTTTTTTTTTTGATTGCAAAAGAAATCTCATGATTCTGTAATGGTTTGCCTAACAAGCTATGCTTTCTTATAAAGATCCATTAATAGGAGAAGTGTGCAATTAGGTCTCCTAGCTACCATGTGGTGCATAGAGTTCAAGGATTTCATTTGTTTATCAATCAAACAAATAGTAATATTTTATAGTCTTTAAATTAAACTTGAGTTGTAAGTTTATTAGGATAAGATGTAGTAGTTACTTACTTACTTGAGCAATCATATCATTGAAACTTTCAAGAACCATTCTGGAACAAGAGGCTGGCTAGGCCACATGAATTTCACACAATCTCAATCTCCTGTTGTTTAGCCTTTTAATTAGCATCCATGGAAATGTAAGCTGTAAGCAGCAGCAGCAGCAGCCAAAGTCCAAGACATCAAGAATTAAAGGTGGATGATATTTTTTTGTTGTTGTTGTTGTTGAGTGAGATGGACCCCAAAAGTGCAAAGGCTGTCAGGCATGTGGGTGAGAGAATGAGTGAGGCATGAATAATTGAGAATCTGAAGAATGAATGAATGAATGAGAACAGAAAACCTAGCGTGCAAGCAAGGATGCATCATAATATTCCTTCTGTCTATGCTCTTGTTAAAAGTAGACCATCGTGATTCTTGTGGCCTAATCCAAACATCTTTGCATATATTGCAGCAAGAGCAAACATTACTTGACAATCGAAGTTGATAGACAAAAGATATGAGCCTAAGTTCAAAAGATAGGACTCTAGCTAGCTAGCTAGCTTGGCTCAAGCTTCAGGGTTCAATAGCTGTGTTCAGTCAGGATCCAGAAAAGAAAATGTGTGTTCCATGGGGTCCAATACCCGCATGCTAGTCCCAACCCCACTTCCATAAAAAGCCCAGCACATGCAGAGGACATCAAATTATTGACTCACTAACACAACAAAAATCATATCACCTCATCTACTCACACTGATGGTACGCATGCTCATACCCTGTCTATTCGAAAGCCATACTCAAGCAGGACAAATTTGCCTACTCATGACTTAGAGCCTGTTTGGTACAACTTATATATATTGTGGAGCTTCTTATAATAAGCTCGCGGGGAGATGCTGTTTGTTCCATAGGTTCCACAACCCTCTTTAATTATTTCGACAATCATTCAAAAACATGTACCATAGATGAGGATTGATGGGCAAATTATTCCATTCGAGCATGCTTTTTTTGTAAGGTTAGTGTATTTGTCATAGGAAAGAAAGATTATGTTCGGCTAAATATTGATGACAATCTGTCTCCTTTCCTTTTGACCCAAGCAAAAGTGATCTTGTTACATTTATAGATCGAGTGCATTGAATTATATGCTATCCTGTCTGTTTCTAATCTGATTCTTTGCAATCTGATGAACAAACCGCGCGATGATATAAAATTCTGTTGCAGTAGAACACCGAGTTCATATTAGAGGAATAAATTACGTCTTTAAAGTTCTTCCAGCGGCATGCTGCTATGAATAAAATTGCTGATTACCTCCCCTCTTTGCTGCCTCTCAGCCACCACTTGCGACAAGAACTGGAGCCACAGTCCATATATAATATATATTAAGAGCGGGGAAGACGTACGTACAAGTTCCAGCACCATGTGACCAAACGCGACTTGATGATATAAACAAACAAACTTCAAGGCTGATACTTCATCAGTCATATCCTGGGAAAACATCCATGTAGTAATGAGCTCGGAATAAACGGAGGAAGGCAAGAAAAATCTATTTGAAGGATTGATAAGTTATAGACCTGGTTAGAACTAATGGAGTTGCAGCTGTACTTCTTTTCCATCGAAGAATGAATACGGCCACTTCGTCTGAGAGTTTCTTTGCTTCTCTGTAGGGCTTTATTTTGTTTTGAGATGAAGACTTCAAAACCCCAAAATAAAGGCATCGTCCACACAGCAACATCAATAAGCCCATTAGAGATAAGAGCTTAGAGATGAAAAATCATCTGAAATTTACAGCTTATAGGCAGCACATCAAGTCGGAGATGTGCCAGTATTGTTGGAAACTGCAGTCACTGTATTGTAGAAGTTTTGTGCGTCAACACCTCCAATACAGATAAGAGCTTCATTTTCAACTTCAAAGCCCGGAAGAAAGTCATCTCTGAAGCAAGCAATGGCTGAAATTCATACCTATAAATCCATTTGTCTTATTAACTGAAGTAAGCAATTGTAAATCTGCTCAGATTGGGAGTGTGACAAAATACAAATCTATGCCCAGAAGCAGACCAAGATGCTTACAGGCAGTATTTATGGAGTTTATTGGTAAATTGAATGCCTCGCTCAACTGCAATGCTTTTATTAGGGGTAATGCGAAATTTGGTCGCTGAAAGAGTTGACCATGTTCAACTCGATCACCAAATGTTAACGTTCCAACTAGAGAACTAAAGTTGAAAATTGTTCCAATATGCAAACTCAAACAGATTTTCAACTGTTCGAACAATCAAATTGCTAATATGACATGAAAAATCAATATAAGGAAGCTCAGTCCCAACAAAAGCATATATTCAACAATAAATTGAGAAGAGGTAAATCCACAATCGAGGATAAACCGAAATTCAATTATGTGGAATAGCAACATGTGCCCAAGAAAAGATGATACAATAATGTTCAGGAGATATAATCACTCCAAATTTAACTGCTCAAAGAATTACCCTGAATAACCTTATTAGAAATAAACCCAAAACTTTTCATCACTATCTATAGATATATGAAGTGGAAACAAACATATGCGGATTCTGATCAGGCTCCACCAGAACCATACTTCTTCCCGAACACGATCAACTGAAGCTTGTCATAGCCCGCAAGCACACCAGCACTGGCTACTGCACGGAGGATGTTTGCACCAGCACCCTTGAAGAGGGACTTGGCACCCTCATTCTTAACAATCTGAGAGAATGCATCAAATGAGCTTTTGTACTTCACAGCTTCACCTGATGTCATCATCAATCTTCTACGAACAGTATCAAGAGGGTATGAAGCAACACCAGCACCGTTGGTGATAACCCAACCAAGAGCAAAGCTAGCAAAGAAGCTATCCTGTAACCATCCAAACAATTGGTTTAAGAGACAAAACAGAAATCCTTCAAATAACATAAGGTGAGGAACACATCAAATGCCATAGTACAGATAGTGTGATGCACTGGAATCCACTAACCTGCAACTTTCCGGTCAAAACAACTGGCTTTAAGGAATCGTACATCCCAAAGTATAGGCCACGGTACACTATGATGCCTACAAGGGAAACATTAAATCCACGGTAAAGCCCAGCAATACCATCGGACTTGAGAGTCTTCCTATAGACATCAACCAAGCCATTAAATTGCCTCTCTCCTCCCTTCTTTGCAGCCTTGGCATCATTTGCAAGACGTGTTCGGGCATAATCCAAGGAGTAGACAAATAATAGGGAAGAAGCACCAGCAGCACCACCGGAAGCCAAGTTACCAGCAAACCACTTCCAGTAACCATCACGGTCCTTCTTGAAATTGAACAGCCTCTTAAAGTAATCCTTGAATGCAAAGTTCAAGGCCTGGGAAGGAGATGAGTGGCTAATGAGCTAGGCACGAAGCTAGAAAATAAAACGAAAACAGGGTGATGATCTATATCCTAGAAGAAAAACGAACCTGAGTGGGGAAATAACGGATGACATTGACAGTGTTTCCCCTCCACAATGATACAAACCCCTCCTCTTTAATGGTTCGGCCAAAGCAATCTCCAATCCCTTTGTAAGGTTCAGACAAACGTCCAGTCTTGATCATCTCATCCTGATTTTGGATCAAGAGCTTTACACGCTCTATTGGAGCTGCAGCGGTTTTGGACACAGCAGCAGAAACTCCACCCATGAGAAAATCAATAGCAAAGCCGGCAAAGCCTTTCTCTGCTGGGGCGTGGACAAAAACAGGTGAGGCAGTTGAAGCAACCAATGACAGATCAGGGGTGGCTTGACATGCCTGTCTCATGGGATACTGCAATCCCGCATTTGTGTAATTTGCATATGCAAAATGCCTCTGATGCAAAGCAGGCCTTTGAAAGGACCCATGGCGGTTCTGAAAATCTTGGGAAAGACTAGAACCAAGCTGGAGCTGACCAGCCACCTTTTGAACAATGGATGGATGCTGGTGCTTATCAGCCATCAGGATTTACAAACAGAAAACCCTGCAGGCCATACCAATATTTTTATTGTAAGAATGCCAAAGTCACCAGAACTTCACGCACAGAACACTAGCATCGCTCATTAGATCTCTTTTCTTGAACCCATTATATTTATTCAATTGCATGAGTAAGGGACATAGAGATGGTGAAACATAGATACAGTATTTTGAGTGCAGGCCAACATTATGCGAATATGCAACTACCCTTAAAGCTAACAGTTTCTTTCCCTGAATCAAGATGTCAAAGTAAGGCCTTAGCATAGCAATACTTCCACCAGGTTGAAATCAAAGCAAAAACTGACTTGGACAACCAGTAAAAGAGAAGAAACTATGGGAATAGAAAAGCGTAGCAATTTAATCAGTACTTATTTTCCTGCAAGGGAACATGAATAAGCAGACATCAATTGATAGTTTTGAGGAACAAAAGATGCTCCAATTACAGAAACAAAAGCTAATAAACAATCGATTGATGAGTATCAATAAAGAAAGTGGACCAGGTTGAAATAAACAGTATATTAAGAAGGGAAATTAACAATTCAAGTGTAAGATCTGTCCCAGACTCTATTAACCAGCCAAGTCGACCTGGCCGACAGATCAAAAGATCTTAATTATAATTTAAATCAATCGTGGCAATCCCCACCACCAATTTGCTGCCCAACCACAAAACAAGAGCAGAAGATGCTGAGGATGAGAACACCACAGTAAAATCAATAAAACAATTTCCAAATTGCTCCAACAAGAACATGGATGAAAAATTGGGCATAGCACCCTCATGCCTGCCCATAAACGATGCCCGCACTGACATAATGAAAGGAGAAACTCTTATGTGCCTTTGCAAAGCAATCACAATGGGCTCAAACCTAAAAAATTTTCCCCTTTTAAGGATCACAACTCTTCTGTACTTTCTTTTAGGATATTGAATAAAGCAATTCACCAAATTTATGATGAAATGCGATTTCATTTCCAAAGGAAAAAAGAAAATGATTGCAGTTTCACCACATGAGCCAACCATAACCACACATATACGTATTGCTACACAAACATACCAGTAAAAGCAAAAAAGAGCATAAGCACAGTACAATAAACCAAACAAACGAACCAGGATCTCAGTAATAAACAGGAAAAGAAGATGTAGATCAAACTAACCTTTTGAATAAAGAGTTGAAAGAATAAAAAAAAAAACAAAAAGGATCTCAAAAAGAGAAGTATGTGAGGGAGACCTGAAATGGGTTTATAAGAAATGCAAGAAGAGTTCAAAGCAAAAAACTTGTTCAAAACCCGAATTAATAGCGACCCAGAAACACACATCACCAAAAGACCTACCGAACAAATATAGACATAAATAAATAAATAAAAGTAGAATTTTTTGTTAGAGATGGAAAGAGAGAGTACCCTTTTTCGCTTGTGAATGGCGGGGATGAAATGGAGGACAAAGCTAGGACAAGGCTTTTCGAGTTCCGAGTCTCCACCACCAAATGCGAATAAAATAAAGATGCAGTCTTTGCGTCAAAATTTGAACTTCTGAATTTTCTATGTTTGTGGCTGTGGAGAATTTTCCTGTATGGAATGGAATATGGCGCACAGAAACTTCCATCAGTTCATGTGAAATAGAAAAATCTTCTCGTTAGCCTAACGATCATAAATGGACACGTGCACAAATCAAAACATTATGATATAATTTTTCATTATAAAGATGCAGTCTGTGCGTCAAAATTTGAACTTCTGAATTTTCTATGTTTGTGGCTGTGGAGAATTTTCCTGTATGGAATGGAATATGGCGCGCAGAAACTTCCATCAGTTCATGTGAAATAGAAAAATCTTCTCGTTAGCCTAACGATCATAAATGGACACGTGCACAAATCAAAACATTATGATATAATTTTTCATTATAAAATTATTAAAATAACTCGGCTTGCCCGTTTAGGGTGTTGGGAGGTGTTAGGGAATGTACCAACGGTCCCGAACGCCTCAAACACCTCCTAACACCCTAAACGGGTAAGCCCATGCCAAATCCAAAGCTTTGATATATCTTAGGCATGAGATTCCTCTTCTTTTTTTTTTTTTTGAGCGAGTCTCAGAGGATTTCGTTCTATGATTTATGTTTAGTCTTTTATTTCATTTTTGTTTTTTTTAAGAAATAAATCAAAGCATTCAGTTTTTTTTCTAATTTTGTTTTTCCGATCGAGATGTATGAATATATGCGTATAATAGAAACGTGCAAAAACTTTATTTCTCTACCTTTATACGAGTCTTTTATTTATTTTACGTATGGCATCACCACTCATTTTAACAAACATCTATTAATTCAGAAATTAAAAATCATATTTTGAATCGAATATTTTCCAGTTGTCCCTAATAACCAACAAGTGACAAATATTTTTCCTTGTGTGGATCTTATTTCAATAGGAATTTGATTAGACAATTCGCCTACATGTCTTGCTTTTATTGCTATATAAGGGTTAAAATCTTTTATTTCCGCCTTTTGACCCATTATTATGGTAAGGCCAAGAAGAAATCAAGCCATAACGTCAACCTATCCATGTAAAGAAAAAAGAGATGCCGCAACGAGTCAGAGGAGAATGGCCAAGCAACGAGTTCTGCTGCGAACAAAACTGTGATCCCAAGAGTCATACAGTCTTGGAATCTTGAACACTCAAAGGCTTCTTGTAAGACTGCAATAAAAGAGAAGAACAGACGACGCTGAGGGAAGAAGCAGCCATGCAAGCTCCAGCAAGCCAAGGAGGAAGCCGAATTCCAGTGAAAGGGTATAAGATTCCAGCAGCAACAGGAACACCAAGCAGGTTATAGCCAAGGGCCCAGATGTAGTTTAGCCGAATTCGGAAAATGGTCTTTCCAGACAGATCTATGGCTGTTACTACATCTTCCAAGTTGCTTTTCATAAGAACTATATCAGCTGATTCAATAGCGATATCAGTGCCAGCACCAATTGCCATGCCAACATCTGCTGCAGCTAAGGCTGGTGAGTCATTTATTCCATCTCCCACCATAGCAACGGTCATACCTTTCATCTACCATCAAATTTCAATAAAATTAATCAAACAAACTCATCTTAATCGGTTCTTTTAACACTGTAAGGCTCATAAATTCATCATATTCAATTCAAAGTAAATAACTGGCAGGCAAGCATAGTAACGAGCTTGAAGCTCGGAGTGATATCCTAAAAAATTCATCATATTGATCAAGGGACGCTAATCCTGAGCTTTCCCAACGGGGTGAATTTTAGAGGAGATTATGTTATGGTGTAATAGCTTATTCATGTATGGTTGATTGAAAATCTTCAAATGTTCCATGACCAAATTACATGGTAAGGGGTCGTCTTCATTTTTTTCAATTATTCCATCTAGTCTCCAAAGTTCTTTCTCTATTTGAACTATCAAAAAGAATATAAACCTTCATACTTGTTTCCACTCCACCACCAACCCAGATCTCTCCGACTGGCATATTGGAGATTCATATTCATGTTGGATAAGTACAACAAAGGTTCAGAGTAAGCATACCTGTAGAGCTCTGATCTTATCAGCTTTTCCCAGTGGATCTGTCTCGGCAATCACATTCTCAATTCCAACCTCTTTTGCTATGGCAGTTGCAGTAGCCCAGTTATCACCAGTTGCCATAATGGTTGAGATGCCCATTGAGCGAATGAAAGATATGACACGTCCAGCCTCAGGCTTCACTGGATCAGTTACAGCAAAAGCTCCAGCAATATGTCCATCAATAGCAACTAACACACAGGTTTGAGCCAATTGTTCATGCTCTGAAATATAATCCTCCGTCGCAGGACCAATAGAGATGTTACAAGCCTGCATGAATCTCTTGTTCCCAACAGAAACAATTACATCACCTACTTTTCCAGACACTCCCGCTCCAGGATGCACCTCAAAGTCCTTGGCTTCTTTGACATACTCATTTAGAGATTCAAGCTTCTGGCGCAGTCCCTTAGCATAATCCACCACAGCTCTAGCTATAGGATGTTCACTGTTCGCCTGATCATTAAGAAGTATAAAACTCAATAATTAGCTTTAACCAAAAGGTTTCTGAATCCTTCTGAAGATTAACTTCATCTAAAATATTCAGGCTACCTCTACAGCAGAAGCCATTTCCCAAAATTGTCCCATTGAAACACTTGAAAATAGCATGACACTAACTACCACTGGTTTCCCAATCGTCAATGTCCCTGTCTTATCAAAGACCACTGTTTTCACCTGTAGGTTCAGAAAAAGAATACGAATTCTGATTAAGTTACAGCCCGTGGAAAATTGTAACAAAAAATGCTTTCAGCCTATGACGTGGATGCCATTTGTGTAGTTGCAGAGCGGGAATGGGGGATTCAGTAAAAAATGAATAGCTAGGAAACTTATTGGGAAACCATTTCTTACAATAGCAATTACTCTAAGCCAGAAACAACTTCATATTAAAAAACTCTTATAAAACAATGAATGTATCCGGATGCCAAGCTATATCCAATAGGAAAATCTGCCAAGATTTTTAAAGAATTTCATATATAATTTCGACTAAATACACTAGAGGGAATATTGTCTATGACAACAGTTGGAAATTCTTTTGCCACAGCATGGCAATTTGTCATGTAAACAGTGTATATGGTTATGCTAGAGAAGGTGAAACTTAGAGAGCCAGATCATTTCTGAAAAAAAATATATCTGACATAGAAATATGATAAGGATGTAACTTCCTACCCATGGAAATTGAAAACTTCGTTCAATAATTTTCTGATGATAAAATATGTAACGTAGTATTAACTATTAAATGTGGCCCACTTGCCACTTTGTGAGAACCAAAGACAAGAAGAGTCTTTCAAAGTATTTTTGTGTTCGACCAGACATGGCCCAATATATTGAGCCTCTCTCACTGATTTTGAGAACTGTAGCCTTACCTTGTGAGCCTTTTCAAGTGCATTTCCTCCTTTGATAAGCACCCCTTCAGAAGCACCTTTCCCAGTAGCAACCATGACTGCAGTTGGGGTTGCTAGTCCCAGAGCACAGGGGCAAGCAACCACAAGAACCGAGATACCAAACTGCAGTGCAAGTTCAAAGTCATCCATATCTTTTGGTATCCAGTGTTTGGGGTAAATACCGACAACTCCAGTAATAAACCAACCCAACCATGTCATAAATGCAGTAAAAACGACCTGACATTGGATCAGTTAACATGATTAGTTACCCCAAGAGGCCAAGAGCAATCAAAATGCAACTGTTACAAAGGAAAAATTAACAATTGACATGACTCATAATTGTAAATAGCTAAATTGTACGACCACCAAATAATAAGAAATGCATTGAAAAACATTTTTGAAATTCATATTTTTGGCTAAATTACGAGTGCTTTTCCCGTCAGAATAGAACTCCCCATTCTACAATATTGCAGAAGATACTTCTCGGAAAAAAGGCATATCCCTGAAATCTGAATTTTGCCTTTAATCTTACTCATAAACTTCATTTCATCAAAAACATCAAATGCTCATAAAAATTTTCAGGATTTTCCCCCTTGCCATTGTAACTTGTGAGGAAATCAAAATCATCAGGCAATTCGAGCTCAAAAAACTGAAATGTTCTCAAGAAGTAAGCTTAAGTAGCTTCACCCATGGATCATTGATGTGTTAATTGTTAAGCTCCAGACCCATGTATTCCTTCCTATTTGCTTCAAAGTTTATTAATTAGTATTTCACCTAAAATAAGCTTATTAATTCGATTAAGTTCAAATTAAATGCTCCAACTCCATTACCAGGTAGAAAAATATAAAGAAACAATCATAAGGGAAGAGGAACATCCAAATCCCTAAAACTAGCATCAATAAGGCTGACAGCGAGGTTAAAGCCACGTAATCTAGTTCCTGTTTTGAATCTCATCATAAGAATTTGAAATACTTGAAAAAACAAAACGCTCAAAAGAATATTTTCTTCTCTCCAATCAGAGAATCAAATTGAGAATATGACAAATAAGTAGAGGCATAATGTTGGACGTGAACAAAAAAACTCACAATGGGAACAAAAAACTTTGAAATTTGGTCAGCCAGCTTCTGAATAGGTGCCTTGGCAAGCTGAGCAGCTTCCACAAGTTGAACAATTTGGGAAAGTGCAGTCTCAGACCCAACGTGGGTAGCCTTAACCAGTATACATCCATTTTCATTAACAGTCCCACCAATAACCTGTCAAAATCAGCAGCCTGACATGAGACTAGAACAAAAAATTAAAATTAGTAGCATTCATCTGCTCAACTAAGTCTTTCTTTTGAAAAAAATTTTGTAGCGAGTAAAATGAAAAAGGAGAGGAAGGGCAATCAATGTGCAGCAAACAAAACTGACAGAACAGAGGAATTTTCTTACCAGTAGGCAACCGTCACATAGATCAGAAATAATACAATACAAGTATTACCTTGTCATCAGGCTTTTTCTCGATGGGCCTTGATTCTCCTGTAATCATACTCTCATTCACATAGCTTTGACCAGTTATAACAATGCCATCAACAGGAATTGTTGCTCCGGGAACAATCTTAATTATATCATTCCTTTGTATCAATTTAGTGCTGATTTCCGTCTCTAGGATGACATTTCCATCGCCATCTACAGTTAATAGATAAGCTGTATCAGGGGCAAGTTTTGTCAACTTCGCCAATGCATCTGATGTCTTCCCTTTGGCCACAATCTCTAAATATTTCCCCAAGAGAATAAGAGATATCAGCATTGCACTGGTCTCAAAAAAATCTTGCCCTTCAAATGCATCAGAAGTCATTGACTTAACTGCTATATACACAGAGTAAAAATAAGCAGCATTGGTCCCCAAAGCCACAAGTACATCCATATTGGCAGATTTTCTTCTCAATGCTTGGTATGATCCCAAATAAAACCTAACAATGATATTCAGATCAAAATAATTAACGAGAATAGATGTCCACATACTGATATCTCTCTTTGGGACCATTGTTTTGTAAGTTTTAGAAATTAATCATAAACCTAAGACAAATTTCAAGGAAGAAAATAGTTACCTTCGACCAATAATGAACTGCACTGGCGTGCAAAAGATCCATCTTAGTAGAAGGCCAACCGTAAGCATTTTGTAAATCTTGTGCTCTAACCACTTTCCAAAAGGAGGAACCATTGGAAGCACCATGGAGAACATAAAAACTGGTACCGTGAATAGGCAGCTCAAGTAGAACTGGTTTTTATACATATCAATTACATGATGCCTCTCAGTTTCTCTTCGTCCCGGTGGTATGTATAAGCTTGCATGGAAAGATTTAGGGCTGCTACCAGCTTCTTGGATGCGGCATATGAGAGATCTAGGGCCAGTGAGGTCAGGGTCATATGAGACAGTTACCTTATGATCATCCAAGTCGATTTCAACATGATCCACGCCCAGAGCTGACTCAAGGGAGCTCTGAATGATGGCCATATCTTTTGGATTATCAGCTCCTTCAACCTTCAGATGCACTTTGTTGACTTCATTCTCGGAGCCGATAAGTTCAGCTCCAAATCCAGCATCTTCCACAGCTTCAATTATGTGATTAACATCAGTGAGGTTTGGATCAAAGTGGACCCTAGCCTCTTCAAGAGCTAGGCCAACCACTGCTTTTTTTACTCCATCAGCCCTTTGAAGGGCATGTTCAACAGACTCAGAGCAGTTGGTGCAAGTCATTCCTTTAATCCTAAGCCCGCATACGGCAATATCTGGCTCTGGAAACCCATCAACTGGAAAACCATCATCCTCTATAGTTTCCTTAATTTTTTCTGCCTGAAATGAAATTAGACCGTAAATTTTCCTGGTCTCCAAACACTGAATGATAAGTAGAAAAATTACAAAGAAAATAGTCACAACATATGAGAAACCACAAGTCCATTGTCTGCAAAATAACAAAACAAAATAGATATTGCAACCAATGTGACCACACATTTGTGTTCAAAACTGTGAGAATTTGAATTTTTTCCAAGTGCATATATGCACACAGACACACACATGGATGAACACACTCACTGTAAAAGAGAGAGATACGAAATAAATTCATTAAGTTACCCCAGATGTCAAATGAAAAGAATAAGAGTGAAGGAAGGTCGGAAAAGAGTGCTGATGTACAGCGTAATCTCACAATTTCAATATGATAGAATATAGATATTATCTCCAAAAGGAAAATGCAAGAGATTTACAGAAGTTTGTTTACACATACACCAATAAGCTCTGTTATATACTTAATAACAGCCTGGCCTTGAAGGGGCGACACTGCAATGCTTTCAACCCCAGTAAGCTTTCTGACTGCTGATTCTATGGATGTTACACAAGCTGCACAGTTGATATTGCCAACTTTGAACTTGACTGTCCTTGTTTTCTTATCCTTGTTCTTAACTAGCTCAGGGATGTCAATAGCAACATTGTCTGGAGGCTGCAATAGAGGCACTACAAGATCATTCCCCTCATTAACCTCCATTTCCTCATTGGTTGCCATGAATCCTGAGCACATGAGGAAACATAGAGTCAAATCCCCTGCTCCTGTTATCAGGAACTAGCAGTATTCACCTTTCATCTATGTTAGAGAAAAGAAAAAACTAAAAATTGAATAACTGCACCTGTCATCTTAAGCTCCTAAACATACATTAAGATGAAGGAACACAAAATAAAACCTACGTATGAAGCAATTCGTGGAGTGATCATGCACTACAAATTGATTATTAGCTTTCCATGAAAAATTAAGTAGGCAAACTGAAAGAAATGATATTCATTATCTGGCGCGTATAGAACAACTTCAATGGCAAAAACTTAATCAGACCACATCGCTGAACCCTATATCAAAACAATATGATAAGTGAAAGCCGCCAATTCCATCAGATTTTTAACCTAATCAGAGTCACAAGTCTTGTAAGATACAAACAACTAAACAAAACAAATCAATACTCCGAGGATAAGAAAAGAAGAACACTCATTGGACATCTCAGAAAATAATAAAATCAATTTAACCTTTAGAACAAAAATTTAACCATTAATGGAGTCGGCTAAAACCCTAGAAAAAATAGGAGCTGCAACACTAATAATCTGACCCAAAATTCGCAAGAACAACTTTGCCCAAGCCAAACTATACAAGGTCCTAAAGAGACCAAGAAAACCCTAAACAGCAACCAAATTTAGACCTATAATTCATAACAAAATCAGAATCTACATCAAACTTCATACTGCAAACCAAACATAACAAACGCATATGTAAACTTCCGAGCAAACAACTACAAACAAGTAGAGAACTCAAAACCAAACACACAAATGGAGAGTAGCAAAAAGGACCTTTGTAGTGATTCGATAGCGGATAAATCAACAATGGAGCGAATTGCAGGCTTTGGAGAAGAGGACGATGAGGACTGCTCGCGGCGGTAGAGACGTCATTTATATAGCATGAGAAAAAGCGTTCTGAATATTTGAATCATTAACGTCTCTCACTTCGCTTAACTACCTACCCCTATCTTGCCGCTTATTTCACAGGAAGGCCCTACAGCCAAACGTGGATCATGGGTCCCATATTCGCATTGACGTAATTTAAATTTTTCTTAAATCAGAAAATATACCACCGTCTAGAGATGGTAAATGATCGGGTATCCTTCCAATTATAAAATATCAAAACAGTTTCCATTTAAGATATCATATACTAAAATACCGTTTCCATTTAAGATACACTATACCAAAATAGTTTAAAATACCATTTAAATTTCCAAAAGCAAAAATATTCCATAATCGTTTATCATTTAACTTTTATTTTTTTTTATTTTCTTTGTAAATGATTGAATAATTGTTTCCAAATCCAGAAATCCGAATCCTACCCTGTACCAAACCTGAACCTGAAATCCGAGTCATGCATTAATATAGAACAAAATAACATAATCTATAATCTAAAACAATGTTACAACAAATTAAAAATATCAAACAAGTCTTCTTCTCAAAAAAAAAAAAATCAAGCAACTAGTCAACAACATGTAAATTAAAGTCATCAACAAAACAATATGATTTGTTATAGACAAAAAATTATAACATAATCTATTTTTTTAATATATTTTGATTTATCATGTTATTATAACAAAATCTATCATTCTATTGTGGTTTTATTTAATATGATTTATCATGTTATAGTTTATAATTATAAGAGTGTACTTATATATATATATATATATATATATATATATATATATATATATATATATATATATATATATATTATGATTTAGAATATTATTTCTATAATTCACTTAATTTTTATAATATATTAGTAAGATATATTTTACTACTGGTATAAATAAATTTTTTATTAAAAAAATTGGGTATCTTAAACTCAGCATCAGAAACCAAAATCGACTCAAAGCTATGTGCAAATTAAAACTAAAACCGTTTTCAAACCTAGAAGATTGATTTTTGGATTTATCCGAACGGATCGAGTACCCTACGAATAGTGCTCGGGTCAGTTTTTTTCCATCCCAACCACCGTCAACTGGTCTAAAAAAATGCATTTGGGATTTATTTTTCATTTTCCTTGTCATTGCATGTAAAAAATAAACTACCATTAAAAAATTGTGATTAATTCGGATAACCATACATTTGTACTAATATATCTAATATATTGAATAAATGCCCTCAATTAAGAATATTAAATTTTTTTCATTGACTTTTGTACTAATGAAATTTAGTATAATAAAATCTCTAAACATGTATCCCATTTTGTTTGGTACATTGGTTTCCCCTATTTTAACCCAAAAAAATTATTTTAGAAGATCACCACTCCAATTGCATCTTCCATTTCAATATTACATTAATATTTTACCCAAGAGAATAGAGAGGATAGAGGGAAGAGAAACCTGGAGGAGATGATAGAAGCAAGCAAGGGCGAAGCTAGCTCATCACATGAGGGGGTCGCAAAGGCAGACAAAAGATTTCATGTCGGGGTGAGCAAAGCTAAGTGGGGGTCTTGGGGCAGTGCCCCTGGAATTTTTGTTGAGTTATCTATTAATTATATCTTCAAAAGTTAAAAAAATATTTGGGTTATCTGTTATTATATCAATTAATTTTTTTGGGTTATTTATTAATTATGCCTTATTTTTTGTAGACAAATCCAATGGTCAATAATAATCTTTGGAGATCCAAAGGCCATGAGGTGGGGTGGGACAAATTTAGGGTGGTCTTTTTGTAGTTTACTATATATTTAGGGGGTCTTTATGTAAATTTGTTTATACTAAAGGTTATAAAAAAATTTAAGGGGGTCAGTTGCCCCCTCACTATATCGTAGCTTCGCCTCTGGAAGCGAGGGAGGAGAGAGAATAGGAGGGGAGAGTTTGGAGTGCGCAATTTTAAAAACAATTGTCTTACGAATCCCACAATTTTTTGTCTCAGTTATCCCGAACGTTGAGATTGACGTATACAATTTTATATGAATCATGTGCGTCTATGTCAACGTTTGAGATATATGAGATAAAAAATACTGAATTCCTTAATATTTTCGTTGTAAAACTCAAAACGGAGTATCTTTTGGGTACCCAAAATAGGTTTTCACCATTTTGGGATACCCATTGAAAAACCTCTAGCGAACAAAAGAAGAATGAGCACTGAAAATGGGATACCTCACATGTGCAAAACCAAAAGCACATATAGAGTACAAACTACAGAATTACAGTGGATTGTTGTGTCTGCAAGGGCAACTGCTCCAAGTAGATAAGCTCGCATGCGCACCATGACTAGGATGTGGTCTCCCGTAAAGCAAATATTGCATCATCTTTACTTCATTCATGTCAATAATGTAGCACTAATATGATGCAAACGAACAACCCATGCCCAACCGACACCCACGCACTCGTGGGCAGACTGTAACCAAGGCCCAGAACCAAGCCCAATCTCTAGGCTGGCTTGAAAACCTTGGCTATTAGTTTAAGGCAAGCCTCGCGCATATATGGCGCAAAGCTTGCTCCCACTCTTCCGATGTGGGACAAGGGAACGCTCCCTTTTATAGGGATCAATTCCCTCCCTCTCACAAGAACACGTGTCCCACGTGTAGGATCACGTCACGTGCACACCCGCAGGCGCACATGCGCCCACACACGGAAGCGAGCCTTAGTTTCGATACCAAATTGATGCAAAAGAACAACCCAGACCCAATCAACACCCACGCACGCGTGGGCCGGCTGTAACCAAGGCCCAGGACCAAGCCCAATCTCTAGGCTGATCCGAAAACCTTGGCTATTAGTTTAAGGCAAGCCTCGCGCATATATGGCACAAAGCTTGCTCCCACTCTTCCGATGTGGGACAAGGGAATGCTCCCTTTCACAGGCATCATAATATGTTCAATTTGGCCTTGACATATATCTGAATACAGCAAAAGAGAGCGAAAGAGAGAGAAACAAGACCTCACTCACCTAAAGAAAATATAACATCATTTGGACCATCAAGGTTTACTTATATTGTTTGGTGTCAATGATGCTGCAACGCAATGTTAACTCTTTTAGGTAATGGTTGGCATTTTTTCCAAAAAGGTGCCCTATTTATATTCATTATAAGCAATCATTATTGCAATGAGCAATTCTACAAATCTCAATGTTTTTTGTCACAACTATTTTAAATATTGAGATGAATGCACGCAATTTCATATGAGTTATGCGGAACCCATGATTTCACATGGGGATCGATCATGCGTGTAAATCTTAGTATTTGGGATAGTTAAGAAAAAGAAAAGAGATTAATAGCATTTTCCTATCACAAAATGATTGCTTATAATGAATACAAATAGGGTACCCTTTTTGGGGGGAAAAATGCCCACCATTACCAGAGGTCCAGAGGAATTAGTGTCTACCAGAGGAAAAATAGACATTCTTTTGATTGGTTTTACTTTTAATGATTAAAATGTCTGCAGTTAGGGTTAGGGTGTCCAAAGGCCCGTCACGAGTTGAGCTTTTAGGCCTGGTACCAATTCATAAAACCAGAGCTCGACAAGTTGAGCTCTGGGCCTGACACTTCATTTATTCCAGCCAAGTTTAACTTTGGGCCTAGATTTGGGCTGAGACTTCATTTTTCCGCGCCGAGTAGATTTGAGCATGGGCCGTGGAGTTAGGGCTGAAATGGGCCTTGTTGAGTCGGATCTTGCATGGATTAGGTTTGATTTTATGGGTTGTCAATAAATTGAATATAAATTGGAAAGTCCATGGATCCGTATTTCGGTCCTCTCTCCTTCTAAGGCTCGTTGTATTCTCTGAATCCATCTATGGAAACAAGAATTTTTTAAAGAAGACGACAGTAAATCCTTTGCTCGAAAAGTTTCGGAGTTCAGTGATCTTCAATTAGGGTTTTGCAGTAACACACAATCATTGAATTTGGTTCTTACAGTCCCCTCACAGATTCATTTCACCATGCCGAAAAACGACGATGTACGCTTCGTGTCTTCTTCCGTCAAAGTTCCACTTTTCTCTCCACCTGTTTCGCAATCTCCGTCCTTCAGTCTCCCATTCTGCTCCCAAACTCTAGCTTCGCAGTTTGGCAAATACAGGCTCTCGCTTTGCAATTTTATTGACTCACTCAAAGCGCGCTCCAACTCAACAGGTTCAACTATATCCGAGTTACTGGCCCGGAGGCCTCGCTCACATTCTATTCTTTGGGGTTCGGCGTCGTTGTCTCTTAATCAGTCCAATGAGGCAACTCAGGTGGGGTCGGACGGGAAAGAGGCGACTCAGCAGCTGCAGCTGAAGGGTGGTGGTGGTGCACACTCTGCGAGCCGACATGACGAGGAGAGGGTGCTGATAAGCGAGGTGCTGGTGAGGAACAAGGATGGGGAAGAGTTGGAAAGGAAGGACCTTGAGGTGGAGGCCATCACAGCGCTCAAGGCCAGCCGCCCCAATTCGGCCCTCACAGTCCGCGAGGTGCAGGAGGACGTCCACAGAATCATCGACAGTGGTTACTTCAGCTCCTGCATGCCTGTTGCCGTTGACACGCGAGATGGTATCAGATTGGTCTTTCAGGTAGTAGAATTATTGTCTTATTTGAAATAACTTGTTTGCATTATTGTTATTCATTATTCTATTTACTTTTGATTGCGTTTAAAAAAATTGGGAAGCTTGATATGGTCATAAAGGAAATTTCTTTTAGGGAATTATTCTAGAAATCATGTTGCAGTTGTGGTTTTCAATGCTAATGCAAGGCTGAAGATTGAATTTCTAGTCCTATATCCATATGTATGCCTTACTTGAAATTCTTGAAAGAAAAGATCTAGAGTATTAGAATGTGTCATTGATAACTGATAGGAATATCAACTCTGCCAGGGAAGTTTTTGTTTGCAGTATTATGGGACTATCGTGTCAAAGTGATTGCTGAGTACTTGTTATGCTTTTGCTAAGTCTTTATTTTAAGGATTCTAGAAATTACATGTCTGTGAAATTTGTTCCAAAATCAAGTTCATTTAACTGCAAACAAATGAAGAATATTTCTGGAATTTTGAGGAATTCTTTTGCCGCCAATTCAGCTAATTTCTATGCATTGAAAGGAGAATATTCTTATATGGTTTGTTACAGAGCAATGACTGATATTGGTTCTTATGGTATAAGGTAGAACCAAACCAAGAGTTTCATGGACTGGTATGTGAAGGAGCTAATGTTCTTCCATCAAAATTTATAGAGGATGCTTTCCGTGATGGTTATGGTAACTTTTATTCATTTTTTCATGAAAAAGTCTGTTTGTGTTCACACAATTACAACTTACAAAGTCTTTTAGTTTTCTTTTACATTATAAATTTGAAAAGCACTCATAGGAGAGCTACTTTTTAATTTTGGTGTCAAGCTGTGCAGGAAAAATAGTTAACATCAAGCGTTTGGATGAAGTAATAACTTCAATCAATGGCTGGTACATGGAGCGTGGTCTTTTTGGTTTGGTTAGTGTGTTGGTGCTTCATCTTTTGTATATTGTACTCTTGTACCTTACTTTCTATGGAATGTAGAATATAATGTAGACTTTTAGTTTTGCCATCATTGTTTGTAATTGCAGTCATTCATGTTAATAGAAAATTGTGTCGTGATCATGCTACTAGGTTTCGGGTATTGAGATCCTTTCTGGTGGTATCTTAAGGTTACAAATTGCAGAGGCTGAGGTTAATAATATTGCCATTCGATTCCTTGACCGCAAAACGTGAGACCTTTTCTTGTGTTTCCTAATATGCATGTATGTTTGATGTATTTTACTTCATGTTTCTTCCTGTTTTCCTGTGAGAAAATGATCGGGTTTATAGCTGATGTGTGAATTGATGCTGTCTTCAGTGGTGAACCAACTAGAGGGAGGACGAGACCTGAAACAATACTGAGGCAGCTAACAACTAAGAAGGGACAGGTATTGTAACAATCTCCATGAGGCCATTTGTTTGACCCCTTTGTAATCTTCTATGCACCTTCAATGGTGTCTGTTCAGTAAAATTATTGTTCATTCAAAGAGAAAAAAGAAAAAAGAAGAAGGGAGAGGTGTTTCCTTGATATAGCCTTATGTAATTGAATATCATTGAGTCATGAGGTTGGTGTGTTTTTGATAAGCATTCTGACTAACAATTGCTTTGGATGTAAAATAATTGTTAAGTAGGTTTACAGCATGCTTCAAGGGAAAAGAGATGTAGATACTGTATTAACTATGGGAATAATGGAAGACGTTAGCATTATTCCTCAACCTGCAGGAGGTAATCTGATATATTATTTGTTTGAGTAATCTAGTGGATAGACATGCATGTGTGAAGATGCTTAGTCATATCATTATCTTTAGCCTGATTACCCTTATTATGTTTTGTATAGATTCATATTATTATCATGATCTCTTGACCATATTCTCCTCTCCCTCCCTTCTCTCTTGGCCGGCCAATGTAAATCATGTATGCAGTCATTATCAAAATCTTAATGGAAACTGTTGATTTTGTACACAGAAGCTTCCGTGACATACTTTATACACAAAGCTTGGTTGTGCTGAATTGTACATTTTGTTAGTAATTGAATATTTCTCTTTCTGAATTATTCTTTCATGATTAGGCTCAATGTGTGCATGAGTGATTTGATTTGCCTTTATGTATAAGGATATTCTTACTATTCTAAAGTTATAACTTTCTGATACTTTTCTTCTTGGACTCATTATAGATACAGATAAGGTGGATTTGATAATGAATGTTGTTGAACGCCCAAGCGGAGGTTTTTCTGCTGGTGGTGGAATATCGAGTGGGCAAGTGATGTTGCTTCTCAGCTTTGTATTTTCATCCCTAATTATATGTGATAATGATCCATATTTATACGTTGTGGTATGATTGAAAAATTGCTCATGGTGATGTTTGATCTGCAGGATTACCGGTGGGCCTCTACCAGGACTAATTGGAAGGTAAATTTTGACACCACCTTGTCTGGTTGGCGAAGTTTGTGTTATATGTCAACACAGACGCAGTTTTGTTTCGCCTTCTGATTATTTACTATTGTTGCAATGACTCGTTTCGTTTCTGAATATTCCCCTTTACCCATATTCACTAATATTTGTGTTGCAGTTTTGCATATTCTCATAGGAATGTTTTTGGAAGAAACCAGAAACTGAATATTTCCTTGGAAAGGGGCCAAATTGATTCAATTTTCCGCGTAAATTATACAGACCCATGGATTGAAGGAGATGACAAAAGGACATCTAGAACAATTATGGTTCAGGTAACAAAGAACTATTAGTTTATTACTTTTAAAATAAATTTTGGTGATGGGAAGATCAATACAGTGTTAATGCCACGTCTGTGTTAGAACTCGAGAACGCCTGGAACAATTGTTCATGGTAACCAACGTGACAATAGTAGTCTGACTATTGGCCGTATAACTGCTGGTATAGAATTTAGTCGACCAATCAGGCCAAAGTGGAGTGGAACTGCAGGGCTAATATTTCAGGTACTTATACAGCAAATGCTTTGGTCAATGCTTAAAGTTGGTTATCAAGTTTTCAGATCTCTTTTGAGCCTTGCTTTAATCAATTTTGAAATGTTTATGTTTCCTTATATCATTTACTTACATATATTGTTATTAATAAAAACATGCCAGCATTCTTGTGCGCGTGATGAAAAGGGAAATCCTATTATTAAGGATTCCTATGGCAGTCCCCTTACTGCTAGGTATGCTCTTTTGAAAGCTGACACCTGTAGATTCTAAAAGTTTGACTGCCATGTTTTTTTTCCCATAATGATGACTGTGTGTGGCTCTGATATCCTTTTTTTGGTTTCCTTGTTTTGTTTTGCAGTGGCAGGCCTCATGATGACATGTTGCTCACTAAGTTTGAGTGTGTCTATACTGGTTCTGGTGATCATGGGACTTCAATGGTCAGTCATCTTATCTGATGTAGTATATGTTTTGACGTGTTTCTATGGATCCTCATTTCTTTTATCACTGCAGTTTGTAAATTTGGAGCAAGGACTTCCTGTTTGGTCTGAGTGGCTGGCTTTCAACAGAGTGAATGCTCGAGCCAGAAAGGGTGTTGAAATTGGTCCTGCTCTCTTTGTTTTAAGGTAGGGGTCTAGAAGGTATTTTTGGTACTGTAATTGCAATCATATTTGGCAGGGTGACCAATGCACTTTCATTATTCTGCTTAGATGCTATTTGTACTGTTTTCTTGAATGAAAGATCGATGTTTTTGTTAAAATGATGCAAGTGATATTTTGTTTATGCTAATTTATGTTGGTTTTGGTTGTAGTTTGTCTGGTGGTCATGTGGTAGGTAATTTCTCTCCTCATGAAGCATTTGCCATTGGTGGAACAAACAGCGTAAGAGGTTATGAAGAAGGCGCTGTCGGTTCTGGTCGATCTTATGTAGTTGGCTCCAGTGAAATGTCATTTCCCATGGTAGGCAGCAAAACGATAAATTCTTTTAAAAGTATCTAGTATTATATTTTAATAAGTGGGTGACACCCATATCTTTTTTAAATAAAAACTTTCGTTTCTGCAGTTTGGGCCAGTGGGAGGAGTTGTATTTGCTGATTATGGAACCGATCTTGGATCAGGTCCCACCGTGCGTGGTATGTTTATCTTTGCCTCTTTTGATGCTTCCCTTATTTAGTTGTTGTCTGAAGGCAAACTGTTTTAAGTTGTGAAAAAATGATCTTTCTGAATGCTGAGTGTCTCATGTGATCCCTCATCCTTCCTTCTATGGCCCTTATTTATCAATCCTGCCCGGTGATATGTTGGCCTTTAGAGCTTAGTGGCTCACGCTGAAGCTGCTCTCAATCATGCAAACCAGTTTCATCAGTCGACGAAGTTGAAACCTTGAACAGTCTTACTTACCATGGACCTTTAGATATTAAATGATCCATTTTAAACAACTGTCTTGCTGGATGAGCAGAAGTCTCTCAACTAGTTGGATTAGTGCTGTTTAGTCCTTGGGACATTAAAATCATCGAACTTTGATTATTTATTTCACATTTTTTTATATGGCATTACATCACTTAATCGGCCAGGCAGATTATTTTATTTTGTTCATCTAGCTTGACATTTACCTTTTTATTATTGCTCATAGGGGATCCTGCTGGTGCAAGATACAAACCTGGAAGTGGATATGGGTATGGGTTTGGTGTCCGAGTTGAGTCACCTTTGGGTCCTTTGCGACTCGAATACGCATTTAATGACAGGCAGGCAAAGAGATTTCACTTTGGGGTTGGCCACCGGAATTGAAACCACTTTTCCATCCTATTATTTTTGTGGAATGCTCCCTGTTGTTCTTCCTATAGGTAACCAATTTATACTTTTGTAGAAAGCCTATTTCTGGTATGGTAGTTCCACAATTTTGTTTTTGATCATTAGTTGTATTTCCATTGGCTTTAAGGGCTCACTTCTAATGGGTTGCATGTTTTTTGTTCCTGGTCTGTCCTTTGCTCCATACAGACTTCACCTGGTAATTAAATTTTGAGGAACAGTTTGTTGGGCTCTCACTTTCTCAAGAAAGCTACACATCATGGGAAAATGAGGTTGCCTTTTTGTCTGTAGTGCAACTGGCCTAACCCAGATAGGGTCATTGTAATCTTCCACGACTCCTGCAACTCACCATCACATTTATTTTATTTCTCTTAATACATGTACTACATATATATTGTCCACTGGATCACAAGCAAATGCAGATAAATAGGTGAGACCCTCTCTATGGTATACGATCATGTACTCAAATGAGTAATAAATGTCGCTTGTTGGGGGGTGGTGAACTGGTGGTGGAACCACTGATTGATATTATCTTCAAAATTATTCGAAGTGCTTTCTGACCAAACTGGTGGGGGGTAATGGGACAGTGAAAGATCAATAAATGTACATATACATATGCACGTATGCTTACGCACAACATGGTTGAGTTTGGATGACTATTTGACTGGACTGGTTGTTCGAGTGTTGTAGAATGGATGGACTTTTTTTTGGAAAACGAAGGAAACTCAACCCAATATGCCCTTCGGGGTGGATGTAAATCTCGAGCTGTCAAGACAGTTTTTATTATGTTGGCGATGGATAAGACTGTGTTGAAGATCATGTGGCTAGGGGTTCGAAAGTGAGATAAGTCCATGAAATCAAGATTTTACAGAAATATTCCAGCTCAAATTCCCTAGCTCGGGCATTGTAGGCCACACGTGAGAGATAACTAACTAGACTCTGCTAAGATTTGGGCATTAATGGATGTTGAGGATGGATCCAGTTGTTGATGACATTAAAGAAGATGATGCAATGCCTAAAAGTGAACAGTGGGTTGATAAGTAAGTTTTGTACAATTCAATCATTGCACTGTTCCTCTGCAATCCCATATGTTTCCAGAACTCCGCCTGGTTGTCTGACATGCACCCACGTGTCTTCTCTGTATTTTTGATCTGCACCATTGCATGTACACAAACCACACGTATTCTATGCGCTGCAGGACTCTTCTTTTGCTGGGCTCTTCTACTTGCTTAAATAAATAAATAGCCCTTGCCTTGGGCCGACCAATGGTGTCTAACTACAGTTCACAGTGCAAATACGTAAAGAGAGAGTCAAAGTATGTGGTACCTGCTAAGACTGTTCATGATCATAGTCCCCAATTGCAATTTGTATTTTGTAATGCTAGCACGTGCCGTGCATTACTGATTGAATTGCATCATGTAAGCAAGCGAGCCATCCTATATTGAATTTTTGGCATCATATATAGATATGTATGTAAATATATTGTCAAATACTAGTATATGTATAGTATTAGGTCATTGCCTCTGTCTTTAGTTTTTTTAACCATTATGATAAGAATCCCAACAACTAATATCCTAGTTATCTTCATTGCTTAGATATACGCATAAAATTTCATGTGCACCATATGAGAAACGTGGAATTCGTTCACAAATTCACTTGAATCTTGCGTGTCTAACTCATTAGCTACGATAAATGGAATACTAACTATTGAGATTTTTATCATTTTCATTTTTTTATGACACAAAGAACTAACACATGCAACACACTTAGACGCATGTAACAACATACACTCACAAATATACATAAATATGTTACTCGAAAGATTTGAACCTCGCATGTGGTTGCCTCTACCTCACTTGAGATGGACATAATTAAGCATTAATCCCGGAACAAAATATAGTTGAGTACTAATATAAATAAGGTTTGTGAGGATAAAGACGGATGTTCTGATTTCTCATAACATGACATGGACAGGAAGATGCATACTTCGAGGAGTACCTTACACTACTACTACCACCACATACTCGTGCTCTCTTGGAAACCACGATACATGAAATAACTAGTATAATACAAGGTTGCTTCATGTCCAATTATTGTCCATATATGAAAATTTCGACTTGTGTAATAATAAATACTCGGACTTTGCCTCATACTCCTAATGTCGGCCATATTAATTATACTTTATTTGCTGTTTTATTACTGAAAATGTGATGCTTTTTACAGGAAAATATTGGCGAAATTAACATACTTTTCGGAGAATGTTCTATTATGATAAAATAATTTTGAAAAGCTAAGACCAAATTATTATGCTTGTTAAAGTCTCTCGTGTATTCTTAGTAAGTTTATATACCACACTGCTTGACCTTTACCAAGCGATGTGGAACTTCAACACTGAATATCCAAGATAAGATAGCATTGATATCTAATTCCATAAAAGACGTTCCAAATTGTAGAAGCTAGCCCATGCATGCATGGTATGGTGTGAAGTATTGTGAATGTCTTGGGAGTGATTAGGAGTTATTTAATTAATTTTGGTGTCTGCGATTGTACGAACATTATTATAAGTGAGAGAAATCAACGTACCCACAGAAACTTGTGCATTTTTTTTAATGTCCCCTCCCTAGCTACCTTCATTTGTTCTCTCCATGCGTACATTGAAATGTGCAAGATCATATTATTTACAATTTTCAAACGAATGCCTTGCACCATCCATGCACACTCACATATATACCACTAAACGCAAAACGAATATACGGTATATATGTTGGACCTATGGTCCTATATGTCTAATTTTGATGATATTAAATCATTTATAAATGATAATAAAACATTAAAACAATATTTGATTTATATGAATTGAATTTAAATGACTATATATTTTTGAGATAGTGCTGGAAATTAAGTTTTGAAAACAAACATACATGAACTTAGTTAGAGCATTAATTTTCCAATTATCATATCTTAACCAACTTAGGTCGAAATGACTTGAAACTTGAACCACATGCACATGAAGGCTTAATATATGTTCTAGGACTATAATCATGAGAAATTAAGTGCATCACATATATATTTGGTCATATGCTTAAATTCCGCCAAAACTAGGTTTTACCTAATTTTGTGCATATGTGTTCTTTGTGAACGTGGTGAACCAAATGAACTCCGATTTAAATGAAATTTCGTGTGCATCTTAGTTTCATCACTATGAACATATTTGATTTAGTAAAGTTCAAGAGAAAATGTCATTTACACTGAGTTAGCAAAATGACTTTGAATTTACACTTAGAATTTATCGGTTTCACTATTAGTGATCAAATTGCTTGGTTGAGTGACCAAACGATTTCCGATTGTTATGAAATTTTACATGGACATTCTAATACATATAAAATGATTTATCATGCAGTAATATGAATTTTCTGGGTTGTTTTTCTAATGTAATTAACCTATGCGCTCTATATGAAGCTCTTTGAGCTTACATGCAATTGGGGAGTTCTACCTCCTATTTCCTTGTAGGTTAATCATCATTGTGGTCTCATATGGCTCAGAATTCAGTATGTTCAAGAGTGGTCGAAGTCCAGTTTCTAAGAATGAGCTTGGAGCTCTAGGAAACTATGAAAAATCCTATATTTGCCAACTTTCCACTAAGGCACTTAATCAAGTTGAATGAATCAAACATTGAGGCTATTGGTTGTGGTCTTCATGGAGATACAACTCTTTTCAAACATGTGGGACAAACATTGTCCTCTCTATCATTAGTGATATATTCTTGTTTGACATTTTCACTGAAGACATGTGCTACCAAGAAAGTTAGGTTGGTGCAATCAAACAAGATCCTTGACTAAGAGATCACTTTTGAAGTCTTTGATTCAAAATGAAGGGACAAGATGGCATAGTACAATCTACATCCATGGTTGAGAATTAAAGAGAGTTTGAATGGTCAAGATTTGAAGACATACATTGATCAAATGGTTGTGCATAAGACAACTTTCTTGCTTGCAATTTTTGACTTAAAAAAGGGAGCATGTGCAACGTCTATATGCTCTATGGTGGAGATTTGTTTGCTCAAATCATCAATGACCAAGATTAGGAGCTGCAATGGATGGTAGAGATCAACTCTTGAAGTTTGATCCAATGGCTGCAAGCATAGGAGAGAATTGCCTTTAAAAGAGGATCTTCCCTTTCATACAACTTGGAGAAGCAAATTGAAAAATTATCCTTGAGAGAAACCTCTTGCTATCAAGTTCATCAATCATCAAGCTTTCTTGCTATTTGCTACAACAATCTTCTCCAATACAAGCCTCTACAATCAAGGACTTCTCACTACTCTTGCTTTTGCAAAAGGGAAGTTCCTATATCTTTTAGGCTTTGTTTACTTACAATCTAAACCTCTCTTGTTCTTAAAATCCTATCTTTGAGAGTGTTGCTGTAATCTTGAGAGTTCCACACCAAATACCTTTGAGGTAACCTGTGAGAACCTTGGTTGAAAATCTCATTGAAAAATTCCCTTTGTTAAGGGAAATTGTAAACATTGAAGTTTGAGGGAGTTCTTAGAAACTCTTGGTGTAAGGAGTTTTGTGGGTCTCTTAAAACCACACCTTAGTGGAGTTGGGAAAATCCTAGGTTGGTGAATCTAGGTAGTAGACGTAGGAGAAGGGTCTCCGAACTACTATAAATCGCTGTGTTGATTTCTTTGTTTACTTGTTTATATTTACTACTTGTTTCAAACTGCAGGATTTTCAAAACCCTAATCTGTCCGAGATTAGCAGACTACCTTAAACTTTGAATTTTGATCTGAAATTTTGATATAGTGTTTATTAAGGTGTTGTGACATTGCATATAAAATTTCGTTGCATTTTGACATCATTTGATAGGTAAAATCTGAGTTGAAAAATCTGTGTGCAGTGTGTTGCTTGAAAATCTGTTTTGTGCAATTCTTGATTATTTGATATTTGGTCATTCACTATATTGTATCACATCTTGCATTGGATTGAATATTGATTAGGAAAATCATTAGAGTCCAAATTTGTGTGCTACTTGTTAATTGCCATTAATTTGTTTAAATTGAAAAAGGGATTCCAATTGGAATTTGGGGACACAATTCACCCCCCCTCTTGTGTTAAACTCGATCCGCCAATATATACATGGCTTTTGGCAAGAAATGAAGCCAAAATAATACATGTTTGTATTCCGTTTCTTATGTCCCAAAGTAAGGCTACTTTTTTATACTCAAAACTTTGATCGAGAGATCCTCCATGATCGATCGGTTCCCATAGATCTGATCCCTCATTAACAATGTTCGAGTCAATTTACAGCAAAGTTACATATTTTTATGTTTTATATGGTCAGGTCAACACCTAATCAAAGAGTTGACCGAATGTATGAATAGAGTAACATATAATCACACTCTTTGAAATTTAGTTTGGTTGCACAGAGCACTTCTTATATGTACTAATAAATTTATGTCTTTAAAACGTACGGTTGTTTACCGCGAGTTCCGGATTTGAGTTCTCCATCATGATGCTTCCCCATCCCGAGATGTCTAAGTAAACAGGCTTCCCTAAGCTTGAAGCAAGCATAAATGAAGTTTAAACTAGATGACTTTTGCGTGTGAATTGGACAATCTTTCGATAATAAAATGTCAAACAGTAATTGTCTCGAGTTCGAACTCGAAATTTACCAAACTCGAACCAACCTAATCGAACTCGAGCTCGAGCTCGAGCTCGACTAAAACTCGTTTCGAGTACAGCCATTGCTGTGACCGAGTCCACAATTTCAAATGAAACTCATTGACAATATTGTTCTATTTTTGTTCCAATCAACTTTCCCAGTACGCGGCCCATGTTGTGATGATCAAATCACAGCCATTCATTGATACATGATGAATTAAGTGGGCCATGGTGACATTAATCTTCGATCTACTACACTATAGAGAGAGAGAGAGAGAGAGAAAGAAGGAGAAGAATCTGGGTGGTAGTGGGTAGTGTAGCATGGATTAGGCACCAAAAGAGAGTGATGTGTTGGGATAGCCATACATTTCGTCACATTACATGCATACTAGTCAGCGACATCAAATGTGTGTTATTTCCAAGTACTGATTGATATTGTTCCCATGTATGTACTTTGTGATTAATTTGTCTTGCAACTCTCCCTCCCATCATGTATTTACTTTCCATACTCATCTTCACTTCACACAAATATTGCCAACCAAAACTGTTTCGGCAATTAATACCTCCATGACAAGATAGTCATAATAACTCTAACTCGTTAGCCGAGTTGCTTCCTGACATTCCATGAAATCGATAGATCTTAGGTTTGAAATCTATTGTCAATATTTTTGGGTCATATCTCTGGTAAGATGCTATAGTGAAGTACCATGATCCAGTGTAGGAAAATTTTTGAGGGTGCGGTGCATAGGTTTCGTTCAAGAATAAAAAAAATAAAATTAGAAAAAAGTGTTGCCCAAAAGACGAGTTATAACACAAAAAAAAAAATGTTTGGCAGGAGGTATTTTTACAAGTTAATTACCCAAATGGTTTAATAATTGAAAATTTGCGTTGAGAAAAAAAAAACACCAAACTTTAGGAGAATTTGAGTGCATATTACGTACCCAAGCAGTATCAATTGAGAGGAAACCCTAAACCAGATTGATGTAACCAAAACCCAAAATTCATTTTAAACAAATTAATTTCTTGAATGTGCATGTTTATTTTATTTACACCTTTTCAATCTCCTTTATTTTTTTATATATAAAAAAGGCATTTTGTATGGACAAGGCGATCTTAGGGAGTTAGGGTGGTAATAATAGGTTTCTAATTTTGAAGGAACATCTGAAATCAAGCCATGTGGGGAAGAATATTATAAACCCATGTGTTAGATATTTAGAATCATAATAAAAAGTAATTAACAGTTCATGGATTATATATATTATTAAGCAAAATCACAGCAGTAAAAATACGGCAGTACTACATATCCCTAACAAATTCAGTTATAATCAGCCATAACATGTAATTAGACAATGTAATAATTAAAACCAATGTTATTAGACAACATAATGACGAAATCACTATAATTAGACAATGTAATAACACAATTTAGTGTAATTAGATGAAGTAATACTGTTGTGACTAGTTATGGAAGAACTTGTTAGGGTTACAAAGAGTTTTCCGTAAATATATGTAATTTTAAACAGTGATGATGCATGGTTGGGAGCACACTGTGATGAGCAGGTCTTTAGGGACAAGTCGAAGGAAGGTATGTAGGTAAATAACGGGTAACAAATTATTATTTTTTTTAAAAAGAAAAAAATTGTTTTTACAAATTTAATAATATATTTTTTTATTCAGAATAAAGTTAAATTCGACATGAAAAATTCACGACAATTAATATGTACCATTAAATATATACTCAAAATATTGTCTCTTGTTAGGATTTGATTTTTATTTTAGACAACAAAATATTGTTGAATTTGTAAAATAATTCATGATAACACAAATATAATTTTTTTAGCCCATAATTCATGAACTAGAGTGGGGCCTGTAGTTAAACGGGAAGCAGACCAGGGAGCGCCCACCAAAGCAAGTGCTGGGTTGGTTGGAACTATTTGTTTCCCAAGGTATAGAGAAATTTCAAGATAAAAACAAAAGGCCCTCTCTCTTATGTATCTATCTACGCTTCTCTATACACACTCTCCCTCCCTTGTGTGTTGTGAGGTTTGGGATTAAGGGAGACAACCCTGCATCCCCAAAATTACTGATTTTGTCTTTGGTCTTTTGTCTCTAGATCTCCTTCCAATGCTTCCATATAAAATTAATCCTTATTTTTTTAATTTAAATAGTATAATTACATGTATTGTACTTGTGTCTTTGGGTATGTGTTTCTTGGGTGTAAGTAACCTTTTCACACATTGTTCTATAAGTATCTCTCTCTCTCTCTCTCTCTATCTTCTTTAGCATATTTTCTCTAATGTTTAGTCACATTTCACAAGTAATATCTTGTCCCTCCTTTTATTTAATTGGGTTTACTTTATCATCTTTGATTGTATTTTGTTTTTAGTTTTTTTTTCTTTTTAACCCCTTCCCCCTTACACTTCTTTTCAATATTTGGTGTTTTTGTTCAGTACCCTCCACCTTATAACCTTTTGGTTACCTTTATCTCTCTTTCTCTCTCTCACAATCTTACTCTCTCTCTCTCTCTCTCTCTCTCTCTCCCTTTAACACTCTTATCTTCTTCAGTCATGGCTGATCCTTATGGATGGTTCCACCATTTCTCTTCAGCCTCCTCATCTTCTTCCTCCAATAATCCATCTTTTGTTGGGTACAATTTCTACTCATCAAGTTATAACAACAACAACATAAATAACAATATCTCTTCTTATGTTCATCATCATCATCACTATCAATTATCCTCATCATCATCAACATCTCCTCCTTCTCCTCCTCTCAAAGAAGCTCTTCCACTCCTCAGTTTAAGCCCAAGAAGGCATGATCAGGTACAAGATCATTCCTCATGCACTACTGCCATGGAAGTGGACAAGAACAACAAAGAAGAAATTAATCTCTTCTCATCTACTACTTGTGGTGGTGATGATGATAGTGTTACTGTAGCACTACATTTAGGGCTTCCTACTTATTCTACGACTTCATCAGCTGAATTAATCTCAAGAATCTCGTCTGATCATCATCATCAAGAGATCTCTGGTGATAAAGAAGACCTAGTAACAGTTGCTTCTACTCCTTACAATTCAAGCTGTCTTAACAAAGGCCAGTATTGGATCCCAACTCCTGCTCAGATTCTGATTGGTCCAACACAGTTTTCATGTCCACTTTGCTTCAAGACCTTCAATAGATACAATAACATGCAGGTAATTATAATCCAGTACCCCCCACAAAAGAGAGAACAAAAAAAAAAAAGCTACCCTTTTGTTCACTCTCCAATAACTTTCTGTTTGTTTCTTTTGATTTTTGTGAGAAAGAACAAATATTTCCCTACATATATATACATCTTTCTATTCCAGCTTGATTTTGTAATTTCATTTTTATTCTTGTTTGTGTTGAGATTTGAGTAGAGAGAATTGTAGTGCAGGGTTTAATTAAGCTTTATTTTCATTCTTTTTGAATTTTTTTGATTTATGTATCATATCCATCAGCTTATACAAGGTTTTAGGGATTTGAAAAGAAAGAATATATCTTTCCTGGTCCATCTGAGAAAAAGCTTTTGATTGACCTAACCAGGCATTGTGCTTTTCTCTACCTTGGAGTTTGTGTTCTACTCATTTGCACACAACACAAAAATACATCTCTTACTTTACTTCTTCATGTGCAAGGATCAGTACTACTTTGTTGATCTTGATCACCCAAGCCATTACACAAATTCTGATATGAAACCTAAACCCCAGAGGATCTTTTTGTGTTTCATGGTCTCATAAACCTCAAATTGAGCCAATTTTGAACTCTCTCTTTCTCTCAAACACACCCATATGTCTGGTTTTCTTTTATTGTAGACCATATGTGCAGAGAAAGAGCAACTCATGAATTCGGAAGAAGGACTAAAACCCCAAGTTTCTTATCCTCTCAAATAGGCAAACTCTTTCCTTTTCATTATCCATAAACTTATGTGAAGGTCTATATTTATCATAAGATTAATACTTTTAACTTTAGTTGAAGAAAACAAAAACCTAAAGCATTAAGCATGAGCCTATACTATTCTTTCTGCTTAACTTACTTTTCTTTTGAAATGAAAAGGTGAAGTAGAAAGAATTACCAAGGAGAAAAACTAATGTGGATTTGTTTGCGTTCTTGTATATGTATTTGCAGATGCATATGTGGGGGCATGGATCTCAGTACAGAAAAGGACCAGAGTCTTTGAGAGGAACACAGCCAACAGCAATGCTTAAGCTTCCATGCTACTGCTGTGCAGCAGGTTGCAGGAACAACATTGACCATCCAAGGTCAAGGCCACTGAAGGACTTCAGAACTCTCCAGACCCACTACAAGAGAAAGCATGGGATAAAGCCATTCATGTGTAGAAAATGTGGCAAGGCATTTGCAGTGAGAGGTGATTGGAGAACCCATGAGAAGAATTGTGGGAAGCTCTGGTATTGTACTTGTGGTTCTGATTTCAAGCACAAGAGATCTCTGAAAGATCACATTAAGGCTTTTGGACAAGGACATGCTGCTTATGGGATTGACTCCTTTGAAGAGGAAGATGAACCTGCTTCAGAGATTGAACAAGATAATGAGTCCTCTCAGTAATTATCTCATTAATATTAATCATCATTACTCTCTCAAGACTAGTAGTTATAAGACACTACTAGCTTAATTTTCTTCTTCCTAGCTCTAGCTACTTATAGTTCTATTTAGTATTTACTACTCTTTTAGAAGTTTCTTAGCATTTGGAGACTCGAGATAAATAAATGTTAGACAAATTAAGTTCCTATGATTAATTTCTATTTGATTTTATCTCTCTCTCTCTCTAATTGATGTTATATATACACACACACATTCACATTTTATGTGCCTGTGCATGCAAACTTAATCATGGGGAAAAAGAAGGGAAATGAGTGATCTTGATATGCAGAGATTGGTTCATATGGAGATAATTAACTGTGTTTTTGGTTATATATATATATATTACAAAGCAATAAATAGTAAATACAATGAGAAGAAAGGAGAAAGAAAGTTTGTAACTTTATGGGAGGATAGTTCATGCATAGCCATATATATCATTCATATCCATGTCATGTCTGTCTGAGACTTGTCAAAACCTTTTGTCCCCAATAATTCCTTTTGTTAGACTCTCATGTGTATGTAAGTATTTGAAACAAATGGGCAGTGAATGGTCTACAGATGTAGGATCCCCTGACCTGGATAGAGGATATAGAGATAAACAAAGAGAATAAAAGTATATTTTGTTCAGTGAGATTGAGATTTGAGAGACCCCCTTTTCATCTAATGGTTAATAAATAGAGCATCATATCACCTTCTTCAGTTCTTCTTCTTCTTTTAGTTTTTTCACTGATAGATACAACATATATGTCCTTATGTGATTAGATTCACAGTAATAATGATGGAAGACTAACAATAATATTAGCTAGGCAGAGAGGATGGATAGAAGGGAATGGATCTGATTGGCAGCTTTGCGTTATACCATAGGATTGTTGTCATGACTGATGACTTAAGAGAAAAGAGAGAACAGTCAAAGACTCGAAGTGTGCCTCTTGAAATGTCATTTCAAGCTACAAATGCAGTCAGAGTATGTACCGTTGGATTTCTTCAGTATCCTGTCTCCTTGTATACTCATTGTGGGCTCCACATTGTCCTATACATATACATACATATATATATATGTATGTATGTATAGATAGACAGCTTCACTTTCACTGCGCATCTCTCTCTCTCATTCACTTTATAGCAAAGGTTTGTATATGTAGTCAGTTTGAATTTGATGTATACAGTTAGTATGATATTTGTGTTTTACCTGGAATTTACTTACAGATTTAAAAAGTAAAAAGCAAAAAAGTGTATGTGAATACCATATTTAAGTATTTAACCATGCTGTGATTCCTTTGCTTGTCTTCTTTGTTTTTACTTTTTACAGTGATATGTCACAACAATCCCATCATTTAGATACCATGTGATGTGAACATGATAGATCATCAACAGAGAAAACCCATCTACGCAATTTTATTTTATTTATTTTTCAAAAAGGAAAAGAACACTATTTATATTGGAAAAGGAGAGAGAGAGAGTATATTCCCTTTGTAATTTTCTAATGAAATTTTCTTCTAAAAAAAAAAACTAAATCTTGATTTGCAAGCCAACATCTTGATTACAATGGTAAAGTATTATTGGACCAACAAAGATGTTATCTTTTATTGATGTGACTGTATTGTAAAATATGTTTTGCTTATGTGGCTGTATTGAGATAAGTGTTTTGCTGATGTGGATGTATTGGTATTTGGTGTTTTGGTGTAGTTTTGTTGTGGATAATATGGAGGAATGGAATGTCGTTGGCTTCCATGTTGGGTGGGAAGAGAAATTGTATAGAAATTTGTGTTTTGCTGATGTGGTTGTATTAGAATATGTGTTTTGCAGATGTGGCTGTATTAGAATACGTGTTTGACTTGATTTTTTGTGTAATAGAGGTGGGACCGGATCAACATTTTTGTTGGCCAAACAAATACTAAACCATTTCAGTTGCCCTTAATTGAACAAGATGAGACAAAACCCACCACAACGAACCAACAAAAAAAGAAAAAAGAAAAAACAAAGGTGTGAAAAATGTTAGGTGAATATTTGGCTCAATAATATGATCGATTTTGTGAAGCCTGAAAATTGCCTAGAGTTGTACCTAGTTCTAAGTTCTAACACTTTGTGTTATTTTGAGCTCTTATAATTATTCTACCCGATTAAGGGACCACAAGAATCCTAAGGACATATAAGCATAAATTTTATTGCAAGTGAGTCATTGATTGAACGACAATCACATTACATGTAAGGGAACACTATATTATTTAATATGTTATGTCTCATTTTGGGTATATATAATATAGTGTTACTCGAACTCCAATGAAATTTGAATAATAAAAAAAAGACAAAAATTGTACCACATTTTTGTGAGAAAAAAACTGTACTGCATTAATTACCTCCAATTCAGGGACATTTGGTAGTGGGTCTAGTGATTATTATGCATGGCTTTTAAAAATTAACTTTTAAGAGAACCCCATAAGTAAAGGAAAAGAGCCAAAGAAAAGGAGCAAATCTAAATTTGACACCACCAATGATCACCTTTTCAAAATCAACGAGAAAGTCATTAGGGTTTTGATAAAGTACTTATGAATAAAGAACATACAAATTCCTTCACAAGGGAGACTTATTAGATAACTGCTTTCCTATATTATACCTGCCCATATGTTTGCCTTTTTCTAGTTGATGAAGTAGTGTTTCTTTGGATTCTCATGGACATATATTCTTTAAATTGCCACACTTGACACAGGATGGGGTCTCCTTTTAGTGAATTTATACAGAGAAAAGTATATAGAAATAGAATATACAACCACTTGGTTATAACCTAGTTGATTATCTCTAAGGACATAAGATTTACAATGCCCAAAGTCTGGAGTTCGAACCAATTAGCCGTGATATTTTCTTGTGAATTCGTAGGCTTGTTTCACTTTCGGGCCCATACTCTCATAAGTTTCGACTTGGTCTTACCTATCGCCAGCACTCGAGGTCGAGAGTTTAAACCAACTAGCTGAGATATTTCCTCATGGAATATTGATTTTATGGGCTTGTATCACTTTCGGATCCTTACCCGTATGAGTTTAGGCCCAGTCTTACCTTTCGTCAACTAAAGTGGTGTGGGCTATTTTAGCAACCCGAGTTTTATGCCCACTCAACCATCCGAGGGGTATGTTGGGCTGGATGATTCTAGCTACCAAAAAAAAAGTACATAGATACACAAGTAATTTTTTGTTTTAACATACACAAAATATTTAATCAAGATTTTGTTCTTGTGGAAAATGTAAGTAGTTGAAAAGAAAATTTGTTGGTTGTACAATTCAATCGGTATGTGGTGGGACTATCTAATTTAGTATTGTTTCACTTCCCAATAAAGCTTTTGAAAGAAAAATATGGTCATCCTGTTGTTTTCTTTTTTTCTTTTTTTTTCTCCCTTTAGTTGACGAAACACTTTTTTCCCCTTCTCTTTTGCTTTTAAGTGTAGGTCTGTTTATCTCTCCCTCCACCATCCCCCCTTGCTCTCAAATATGTAATTTACCTTTGACAAATCCAATCAAAATCCTCCTCCTTTTCTATTTGAAGGAAAGATAGGACTAGACACCTTTAGTCCCATGAATCTCTTGATGAGATCTCATGTTTCCCTTATGACTTGTTTTGAAGGTGTTTTCATTTCCCATAAATTACAATCATGATCGATAAAAGAAAGAAGTGTTAATGGTATTGAAGCCTTTCCTTTCAATTTGACAACTCAAAAACAATCCAAATCTCTTACTAGCCAACATGTTGCAAGGATCCAAGAAGTTTGTTGGGTGGCAAGTTGATGGGATTAACTCTTATAACGGGTAAGAGTTCTTAGGTTAAACTCCCACGTCCAACAAATTCCTTTGGAGTTACCCCGTGAGTCCAAAGCTTTATAATTGTCTGGTGCAATGGGATGGGAGACTCACGTGTCCAAGATTTCTCATGTAAGACGAGATTCAATATGACTGTATCTTGGATGAGTTGCTTGTTAAAAAAAAGTCATGCATGACAATGAAGTCCAATAAGAACAGATATTTCTTCTTATGGTTATAACCCTAGAAAACTACTAATTAGACAATAGAGTGTGGGCTCTCTGCAACTTCTCCTCTCTTTTTGGGCCTTTTGGATTCATGCCCAAATTTTTCACCTTAATTTAGGGCACTTATTGAAGGCCTGAAAGTTAACCAGGCAAAATGGAATGGGCCATCACCTGCAATCCTTGTCAAGAGTTCAAAAAGGAAAGGCAATGACAAAACTCTGGCTCTGACTTGGCCTAATATCCAGAGAAGTTAGGGTGCAATTTCAGAACTACCACCCACCTAACTATGGCTTCCTTCTGTGAGTAGAAAGGTGTACCTGAACAGCATAAGACTTCAGAGATTCTAGCAAATATTCATCTCTTATTGTCTTCTTACTAAAAATTTAAAACCCATCACTTGTCTAGCATTATCATCTGAACAGGAACTTAGAACGAATTAAGCTCGAAGATAATAAGCAAATTTCAGAGTATGATCCCATTTTTTTTTTTTCTGCTAGGCTTCAAAACATGAATGAAACCTATTTGCTTCTGAGGCAAATGTCAGTTGAAGGTTCACTAGATGGTGTGTGAATTATTGTACAGGTTTTCAGTGCCATGTAACAAAAGCAGGCACCATGTTAGAGCCCATTACAGTGGTGTAGAAATGTACAACATTATGGTATACCAAAAGGCTGATCCATGATCACAAGCTCATGTCCTCGGGCAAGCTGATTTGAAGGAAATAAAGACTGCAAAACCATCAAGAACATAAGTAAGAGTTCCATCAACAAGATATAATGCGTGTGAGAGCATGTAGATGTTCGTTAAATAAAACAATTTTCAAGAAAATAAGGGCTGCAACAAAATCACCAGGGAGAGATCGGTATGAGTTTTATCAGAAGGAATGGTTGAAGAGTGCTCCTTTGCAATACTAATCAAACTTAATTCATCAAAAGGAAAAAAAAGAGTACAAAAAAGAGTGTTCTTTGACTATTATGATTAGAAAGTGATCACCATCCTCTTGGTTTGTGTGATAGGACTAAACCAATTACCATTCACTGTAGATGATCTAACTAATGACACAGTGAAATGTGCCCAGTAGAAAAATCCCAGTTCACATTTTATTGTTTGCACGCAAAGAACGAAAGAACTGCTTCAGTTTGGTCTTCGAAGTTCTAATCCAACAAGTGCAGGCAAAAAAGTGGCAGTTTGATGTTAGCTGACCCCATTCAAGATGATTTTAAAAAGGGGTGCTGTAAAATTGGCTCCTGAATGCAGTAAATTGGAGATGACTTTTATTACCTAGCGGACATGAAAGCCATTCCAAGGAACACGGCCTTGACAGCTTGCTTCGGCCCCGCATAATCAAACGCCAATGGCAGCATTTCATGCAATGTTAGGAAAGCCATCACTCCACCAACTGAAAATGTAATGCATATGTAGAAGTTAAACTTAACATGAAAGGCACAATTAAAGCTAAAACTTGACAGCGAATGATTTCTCCAGCTAAGCAACCAATCTAGAAATCAATGATAAAGCAAACCTGATCCTAGCAACCCCTCTAGAATTTCAGGACTTAAGCTGCTCGGAAAAATATAGGCTGCAATGCAAGGGAAAAGACAGTCAACATAAGGAGTACAAATTATGTTTCTACTGACATAGAGAATAAACATTAATAGCAATGGGATAATACGCTGAAGATTCTTTTTTTGTCTGCCCTAATGAACAAGATTATGGTATTGCATTTTCCTTAGACACATTACACTTCTAAACTGAGGCTTGAAAGCCTCGATGGTCTTCCATATTTAAGAATAAAACAATCTTTATAATGTATAACAAAATGGAGTCAACAACGTATAACAAAATATAAGAGTCAACATACCAACAACTATAACACCCAGAGGCTCTGCAAAACCAGAGAGCGTTGCCAATTTGAATGCTTGCCACTTGCTGAGAAATTTAAGAAAATCAATCAGTTGAGAGAAGGTAAGAGAGCCATAAAGAAAGGGTATATATACCCATAGACACTAGCAAATGGCTGATCAGAGGTGACTAAATAAATTCTCACCTTTGTGTTGCAAAATAGACTGGCAGTGCTACAGCAACACCCTGCATAAGTGCCATAAAAAAGGAAAAAATGTATTACTATTTTCTAATCATAACCCCTAACTTAAAACATCTTTGTTTTGCTAAATAAGAATGCTCTTTCTAGCAGGTTTCAAAAAATTTGGTTGGTCCTAGGCTTCCTATTACATTCAAAGAAAGTACTAAAAATTTGTTGTAGTCAAAGAAATCTATAGGCAGGAAAGATCTATGGGAAATGAGTAACAGAGAAACGATAGATTAAAAACAGTTTTTGAACTCACAAGCAGGGAGAACATAATTGTCTGGTGAAGATGCTAATTGAATGAATATAATTTCGAGACTTAACAGCACATGTTAACACCCACTGAAGAACATATGGAACTATTAATCCAAACATCCTGTTCTTGACAGTTTCACATTATCACATGTGAGCTAGTTGCTGCAGGGTCCTAATTCGTATATATAAAATAAGGAGCAGTAAATTCTATGGAGCCTGCCAATTTGACAGACATAAGATGTAAGAAACTATGAGAAATATGTTATGCAAGCATTTGGAATCTTCCACAGTATATAATGTACAATGGCTTTAGAAAAGAAGAGAGAGTGAGTCTACCTCTGGGACATTGTGCAAAGCAATGGCTATTGCCAAATTAACGCCCACACGCAAGCCCTAGAAAGGATTGTTTCACAGAAAGGGTGAGCAACTAACTGAAACCTTTAATAATCAAACTTCACAAGGCAATATATCAAGAATAATCCTGAGGACTTCAAAGTTGCCAATCAAGAAATGTGCAAAAATAAAATTAAAAAAAATACTCCAGAAGAATTCTACATCAATGCAATATTTCATCAAATGCAAGCTCATTTGTTAAATTCAAACAAAAAAAAGCATAGCTGAAAACTAGTTTCCCAAAATTAATTTCATGATGATCTGATTAAAATGGTGCGACTTCACCAATATTTCATAAATCCTAAGTCCAAAAAACACCATAAAATAAAATAAGCTTAAAGTATAGGAAAATTCATAACTGACAGAACAGAGAATCACTTTTTTGATCTCTAATACAAAATGAAAAAGAATTGCAATTTTAACACATCAACTGTAGGGAGAGTTAAACGATTCATATAAAAGAAATGCTATATGAAATAATACAAAGGAAATAAGCATAAAAATAATTAACCTTGATGAGAGACTAAACAGCTTAAAATCTGTTCTAAACATTTATCACTGTATACATGATTTAGGAATTAGGAACTTGATGACAGCTTCAAAAAAGGAAATTTACCTTCATTGATCCAAGGAACACTGCCATTCCCTCTGGAAAATTGTGCAAACTTATGCCTGCAACATAATATATGTTACCATTCACTGAAACTAACATTGCAGAGACCTAGCATTAAAGCAACAGTGAGTCATACCAACTTCTGTAATAAGGAAACTATATTGGGAACAAAGTCATACCTACTGCCGTAATAATCCCACTGAATAAAACTTGGCGACGATGCTTTTTCATAACATCCTTGTCTCCATCATCCTTGTCTTTCTGTTCCAATCATAGCACGTCAATGTAACTTTTAATACTGAGCCAATATCAATTCACAAATTCGTATGTCAAAGGACCTCATTTACTAGAAGAATAGAGTCACAGACCTTACTTTTCAGATCCCAACCCTGAGAAACCGTTGGTTCTGGAATGAAATAGGCAATGAGAGCAAAGAATACAACGCCAGCAAAAAACTACATTGGCAAATGGCTAGACATTAATAATCAAGAAAAACGTGGATAAGTCATGTTCCTTCCAAATTAGATGAAACTCTAAAAATATAGCTGACCCAAAGGTTTCCTTTTAAGAAGCCGATTGAGTTGATAGCGTTATGAGCTAAATCCAGGAATGATATGCTCAGCATTAGACCTGCAGCAAAACCCTGCAGGGAGTACTGTACAATGTAAGTGCACAAACAAGATTAAGACATTGAAATCATTACAAATTTGAATACATCATTGTAATAAACATACTGATTGTATATAGTCCTAAGGTCTTCCAGCGAAAAATAGTCTTAAAAGAATTTGCTTTCCAGTTAATTGTATTATGAGGATTTATCTAGACAAGTGAAACATAAGACGAGGAAATCTATTGAATAAAAGAAAAAAAAGTACAGTAAGAAAACAAACAAAATGGAACAGGTGACCTATAAAATGGGATCGGATATGTGTCCAACAATACCAGTGTAACAAGTGACTAGAATACAATCAGAATGGATGGGATGGTCAATAAACATTACCTGTAAAAGACCAAGCATCTTTAGATTGGGAGTCGGGTTAGCCACAACCAAAAGTGCACCTGTTCCACAAAAGAACCTTATTCATTTTTCATGTTGAATACAGTTTTAAATGAAATGAGTCAATGACAACTCCAAAAGATGCTAGAAATCTCCCAACCGATCAACGTTGTATTCGAGCCGTATGACTAGCAACAAAAAATATCAGAAGGTTGACGATTTAGTTTAGCATCAAAGTCTTTACTTTCACAAGGAAACCAGCCCAAGGACATACATTTCGAGTTCCACAGTCAAGTATAAACTAGATAATTGAAGAATAAGAAAACCAAGAGTACATATTATCAGCACAATAAACACAACCCAACTCAGTAAAGCCTCAAGATCAACAGAGTTCCTCAACAAATGGAAAAAGACCTAATATTGCAACAAAATTGTTCATTCCCAAATACAAGAAAAATTTTACAAGCAACTTTTGAGAACACAAAATGGACAAGCAACAAAAACCCAATTACGGCAGCGAAAAGTAGACAAACGAATAGTCGAATTCAGGAAAGCAATCTTGTGTATGACAGACCTATAGAAGTACTAACTCCGCCCACAAGCGAGAGAGCAAGAGCCAGCATCACCGGCGAAGCCATGGAATCCTCTATTTTCTATAACCAAAGCCGTGCAGATTCGCAGGATTGGTTTTGAATTGGACTGTAATTGACTCTCGCAACGGCCAAAGCACCATATACAGGAATCTCTCTATCGGCGCTCCATAAGAAATAAATACATGGACTTGGCTGAGCATGTGTAGTCCGAAAGAAAGAGATGGTTTCATCGAGTTAGCCAAGAAATGTTATATAAAACGACAGCCTTTTCGTCGTCTACAGTCTATACCTAACTTGTTTGTATTATTTTCTTCACCAAAATTTATTTAACGAAAATAATTCATGATGCAAATTTATTAGTGGAGTCCTCCTACCTAATCAAGAACACCTGGGAGGAGATAGGATTAAATAGTAGTGTAACTTATTTACAGGCTACTTTATACGTTTCATAAGTGCGTTACATGTTTCATAAACTAACAACTGTTTTGCATTGAGAGAATCCTTTTTTATGCATAAAGAGTGGATAATTGAAAAAAAAAAACATGGAGGATAAAGAGTGGATGATTAAAAAAAATAACATAGAGGATAACTTTTTTTACAGAAATAACAAGAGACTGGATAACGTACAAAAAGTGGTTGAACTTTACAAGGATACAATCGAAACAAGACCAATTATCTGGACTTGGCTCAGATCCAGGGTTGCTGATAAGGCAAGCCTGATATGATCGGATTGGGCTTTATAATTGGGCCTTCCAAGCATTGGTCATTTGGTCAAGGCCTACTACTACTCCTTAAAGCCCAAAACAGAACAGTAACCCAAAAAAAAGAGAAATCCATGACTTTTATTATATATGGATGATTCAATATACGAAATATAAAATCACATCACATCCCTAACCAAAAATTAGGGCAAAAAGAATAGCTAATACAGTACCACCACCAGCATCATCAACACCAATCGACCTCCCAACGCAGTAAAAGATTCAAAATTTTGAAACAAAGTAACACAGGATCTCACTCTCCATATGTATCGGCAAACCTCATATCCAAGGAATTCAATCTAATGCCACAGGAGCGCCAAGGTAGAGACGAACAATGCGAAGCAAATGGAGGCACTGGAAAAAGTCATCGGAGATCCAGCTCCTGCATCCATCGCCGGAGAAGGGGAGATGGCACTATCTTGTGCCGTGACGGCCGCAAATGACAGAAGCGCAAGAGCGAGCACCATGAAGAACACCACACTGCAGTTGGTAAGGTGCGCCATTTTTTAAGATTGTCGAGCAATATAAATATAGAGAATGATAGAGCGAGTGGTAGAAGCGATTGTGTGTTGAGACCACGAACCGACCTGCTATTTATAGCGTCGCTGATATGGCGATTTTTCACTTTTTTACCAGTGGAATTATTAATTTCTAAGATTTTTTTTTTTTTGGTTATAAAGTGTAACGTTACAATTCGTGGGACCCACTTACAGAAGGGCAAAGGTAATAAGCCGTCTTGTCTTTATTGTCGCCCCAACAACGGCTCTTTTTTTAAAGTTCTTTGCCTGATTGGCTTTTCACCGTCGATCTAGATAGCAGGGGTTAATCGGACGGTAAATGATCGTCTCTCTTGCTTGGGCACCACCGTAGCGTAACCGCAATACTTGGGGTCGCCAGGTGAAATTGACGTGACCACCTGGACCGACAGAGACGTCTCGCTCTCAGTGGGTTCAGTACAAATTATTATTTTTCTGAATTTAGGATAAATAATAAATTTGTTCAACGTTATACTGTTATAGATCTTGTAATGAAAATTAGGTGATCATATGCTTTTATTTAGGGTCTCTTAAGTTTCTGATGTGTATCCTTACCGTCAGTTTCATCTGTCATGGATTAGGGTTGCAAGATTATTGATGCGGGAGGGATTTTGTGCCCTAAAAAATTACAGATTAAACTGAAATCAAATCATCTAACCCTATCTCGTTTTCATGTGTGTGAGGATTTTTCTCTAATTATTAACCTCTTTTTTTTTTTTTTTGTTAATGATTTGAAGTTTAAGGGATGAAGCTAATTATGATGATTAATTGAGGTGGCATGATTGATAAGATCAATAATGGTGGCATGTCCCTGCTTTGCTATCATTTCACAAACTAGCCGTTACATCCAAACCTCCAGCTGGTGACAAAATAACATAATATTGTATTTTCACCTTTTCTCCCTTTATTGTTCATGAACAGTAAATAGTAATTGGTTTAAGAAACTATAGAGGAGAAACTGATATGGCGAACTTAAATTGACATGGATAGTTATCAGCATTTTTATACTTATTTTGATTTAGTTGTGGTAATAGTTTGTTCTATAGATACTCCGCAAGAGAGAAAATTGGAAAATTGAGACAATATGTGTGATAATATGAAGGAGGTGAGAAGTAGAAGAGGTAGGTGAAAGAGGAGGTTAGACCCAATCCACTTGAGATATTATCAGCTCAGGTCTAAGACCCGCACGAATTCATTTAAAGGTGTCTCAAGTATTGAGGTATTGGTCCCTCTTATAAACCACATCACTTGGTACTCTCCAAATGATTGAAACATTTTCATGTTCTAACAATCTGTTAAGTACTTAAGTTGTGTTCATCTAGGTTATCACCACTATACGTTTTTATGACTTTAAACCAAAACCACTGAGAGTGGAAGGATCATTTAGTAGGACTAAGATTCTAAGAATGATGATTGAGGATTGAAAAGATCAATCAATACACAAATGCAATAAACTTTACATAATTGGCATTACTAAAGATCACTCTTATAAGAATTTAAATTGGTCACCTTGAGCACCATTATTTTGGAGATTCATTAGGCTCTTTGTCAACCAAATTGCAGTTTCCCTTGATGACACCACTTCTTCACTGAATGGTCTCAATACTCCTGCCAATTCCTCAAACTTCTCCTGTCTAAGCAAATTGGCACATATCTCCAGCAGTGATTCCAGTGCTTCTGCTCTTTGAAGGCTGTGAAAATCCCATTGAATCTTTGTCTCATTATTACCAAGTAGCAATGTCAATGTACTCATTGATGACATGTCACTGGAGCCTCCATTGATTTCTTTATTTTCTTTCCCTGCTAGTGTGGTTTTACTTGCCAATACTGTGTTTGTGATGGAAGCGGTTTTTGTCTCTGTTGTGGGATTCTCTGTTGTCTCTAAACTGCTTCTGGGTGGCTTGTGATCTTGTTTGCTATTCTTCTTCATCTCTTCCGTCTTGGCTTTTATACTGGATTCTGTTTTGACACTTCGGGCTTGTCCCGAGCTGCTGCTGGAAGTATTTGCTCGTACACTTTCAGGACTTGATGATGGGCTTGATTTTCCAACTTTTGCATCCTTGCCATTGCTGAACTTGCTGGATGGTCTAGCCCCTTTTGGTTCACCATTGCTTTTGTGTCCGGACTTTACAGGGAGAAAGACTGAGGATATGTTTTGGCACTGAGCAAGATATGTCTGTATATGGGGATGCCTCAGCAACTCTGCGGCCTGAAAAAGTGTAGACATTAGAGTATTAGTAATACTTCATTTTTCTCCTAAAGAGAAGACAAAGGTTTGGACCACTTCAACTGACTGTGGGTCTATGCTCTGGGTTCTTTCTTAGCATGCTCTTGATTAGTCTTTTTCTGCATCAATAAAGCCAACATCCTCAGTTGAATGTGGATTGAATATGCTACAAAAGATTACATAGAACTGCAGGAGAAATACTTACAATGAAGATGAATAGGCAGTGGGGAGTGGAGAAATGGTGGAACGGTTGATTTTGTTTATGAGACCGGACATGTCCTGTTCGATAATTAGAATCTTTTTAGCAGTTGAAATTGGATTTATGTTAAACGCTTTAAACTAAGTAACTAACACAAAGAAGTCAATACTTACAGTTGCTCTAAATGCAGGTTGATGTGCTGCTATCTCAAACATGCAACATCCTGTCAAGGTATCAGAATGTCAAGTAATTCCCATGGTCTATCATGTAAGTAAAATAATGTCTGCAGGAGTTTTATAACCTAAAGACCATATATCTGATTTGTAACCATAGGGTATATCCGCAAGAAGCTCTGGACACATATAGTTTGGAGTTCCCACAACCTGCATACAAAGATATATGTGACGGCCAAGGAATTTGGTAATGTGGATGTTTGTGTAAGACACATTATTTCATTATCAATATAGTCTACACTCTGCCTATATCCATTTAGATACTAATCTCTTATATATTCTGCTAGTCTAACTTGTGTTTTCTCCTTGATGCACAGTGATAATCTGTAAATCTCATTGTAGAAAGTCTCTAGAGCTACTCAAGGAGCTATAGACAAAACCCAAAAGGCATAATGCAGTCAATACCGAGGAAGCAAGCTCATCTTTGCTGAGCAATTTTGCAAGTCCGAAGTCACCTGGAAATACAATGCACCACAAACACCGTTCAAGACAAGATTAAAACAAATATGATGCAGGAATGACTGATACATGCCGCCTTCTTACCTAGTCGAATGTCGTTGTCTTTCGTAAGGAATATATTGGAGCACTGAAATTAGATGTCAAAAGCCACTTCAGAAAGATATCATCGGTAAGTTCTTCTTTTTCTTTACTTAAAGTAACATAAGAACATACTTTTAGATCTCTGTGAAGGACCCGATTGGAGTGCAGGTAGTCCACGGCTAGTAATAGCTGGGTCAGCCATTTGCAGAGCTTCTGAAAGAGAGAACAAATATAACGTGCCTTAACAAAATATTGTTTCATTTACAGAAATCTCAAATCTCTTGAAAAAATTTCCACACTTCACTTACTTACCTCTTCTGGAACAAGTTTCCCTCTAGCTTTCTTGATCATCTCAGCCCCGCATTATTTAGTAAAGTTAGTCCAGGCAAAGCTTAGCTATCATGTGAGATTAGATTCACAATATTCTTGCCCCAACTTACATATCTCCTCCCTCACAGTAAGATGTCACAATGCAAATATAGCAGTCCTGTTGAACATAGAATACGTAGAAGCCATGAGCACTAATGAGATATGTATATATATATATACAAGCCTATTGATAGTTTCTTGCCATTACCAACTAAGTTTGAGCTAATATATTGTTGAGAGGAGTACCTTTTCCACCCACCCATCTTTATACTCCAGAATATATGGGTTCTTTAGTGTTGCTATCAAATTCATCTGCAATAGAACTAAAATATCAGTTTTGTTTATACAATTCAATTCACCTATGTTTCTTTAAATAGAAAATCAGTGTAAACTATGGTAGACTTTATAGCTAGGAAGAGCAGCAGACTGTATATAGATTGAAAGATCACCTCTTGATGTGCTGTCTTCTTTAACTTCTCTGTTTGTTTAGCCAAACGAATCTTCTTCAAGACATACCTGCAGAGAAACTAAAACTGTCAGTCTTTCAAATCATAACTTCTCTATATATGTACATAAATATACTGAGAGAATTTCTAACCTTCTGTTCTCAATCTTATGTAGAACCAGAAATGCAGCTCCAAATGCTCCTCTCCCTATCTGCTCTATCACTTCATAATCATCCATTTTTGATGGTATTGGTTCATCCTTCTTTGTCTCCATCTGATCCATAAAACTCAAGACCAGAAGAAGTTCCTCAGTTACTGGCAGCTACTGAGCTCTGCTGTTAAATATCTGCAAGAACAGACTATGCTATTAAATTCAATTTAAGACCATTTCATAAATTCCAACTGTTTTGCAGGGAAATCGTCACAGTAAAAGTTAAATTGGGAGCTGATATCATAAACAGAATTCATGCAGGAGCCATGAAAACAAAGGAGCATTAAATTCTCACATTTACAAAGATTACCCAGAAAAGCACATCCAAGAAGAATTCTTGGGGCCTGTCAAATGCTCAAGAAAACTGTGACATGGATTGAAGGAAAGAAAGGAAGCAACCAGGTAATGATGCAAATTTTAAATTTCAAAAAAAAGGAAAATTGTTTGTGGGAAAAAGAAAAGTAGAAGAGAAGGGTAAAGGTATGCTGTGACAGATGTACCAACTACAGTTTTAAATATTATAAAAGGAAGGAAAACCTTTGCCTTTGCTTCCATTTTCAGATACCAGAGAGGGTTATTTTTGGTACCATGTGGTTGGTATGTCACTCTCCACTTAACTGCAAATCTTCTCCATTTTTTGACCTTTCAACAACAAAAGAGATTTCATTTGGAAAATGGAGTTATTGTTGATGAAGATCACACCATTACTTGCTTGATTGTAGAAAAGTAGACATTTTTACATATGGGTTTATGGATTCTTCTGACTATCTAGGTTTTAATGCATTTGTCATTTGGTGTCATATACAATTTCATATAAAAGAGACATTCTAAGGTATTGCTTGAAGTGGGTTGGATCTGAATACTACCAACTTTGTGCCCACACAAAACTATTAATTATTTCAAAAGGTGACCAAAATATGGAAAAACACTCAATTGCTTTGTTGGGGAATTTAGAAAAGCATGTTTGAACAACATCCCGCCTTCAATGAATCTAAGGCTATGTTCTATTCCTTGTTCATTCTCTCAATGTTTCTTCCTTTTATTTAGTTTTTCATATAATATCAGCAAGATTATCCTTTGTAGATCCTATTTAGTGATAAAGTTACTTTCTTACAGTATAGACATCAAAGCCTCTCTGTTATTTGAGATAAAATTGTAAGTCATAAATGATATCTAAACATGTAGCTAAATGGTTTTTTTTTTTTTAAATTCCCACTCTTGATTTTTTTATGGCACAAAGAAGAGAAAGAACTACAGTCCGAAACAATGGGCAGGGGGGACGGAGTCACTATCTAAGAAAAGTTGTAAATCAAAAAAATAAGAACTGGGAATGCATCTAGATTTGAAATCTGGTGCGGCCCATTTGGCCAATTTATGGGCCCAGACATTGGAATGTCTGCTAACTTTACGAGTAGACAGACCATAGAGAGATGTTCTTCAGCATACTCCTGGACTCGAAGATAACTGAAGAGATGGTCCAATCTTCGATTAAGTTTGGATTATTGAGGGCATTGATGACTATTGCGGAATCTCTTTCAATTTCCAACTTCTTCATTCCATGAGAAACAGCCTCAGATATACCCAGATTAACTGCTCAAGCTTCTCCCATAATTGGCTCCAATTTGTCAAAAGATTTCACCACTGCAAAAACAAGATGCCCTGTTTCGTTCCTAGCTACAGCCGCAGAAGAAGAAGCAGTTGCACCCATGGCCATGTTAAAAGAGGGCTTCACAACACCTAATTTTGGAGGGGACCACTTTTGATCTTTCAATATGCAAGTTTTTTGCATGGTGGATTGTTCTCTCTTGTTGACTTATTGATTACATCTTTTCGCACCTGATGTGTATGGGCTAGGCCCATTTTTCACTCGTTGGCCCAGTGAATCCCTTTTAAACTTGCCGTTCGACTAAAAACTAGCCCAGCTCATGGTCTTAAGTCCGAGCTCGGCCTATTTTGTTTTCCATGTGTGTTTGTTTTCGTTGACTTTTGACTTAAGAGGCCCACCGCCCACCAACCTCTCCATATCCCTGAATCTTTTATGCATACTACATTGCCATTGCCATTGCCATTGCCATTGTTTTCTTCGCCTTGTCTACAAGCACTTCACATTTTATTTGACTAATGATTTATCTAAATGGGTTCGAGCAATATATGCAGACTTTGTTCTCTTGTTTGTGTCTTCTCTGGCCCCTTTGATTCAACAGCCTCTAATGGTGCTGAATTGAAAGTTATTAGAACAGCTGTTGAAATCTCAATGGAATATGGGGTTTAAAGATAAAGGTAGAATTATAGTAGAGGCTGATTCATTAAACCTGGTCACTTGGTTACAAGAAGGATCCTCCAATCCTTGGCCCTTGGAGAATGATGCCAATGCAATTAGAAACTACTCTAACCTATTATCTCCCATCACGTTTAATCATGTGTGGAGGGAATCTAACGCTGTAGCCGACTGTGTTGCAAGACAGGGTGCTTCTAGGAAAGAGTTGTTTATAGCTTGACTGGGTAACAATGATCCCCCTTTGTCATGGGGGTAGCTCTTATTTTTGTTTGGTGGATTGACTCTGGTTGGAGTCTTCCTTTGCTTCGTTGTTCGTACCTTATTAATCCTTAATAAAATCATTCTTCTTATCAAAAAAAATAAAAATAAAAATATATATATTGTTTGTTTTCGATGTATGTTTGTTTTGTCGACTTTTGACTTAAGAAGCCCACCAACCTCTCTATAGACTAAATATCCCTTAATCTTTATGCATAGTACATTACCATTGTTTTCTTAGCCTCGTCTAGAAGCACTTCCCATTTTATTAATTTGACTAATGATTTATCTGAAAGGGTTCGAGCCATATATGCACACTTTGTTGTCTTGTGTTTACTTTAGTGCCACACTTGTTAAACCACATGCAACCTTTTTTTGAGACAATGTGATCAGCACAATTGCACAAACACTGGCAACTAATAATTATATATATATAGCTAAGACAAACGTTGTGTACTCTGCTAATTTTTTTTTTTTAAAATTTCACCGACTCCGTATATTCCTGACATGCAAGAGAAGAAACCATGAATACGTCAACACAATAATTATTTCCAATGAAGCTTCTAAGAGTTGATATAAGATTAATTTGCTACGTACCTAACACAGACCTTTTAACTCCCAAAATTAGGCAGAGAATCAACACGTACGAGCAACTTGACTCTGCTCTTGCTTTGTTACCTGCACCACTTTGTTCTGAATTATTCAGCCCCATTTGCCTAATACGCGCTTTAATTTACATATAAAATATCCACAGTGAAGACAACACTTCACCTACTACCCTCCTTCTTGGACTTTCATGTCCAATAATACTCATCTGGGAAAATCTGACCAATTATGTAGTGGTTTCCCACCAATCACAAGTGTTGAATAACTGAGTCAAATTGAGAGATTAACTGTACATGCATGTCCAGGCTGTTCTGTTGAGTTTTATTAATAATATTATAATGCACATCTTTGCCACTAATGCCTTAATTGTAGAGTTCACTATAAATAGGGTTACAATCCATGTTTGTTTTCCAAAACAAGATACTCAACACACCAATTTATAAGATATGGGAGCTCGGTCACAGCAGGGGCAGTGGCCTCAACTGCTATGTGCAGTGGCATTTTGCATCTTAGCCACTGCTGTGGTTGCCGATGATGATCACTACAAGCCTTACATTTATGCCTCTCCACCACCACCATATGTGTACAAGTCACCGCCACCACCATCTCCTTCTCCACCTCCACCATATGTTTACAAATCACCTCCTCCTCCTTCACCCTCCCCACCACCACCTTATGTCTATAAGTCACCACCACCCCCATCACCTTCTCCGCCTCCACCCTACATCTACAAGTCACCTCCTCCCCCTTCACCCTCTCCTCCACCACCCTATGTTTACAAGTCACCTCCTCCTCCTTCACCCTCTCCACCACCACCATACGTTTATAAATCACCACCACCACCATCCCCTTCTCCGCCACCACCATATGTTTACAAATCTCCACCACCTCCTTCACCCTCTCCGCCACCACCTTACATCTATAAGTCACCACCACCACCTTCACCCTCTCCGCCACCACCTTACGTGTATAAGTCTCCCCCACCACCAGCACATTCTCCACCACCACCTTATGTGTATAAGTCACCACCTCCTCCCTCTCCTTCACCTCCTCCCCCTTATCTCTATAAGTCACCACCACCACCATCACCGTCTCCACCACCTCCTTACCACTACACATCACCTCCCCCTCCTGTGAAGTCACCCCCTCCTCCATACTACTACAAGTCCCCACCTCCACCATCACCGTCACCACCACCACCTTATTATTACAAATCACCACCACCACCATCTCCATCACCTCCGCCATACTACTACAAGTCTCCACCTCCTCCATATCATTACTAAGGGTACTTCTACGCTCATGGGCCAACAAGCACACAGTTAATTCATTCAAGTTGTGAGAAGAATAAAAAGAAGTTTCTGTTTTCAATTTCAGTATAATTTGTTTCGGTATTTTTCTATTTGATCATTGGTGCGTAGTTGTCTTTTGAGAATAAAAAATAAGAGTCCTTATTGAGATCCTTGATGGATTCATTTGTATGAAGTACACAATGAATCATTTATTTCATGAATTAAGTCAAAGCCATAAGTTTTAATTTTTGTTCTCTCTCTGTTACGTGGCAAGTGCAACGCATATATCATCTCTAATAATAATGTGAAATTAGTAAGCCGGGACTTGAGAATTGAAAATTTTAGCAATAAATGTAATGTGCGATAAATTTATCAAGAAGTCTCTCATTCAAGAATTCCCAAACCAAGCAATGTTGACTTCTCTAATTAGACCCAAATGGGGATTTTTTTTTTTTTTTCTGTCTATACTATAATTATTTTGATTTTCATCCATCAAGAATATGGACTCCATATGATAAGGAAATTCAAATTAAATGAATATTAAACAATTCATTGTTAAACAGATTAGTGCCCGACATAAATAATTAATCTAATTAGTAATTAAAAGGCATACAAATGAAAGGCTTTTTCATTTTACCAAGAAATAAAAACCTCTATTCAGTATATAACATAAGTCTTACAAGTTACAACATATTTCTGATGTAGGAACTTGGCTAAAGACGCGTATTATTAAGGGGAAGCAGTGCCATCAAACGAGATACACACATATATTTGTGTGTGTGTGTGTATATATTATATAGTTGCATGACAAAGCATGCATGGATATATCTACTCCAATGCTCCCAAGTGCAATGGCTAGGTAACCTTATTATGATCTGTGAGATAAAAAGGGTATCAAGTAAGAGGATGATAAATGAACCAAACATAAAGAGAATACTAAGGTAAACATAAAGATAATACACACATATATTATACGGGAAGAGTGATGAATACGGGCCTGAAATATTAAACCAAGCTCATGACAACAAAAGTAATGGGCTCAAGCCTCAAGGCTTGAGAAGTAACCATCCAAGCCCTTTTAGTGCATGCATATCAAGGAGGAAATTAAGGAGGATGTTAAGGAGGATATCAAGGAGCATATCAAGGAGCATGTTAAGGAGGATATCAAGGAGGATATCAAGGAGAATATATTATTGATTTCATTACCTTAAATGCATGCATAAATTAGGCAATGTTTCTAGTTGTTTGCCATTGTTTAGGCTTGACTTAGTGCTTTCTTCTCCTATATATATCACTAACAAAGATGTAAATGAACACACAATTTTCTCAACACCATACACAATTCTTTTTCTCTGTTTTCTTTACATGGTATCGGAGCTTAGGCTTTCACCCTTACTGTAAAACAACATCAACTGCAAATCATTATTTCACCTTGCCTCCACACTCATGGCAAAGACCGACAACAATGACCCAGAAAAATCTGAGATAACCAAGATGCAAAACCATAGGCACGATGATCCAAGTGATCCTCTCTATCTTCACCACTCGGACCAACCTGGTCTTATCCTGGTGACCCAATCGCTGAATCAAGATAACTATCCTCTTTGGAGTCATGCCATGCTCATGGCCCTTATTGCCAAAAACAAAGACGGTTTCATCGATGGAACCGTGACCAAACCTGTCACAGGATCCACGGCAGAGGTAAAGCAATGGACTCGTTGTGATCTTCTTGTCAAAGGATGGATCCTCAACACAGTAACTCCTGCAATCGGACAAAGCGTCATGTACAATGATAGTGCTCTTGCCGTCTGGAATGAACTAAAGGAACTACTCTCTACCACCAACAGTGTGTACCTTTTTCACATTGAGCAGGAAATCCATGATTGCTTGCAAGGCAACATGACCATTGGTGAATACTACACCAAGCTCAAAAGTCTCTGGGACAAACGAGATGCACTTTGTCCTCTACCACCTTGTAGTGGGGATATTGCCAAGACTCTACATCAATACCAACAGACACAACGTACCATCAAGTTCCTTATGGGACTCAATGAGGTTTATGCAGCAGCACGTGGTCAAATTCTTCTCATGGATCCACTACCTCCTGCTAACAAAGTGTTCTCTCTTGTCAATCAAGACGAAAAACAACGAGTCATCTCCTCACAAGGTCTGGGTAAAGCACCAGAGGCAGCAGCTTTCACCGCTAGAGAAAGGTTCAATCATACAGGGAAAGCTCCTTTGTCCCACCTCTCCACTATCCGTTGCCATCGTTGCCACCTTACTGGTCACTCCACTGAAAATTGTCGGGCACACTTAAAATGTGACTATTGCGGACACAAAGGTCACACAATCGACATTTGCCGCAAGCTTAAGAGGGCCAACTCTCACGGTGATAAGAGTAATCATTTGAACACAAACTCTCATTCTCGTTCAAAGGCTTATCATGTAAGTTTTCAACCAGACAATACTGACAGCACACCACCTTCCTACAACCTCACGGCAGATCAATATCATGATCTCCTTGCTCTTATTGATCAAAACAAAGTAGGAAACATGGCTAGTCAAGTGAATGCGGCAACTACAATGAGCAACGTTTCAGGTAACACAGTTTGTGCAAACTCTCTTATTCCACATAAGGAATGGATTTTTGATACAGGTGCTACAGATCACATGGTCTGCTCATCCACTCTTATGACCACCAAGACACCAATTCATAATCGTCATGTATACCTGCCCAATCATGCCATTGCTCCCATAACACATATAGGCACCATACGGTTTTCTGATAATCTTGTGCTCTATAATGTTTTATGTGTTCCATCATTCCGATTAAACTTAATTTCAGTAGCCAAATTAGCCAAAACATCCCTATGTTCTGCAATTTTTACTGATGTGTCTTGCATTGTTCAGGACCAACGATCGGGGGAGATGATTGGGATGGGAACTGAGCGCAATGGACTTTATTACTTGGACGTTGCGAGGATATCTGGGTGTCATTCCGCCTCAACAATTACACCTTCCAACTCATCCCATTTATGGCATCAACGTTTAGGTCATTTATCTAACAAAAGCCTACGGGCCATATCTTTGTCTACCAAAAATATTCATTTTTGTTCAGTTGATGATTGTGCCATTTGTCCTCTTGCCAAACAAACTCGTAACTCTTTTCCATTGAGTTCTATTACTACGAAAGTTCCATTTGAATTAATTCATGTTGACATTTGGGGAGGATACCATATCCAATCACTCAATGGGGCAAAATACTTTCTTACAATTGTTGATGATTTTTCTCGTTGTACTTGGATTTATCTATTACATAGCAAATCCGATGCACGTGGATCTCTTCTTTCCTTCATAAACTATGTTGAAACACAGTTTTCTACTCGCGTCAAAGTCATTGGGAGTGACAATGGCCCTGAATTCTCCATGCATAATTTCTACTCTGAAAAAGGGATTATGCATCAAACCACTTGTGTTTCCACCCCACAACAGAATGGAGTAGCCGAACGCAAGCACCGTCACCTTCTAAATGTTGCCCGCTCCTTACTTTTTCAAGCCAACCTTCCTAAATTTTTTTGGGGAGATTCCATCCTTACCGCTGCTTATCTCATCAATCGTACTCCCACTCCTGTTCTTAAAGGTAAAACTCCATACGAAATTCTCTTTCACAAAACACCTTCTTATACACATTTACGTGTGTTTGGTTGTTTGTGTTTTGCCTCCACCCACCATACTCGTCCTACTAAATTTGATGCCCGTTCTATCCGTTGCCTATTCCTTGGATACCCATATGGTACCAAGGGATACCGCGTTTACAATCTCGAAACTGGTCAAATATTCATCTCTCGGGACGTTGTTTTTCATGAACAATTATTTCCCTACACTACTTCCGCTGCCACTCTTTCCCCTCCCCCCAATTTCACGTTGTTTCCCACTCCAATGGTCTCTATTGACCCATTACCGACACCTGCACCGAGTGCCATGCCCATTCCTTCAGACACACCTAACATTCCACCAAACACATCATTCCATAGTGACACCACTACCACACTTGACCCCATTATGTCTCCGCCACACCCTAATCCCACCTCCACACCCGCACCTCGGCTACGCCGCACAACCCATGCTCCCAGTTATCTTCAACACTACCATGTGGAGGTTTCATTGCCCACTCGGGATCCACCGTCATCGCCTCCATCATTGGCTGGACATACAGGTACTTCTCACCCTTTATCTCATGTTATATCCTATGATAACTTGTCTCCTTCCCACAGGGCCTTTGCCACATCCATCTCAGCCATCAAAACACCCACCACCTTTTCCCAAGCTGTCAAGGACCCCCAATGGCGCCACGCTATGGACCAAGAGCTTCAGGCTCTCCAAGAAAATGGTACGTGGTCCCTCCAACCACTGCCACCGCACAAGAAACCTGTTGGCTGCAAATGGGTTTACAAAATCAAATTCAATCCTGATGGCACGGTTGAACGTTACAAGGCACGGTTGGTTGCCAAAGGTTACAGTCAGATTGAAGGTTTTGATTACAGGGAGACTTTTGCCCCAGTTGCCAAGCTTGTTACCGTCCGTCTCCTTCTTGCCGTGGCTGCCACCCAACATTGGCATCTTCGTCAGCTTGACGTCAATAACGCGTTTCTCCATGGCGATCTTGAGGAAGAAGTATATATGTCCCTACCTCAGGGTTTCGGATGAAAGGGGGAGACTCGTGTATGCAAGTTGCACAAATCTCTGTACGGGCTCAAACAAGCCTCTCGCCAATGGTTCATAAAATTGTCTACAGCACTCAAACTTGCTGGTTTTCATCAATCTAAGTCGGACTATTCACTCTTCATCCGAACCCGAGGTAGCATCTTCACTGCACTTCTTGTTTATGTTGATGATGTCATCCTCACAGGGAATAGTCTGCAAGACATTGAGGAAGTTACAAATGGTCTCATGAGACAATTTAAGTTGAAGGATCTCGGTGAGTTGAAATATTTCTTGGGTATAGAGATTGCACGTTCTAGCAAGGGGATTGCTATTTCACAACGTAAATATGCCCTTGAAATACTGGAGGATACAGGCTACCTTGCTGCTAGGTCAGTCAACACTCCTATGGAACAAAATTTATCCCTCAACAAGACTGATGGAGAGTGCATCAGTGATCCTTTTTCTTATCGAAGACTTGTTGGAAGGTTGATATACTTGACACTTACTCGCCCAGACTTAGTGTATGCTGTCCATATTCTTAGCCAATACATGGATAAGCCCCGTACTCCACATCTGGAAGCAGCTTACCGAGTATTGCGGTACATCAAGCAAGCCCCCGGACAAGGTATTTTATTCTCTGCCACTAGTCCGATACAGCTGAATGCTTTTTGCGATGCGGATTGGGCTAGATGTCGAGACACACGTCGTTCCACCACAGGATATTGCATGTTCCTCGGACAATCACTGATCTCTTGGAAAACTAAGAAACAAAACACAGTGTCCCGCTCAAGCGCGGAAGCAGAGTATCGTTCCATGGCTTCGGCATGTTGTGAAATAACTTGGTTAAAGTACATTCTATGTGATCTTGGAATCAAGCATCCACAACCAGCTAGGTTGTATTGTGACAATCAAGCAGCATTACATATAGCGTCAAATCCAGTATTTCACGAACGAACGAAACACATAGAGATTGACTGTCATCTTGTAAGAGAAAAAATTCAGGCCGGTTTACTCAAGACATTTCACATCTCAACCTCGAAGCAACCGGCAGACATTTTCACGAAGGCTGTAGGTGTCCCACAATTTTCCATCTTACTTAGCAAGTTGGGCATAGTCAACATCTATTCCAACTTGAGGGGGAGTATTAAGGAGGAAATTAAGGAGGATGTTAAGGAGGATATCAAGGAGCATATCAAGGAGCATGTTAAGGAGGATATCAAGGAGGATATCAAGGAGAATATATTATTGATTTCATTACCTTAAATGCATGCATAAATTAGGCAATGTTTCTAGTTGTTTGCCATTGTTTAGGCTTGACTTAGTGCTTTCTTCTCCTATATATATCACTAACAAAGGTGTAAATGAACACACAATTTTCTCAACACCATACACAATTCTTTTTCTCTGTTTTCTTTACAGTCTCTTACTATCAAATTCGGTCTTGTTAGGTCTGGGTCTGTAGTTATTGTCCAAGGCACAGTCAGGTCATGGTCAGCCTATATATAAATATACATATGCAGTGGGTACCGGCTTAACCGGCTTCGATCACCGGCTCCCCTGTCATTAGGTCATCAACTTCCTTCATATTTTGGTAGTCCCCATACATGGTCTTACGATTTTGCTGAGACATGTGTTTTTGTTGTATACGGGTCTGCACATATGAGCACTTAGTCTTTATTTTATAATTGTCACTTGACTAATTCTCCGTTTATTATAACAAATTATGAAGGAATATGGAGACTTTATATTTCCATCTATAAGCATGTATGTTTATGGCTTGATGCGGCCTGCAGTTGACTAATATAATGAAAATTAAGCAAAACTACCATTAATTAAGCATGCATCCTCAAGATTCAAAACGGTCAATTCACACTACAATGCGATCAAAATCAGAGAAACGCCTTTATTAATTTTTTTATTCCAATCATGAACAAAAGTAAGATAAATAAACTCGATACATAGAATCATCAATTCAACGAAAGAAAATTTCGACAAAAAAGAAAAAAAAAGGAGCAAAGCACCATGTTGTTGCTACACCTTCCTCGATGAACATATTAGGAAATTTTTTTGTCTAGTAAATAGCAGGAGGTGGAGGAGAGGTGTAATAATATGCAGGAGGTGGGGGTGGAGATTTGTAGTAGTAAGGAGGTGGCGGTGAAGGAGAAGGAGGAGGAGGGGACTTGTAAACATAGGGAGGTGGAGGCGATGGTGATGGAGGCGGTGGTGACTTGTAAATGTAAGGAGGAGGTGGAGATGGAGAAGGAGGTGGTGGAGACTTGTAGACATATGGTGGTGATGGTAATGGAGAAGGAGGTGGTGGGGACTTGTAGACATATGGTGGTGGTGGTGATGGAGATGGGGGAGGTGGAGAGTTATATACATAAGGAGGTGGTGGTGGTGAAGGGGATGGTGGTGGTGGAGACTTATACACATAGGGAGGAGGCGGTGATGGTGATGGAGGAGGGGGAGGCTTGTAGACATAGGGTGGTGGAGGTGATGGGGAGGGTGGAGGAGGAGACTTGTAGACATAGGGAGGTGGAGGAGAAGGAGATGGGGGAGGTGGTGATTGATAGACATATGGAGGAGGTGGTGATGGGGAGGGTGGAGGAGGAGACTTGTAGACATAGGGAGGTGGAGGAGATGGAGATGGAGATGGGGGAGGTGGTGATTGATAGACATATGGAGGAGGTGGTGATTGGTAGACATAGGGAGGTGGAGGAGATGGAGATGGGGGCGGTGGTGATTGATAGACATATGGAGGAGGTGGTGATGGGGAGGGTGGAGGAGGAGACTTGTAGACATAGGGAGGTGGAGGAGATGGAGATGGGGGAGGTGGTGATTGGTAGACATATGGAGGAGGTGGTGATGGGGAGGGTGGAGGAGGAGACTTGTAGATATAGGGAGGTGGAGGAGATGGAGATGGGGGAGGGGGTGATTTGTAGACATATGGAGGAGGTGGTGATGGGGAGGGTGGAGGAGGAGATTTGTAGACATAAGGTGGAGGTGGCGACGGAGATGGGGGTGGTGGAGATTTATAGATATAGGGAGGAGGTGGTGATGGGGAGGGTGGAGGAGGAGATTTGTAGACATAAGGTGCAGGTGGCGACGGAGATGGGGGTGGTGGAGATTTATAGATATAGGGAGGAGGTGGTGATGGAGAGGGTGGTGGAGGAGAATTGTAAATGTATGGTGGAGGGGGTGAAGGTGATGGAGGAGGTGGAGACTTGTAAATATATGGTGGTGGTGGGGACTTATAGTAGTAATTAGGAGTTTCTGGCGACCATTGCCAATAATCACGAGGTGGTGGCAGCCACTTGTAGTATTTAGGCGGTGGAAGAGGCCACGACGGAGGCGGTGTTGACTTGTAATAGTCGTCCTCCGCTGCTACATTACTGACTATAAAGCACAATGCCAATGCAAAGACTGCGTGAGGCCAAATCTTGGCCATTTTGGGCAACATTTAATTTGGTCACTGCAAAGTCGATCGCAATACTACTTAGAGATCGACTTCAATGCTCTTAAATGAGATCAAAACACTACTCTTTTGTGAATGAATAAAAATGGAGAAGATTGTGGTTTATATAGTGTTGCTCCTACTCATTGAAACAATTCTTTAATGATTGAAGAAGTTTTCCAACCTCTTAGAAATTAATCTTATATTATAATCAACCGTTCCAGCTAGCTACCAACTCCTTCAACTATTAAGAAAAGGGTAGTGGGATCCCATTGTGTTCCTAGCTAGCTAGCTACATATGAATTAGTCAAAAATTCATATAAAGCATAAGGCTGAACCATTCACAATAAGGAATTCATCCAAATAGAATGTATTTTTATTGATTATTACAAATGAATAAAAATGTTTTTGTTTTAAAAAACGCTTGCTGACAATTGGCGAAGGAAGAAGATTACAAAACTTTACTTAGAAACTTTCATGGTATGTGACTCAGAAACAATCAAGCTGTAGTTGTTTGTCTTGTTCCCATACCCAAAAAAAAGAAAAGAAAAGAAAAGAAAAAAGAGTTGTTTGTCTTGTTCAAGAAATTAACCATGGAAAATTACATAAACTTAGTCAAACTAGTTTCTTAGGCGTACATATTAATTAGTTGGCATCTGATAACCGAGTTCCTGATAATATATATATATATATATATACTATTATATATTAAGAAGCTTCGTGTGTTCAAGCATGCATGAAACATTGAATCACATAAGTTGATACTAGGACTTGTAATCCATATATAGGTTAGGTGTAAGCTGCCGATGCGATTTATAAATAAATATCTAATCACTTTCAACCAAGAGTAATATTTTAAGGACAAAGTTGTGCGGGTTTTAGAACCAAAGCGTACAATATCTCTTTGAATTATTTAGGTTGGATTATATATTCAATTTAAAACATACGAACAAAATGCTGAATATTATGACATCAAAAAACGTGTAATTAACTTAATTGTAGAGGAATCATTAATGCGTAAAAATCCAAGGTCAATTTCATATAGGCAATCAAAACTCAAAAGAAAGATGATTATTTGGTAAAGTAGGCATAAGAAAGATAGAAGTGTTTGCAATTCGATCACTGAAAGAAAAACGTTTTAAATTAGGTCTCTCAATTGAGTCAATCCGGTTCGATTTCGGTGAATTTTTCCCAATATATTGTAATTGTACTTTCATCATGGAGAAGCCACCAGAAAGGGATTAGTGCAGATGGCTTAGGTATGAACCACTAAAAGGCAGGCACATTAATTTTTCTTACACTTGCAATTGCTTATTTACTTGATTATGCAATCGTTTCTCCATTAGTATTAATACAGAAGAATGAATGAATCATGGGCATTCCACAAGATTTTGATATTGAGGATCGAGAAGAATAGGTCCAATTGATTCTCTTATATATGTTTGTATATATTGATCATTTGCTTACATAACTTTGGCATCAAAGTGATGGAAGATTTGCCTGATTGTGCTCAGTAAACTCTTTAAAAAGAGAATAATATATATATATATATATATATATATATATATATATATATATATTAATGGAGTAATATTAAGATAATGCAGATTACTTTAAATATCTTATTTAGATATATACTTTCTTTCTCAAAATGTATTCATTGCTCACATATATATATGTAATCAACTCTGTAAATAAAACCTAAAAATATATATATCAAATAAAGGATACAGAATCCATTATCAAAAACTTATAGTAGTTCCCCAAACTCATGTATATATGCATGCGAGACATACTTTCTTCATTTTCACTAGTTCCTGTTTGTGCTATTTCTGGTCTTCTTCAAGCCAAGCAAGACAAGTAGAATTCCAAGATAACGAAAAGAGAGAGTTGACTCAAGGAGCAGCAGCTTCTGATTATTCCATGGAGGAAACCTGAACCAAAAATCAGTCAGGAAGCTCCGCCTCACTACCGCCTTGTGATGGCTGAACACATCGAATGAGAACTTCCCATGGTACTTCCCCATCCCGCTCTCTCCAATCCCTCCAAATGGTAAGCTATCTGCTGCATACTGCACAAATTTTATAGCCCAAAACAATAAGAGAGCCATATATATACAGATCATCATAAGCAAAAAAATGACAACAGTGTAACTGGTAATGAAATACTTGAATAAGCGCGTCGTTGAATACTAAGCTCCCTGATGATGTCTCGGAGACCATTCTCCTCCTCAACGTTTCATTATTCGTGAAGGCATATATTGTAAGTGCTTTAGGCCTTGAGTTTATGAAATTAATGCCGTCTTCAATTTTATTGAGCTGCAAAGGAAAGGATGAAATCTTTTGTTGAGCTGCAGTCATAGTGAAGTAAAGTTGCCTAGAAATAAATCAACTATGGAGATAAATCTCACAGTGATAATGGGAAGCAATGGACCAAAGATTTCATCTCTCATTATTCCAGCTTCTAGCGGGGGATCCAACAATATTGTTGGCTCAATGAACCTGCATTAGAATTAATGACGTTAAACGTGTTTCATCTAATATGTAAATCAACATACTTCAGGTTCACAGGTAATGGAAAGTGAAATTTACAGGTTTTCTTCATCCATTGAACCACCATAGACAATGGAATCCTTGACCGCCGGATCATTCAAAAGATTCTTTAATCGAAAGAAATGTTGTTTGTTTATGATCCGTGCCATACTGTTTGATGCTTTTGGGTTCTCACCAAACATGTTTTCAATCCTGACCTTCAATAAGTCCACCTGAACAAAGGGTAAACAATCAAAGTCATGTATGAAGCTTGAAAAGATAATTTTAAACATAAGAGATCATATATTATCATACCAAAGTAGGACTAAATTTCTTCTCCACTAGAAGATAGTCAATTGCTATGCATGCCTGACCAGCGCAAGACCCATACTTGGCTCCAATGATCCGGTTTGCTGCCACCTTTTAATCCCGATCAACGAAGCTTCAATTAGCTTAGGAAAGCTGATTTGGTGGCAATTAAACTGTGGTAATGAGATGACTGTAAACAGTACTTAAATGGAATTCACCTCTTTGTCCCAAGACCATGAGAATGAATCGATGATGGCAGGGCATTTTCCACCCAACTCAAGAGTAACAGGGGTTAGATGCTTTGCTGCTGCTGTCATAACCATCTGCCCCACTCTTGCACTACCTATCAATAGTTGTATGATTCAGAAAGGAGACCAAGTTACTATTAGCATATTGATACTAATTAAGATATTCCCTTCGAACGCAGCGTACAATACTTCTTAAACTGCAGGTCTGGTGTCTGAAAGTAAACATATATACGTGCATGCGAAGGTGTTTTGAATTGAGGAATCCTACAATGCAGTAGAGCAAACTCTATTCTGTGATAGTAGAAAATGTGAATGCTAGTCGAAATACATCGGATGCTCAACTGCTTCTAGAGAAGTAAATCCAAGGAGTACTGAGCTGTGTCAACACTACGAGGAGCAAATTCACTTGCTAATCATATGCATACAATGTTGGTGTAATTGGGTGTGAATATCAGTACACATGTAGGTACCTGTGAAGAAGATCTTGTCCCATTTCTGCTGTAGGAGTTGTTGGCCAACTTCTTGACCTCCTTCAATAATCCTGATGGCTTTGTTATCGAGGTATAAAGGAAGAGCATTTGCGAGAAGAGAAGAGCTTGCAGGAGCCAACTCTGAAGGCTTTAGTACCATCGTGTTACCTGAAGCTATTGCTCCAATCAGTGGCTCCAGTGACAGCCCTGTATGTGTTCCTCAAAAAAATTAATTACAAAATTTTGGCCTTTATTAAGCATTATATAGCCGTAGATGGTTGAAGAAAACTGAATTCATCGAGTCTAACAAATTACATACCAATGGGAAAATTCCAAGAGGAGAAAATGAGGACAAGACCAAGAGGCTCTGGAACCAGTTCTGCCGACGACAATAAAGCAACTGCTGGGAGTTTAGCCTATCAAAGTTAAACCGGCTTGTTTCAGCATATGATTTTTAGACTTGGTATTTCTCAACCCATATTTGGGCTTACTTGTCCAAAAGTTACCTTTTTGGATGACATCCATTGCTTCATGTTGCTTAGTGCATAATTTATGGACTTTATCAAGGTTCCAGCCTGCAGAATAAGATAGCATCATATATAGAACGTGATGTCAACTACTTTTGTTAAGGATTCATGTTTCCGCCCCAAACATTTTGGATTAAAGCTAATGCGAATGTGTCACACTGTTCTTACCTCCCCACCATCTATTTGCAGTATTCATATAATGCTTATGAGAACTAAATCCATCTTTTGTTCAAAAGAAAAAAAAAATACAATAAACAAAGAAGTAAAGCTTTAGATGAACAAAATTTTTGTTTCTGCTGCAAAATTTCTGATTCACACAACCCCAAATCCTAAATTAAAAGGAACCCTGATGACTACATTAACAAATGTAAACCCATTATTACAAAAATTAAAAAATGTGTTAGTGGAAATGTGGAGAGTCGAAGAAGAATGATTGAAGGAACAAACATACCTCATCTCTATATGCCTCGCAGTGATGTTTCCCCAAATCTTGTTTTAGGGCTTTGAAGATATCTTCCTCTTTCTCTTTAAGAAAAAGAAGTAACCCTTTAAGCTGTAATATCCTCCACGATGCTTCCTTGGTCTTCCCACTCCTATAGTATTCCCTGATGCCCTCCACATCTCTCTCTAGCTCCTCAATAAAAACCATCATCAGTATCTCCTGGTCCTCTGTTTCTCTTGCAGACTTGCACCATATATATGTGTGTATATATATATATTTTCAAGCCTACTTTGACGGCTACTTCGTTAAGTTTCATTAACGCAATTTTCCTGCAGCTGCTGCTGAATTGGGGTGGGTTTTAATGTTACCACTTGCTTATGCATCATTGGTTCTTGAAAGTTTTCTTCTTTTTTTCTTTTCTTTTTTTTTTGTCAGGCACAAACTGATTCCATTTTAGTGTTTTTTTTTTTAAAAAAATAATATAAATTTGTAATATTTAATATAGAATACATTATATCTCTTTTTTGAAATAAAAATTAATTTTAGAGTGATCCAAACATCGAATGTTTTGAGTTAATATCTAACAATGTAAAATTGTCATGTTCGATCATGATGAAGTTGAATTTTTGTTTCGAACAAAATATATATTGTTAGATTCATTATATGAAATACTACACATTTATAATTTTTCTAAAATTCTATAAAAAAATTTGGGTGTTGTTAAATAAACCCAATCTAATCTATACCTATGATGGATGGTTTGTCTTTGTCACTTCATAAACTCACTCACGTGGATGAATAGTTTGTGTTTCACTTCATAAACTTGCTCACGTGGGACCCATGTTGACACAAGACCAATGACAGTACACGTGTTCCTCTCTTTAGAAAAGAAAATCAATATCTTCTATATCTTGCACCTAAACATCTTTACAATACTGACTCACGTCACAAGTCACATGATTTAATGTGTTACTCTTTAGTTGCAGAGAATATATTCTTTGTTAAAGTGTGTTATTTTTTTATTGTAGAGAATATATTTTCTGTAAAATGGTGTAACTATCTAGTTGCAGAGAATATATTCTCTATTAAAGTGTGTAAATCTTTAGTTGCAGAGAATATATTCTCTATAAAAGGGTGTAATGCTTTAGTTGCAGAGAATATATTCTCTGTAAAAATGTGTAACTCTTTAGTTCCATCAACAACTTCAACTTTAACACCATTAATCTATATATACATAGATATGGTTGTTCTTGTCAATATACATACACAGTTGCTGATATGAATTTGGATCAATTGAGGATTTGGGCCAATGATCTGCGATTGTCAAGTGATTCAAGTGATCAGGTAAATATATAACTTTTTAATTGTTTTAGAAATTTTTTTTCATTAATTGCAAATGCTCAAGTGAATGTCTATTGTTCTTAGGATGATATTCTTGGACACAAAATAAAACAAAAAGACGAAAATTTGGACGAAAATATTGATGAAAATGTTGATGAATTTTCCACCGACATAGGATGATATTTAACTCAATTAATATATGTTTTATTATGTCAATTTGTAATAAAAAATTGTTAATTTCTAACATAATTAATACATTTTTAGGTATTCAATTCGCGTCAATTTCTTATTGATTGGATTCAAAATATATTGAGGGAGGTAATATATAATATTTTGTCCTCGAGCTGATTTCGAAACGGGGATTGACGATTTTATTTGGTCTGTTCATTGCTGTACTGAATCCTTTTCCCATTCTATTTGATATTTGTGTTCTTCACTTCTTTGTTTGTCTAGCCCTGAATTTGCCAGGACTATTCCAGTGAGTCCTCCTATGGTGAACAAAAAGATGAACCCTACAGCAAATAACATTGGTGTTTTGTATTGTATCGAACCCCCCCACATGGTAGCGATCCAACTAAAGATTTTGATTCCAGTGGGGACAGCTATGATCATGGTAGCTGCCGTGAAGTAGGCACGGGTATCAACGTCTAAGCCCACAGTAAACATATGATGAGCCCAAACAAGAAATCCAAGAACACCTATACTGATCATGGCATGTTCAATCTAAAACAATAAAAGTCAAAACTTGATCCTGCCAAGCAGAGAAGATAGCGATGGAGGCCAAGAGGACTATGTCGAGGACGGAAAAAGTAGAAGAAACCCATTTGTTTTTTCCTTTGCCTTTATATTTTCGCATGCATACTCCAACTGAGAGATAAAGTCAGGTTGTTGGATTTACTTTTTATAACTCAAAAGCTGCATTGAAGATGACACACGCACAAACATCAAGTGTCAACAAAACTTTTTAATGGGTAAAATCAATGTTTACGTGTATAGGTGGATTTATATAACAAGCAAAGTGAGTGTATTTAGAAAGACCCAAAAATTTTGGTGCACCTATTGGTAACCCAATCCGGTCCTCCCCGGCCCCGTCATAGATGTTTTGATGTTTGCTGGTAACCAACTGTACATGTGGCGTCTACCTCTAATTGGATTAACATTTTTGTTGCCTATGTACTATATTTGGATGACCAAAAATGTGATTGGTACTTGACAGATGCCTTATTAAAAGCAAAATGGTGGTTGCAGTGCCATTTCACCAAATGACCAAACACACAAGGATCCCAGTGGACTCACCTACCCATTAAATTAATCTGTAGCACAGTTCATTGGAAAAAATCTTATCCGTGAACAACATACATCAAGATATCTCACCCTGGATATGTCATTTGAGTTCATCTAATGAACAAGAACGGATTTAGTGCCGACCCCCTAATGTAATCCTATCGTGATGAGACTTTCTTTTTTCGAACATTGTTGCAAAATAAAAAGGGATTTTTTTCTAACCGTTAGATTGATCCGACGACTATGAGAGTGTCGTGTGAGTTTATCCATCACTATAACAAACATGAACAGAATTAGTACCGACCATGATGTAATGAGACTTTCTTTTATTAAACACACTGCTGCAAAATAAAAAGGGCTTTTTTTTTCCCCAGCCGTCAAATTGATCTGGCGGCTATGACAACACGTAACAGTCATTAAACTTTCCAATTCCAAATCTAACCACTAAACTACACCACCTCGACGATTAATTCAACACGTAATAGTCATTAAACTTTGCAATTCCAAATCTAAAACTTTAAAAAATTTTGCCATCTCTCATTGAGAAAACTTTCATACGTCGTCGCCGGCAAACTTAATGCTAAATGGTAAATAGGGAAATTCTCCTGCGAATTCAACATGTTATAACCCTGAGGATATTGTTCAACTTGCAAGCCACCTTTAAGTTTTAACTCCAAAGTTCAAACATCAAAATGCATTTTCAAAATAGCTATCATGTTAGGTTTCGAACTTTAATGCCACTTGCAATCAGGAACGGAAGATGTTCCGTTGCAATCATGGCTGCCATTGTCAAGTATAGTAACCTGCCTAAAATGTTTAATCATCATTATAAGACAACCAAGAATCAGATGAGAAGTATTAAGACTCTGGTCTTGTCCTGGGAAAAAAAAATGCTAGAAGATTAAAAGAAAAATACTAATAATAGAGATGGAAAGATGCCACCTTAACACATTGTCAACAGATTATGATAGGATATGATGGGGTTAGCTATAAATTCGATATTATAATTGTGATCACTATACTCACCCCTGGAGTCTTCCACGAAAGGCATGCACCACAGCCTGATCCATCAAAATCAAAGTAGTTAACCATGGTTTCAATCAAGATCACAATTTATACATAGCTTGTGAGTTGTCGTTCTCCTTGCGTCTCCTGTCATTGATTGATTTCTTAAATACTGGGACGCAATGAACTGTTGCTATTCAGACAACTCATAATACGGACTCAACTAGCCAATGCCAATTTTCTGCCACTCAGTGCAAGGTTTCCTTGCCCTCTTGTCACAGCTTTGCCTGAAAACAAATCAATAAAAACCATTGTGCTTGCTTAGTAATGTGGGATGCCTTTAGAAATGACTTTGGTCGAAAATTGGTTGCACTTCATAGAAAATTTCACAAAAATCATAAGATAAATTAATACAGTTTGTATGCACATAACCATAGAGGAAACAAGCTCCACATGAACGAGATAGCTTGTTGCGTAAAAATATTGGGAGAGGAAAAAAAACAAAAACAAAGAAGTTGAATTATGAGATGGAAGATTTTGGAAATCCTCTAGCACATACAACAAGGAAAGGAACAAGATGGATCTTTGTTTTGGATGGCTCGGGTTAAAGCAAATTGTCAATGCACTGAAACCAGTTGGCACAAACTGTTTAGTGAAGGAGAAGTTCAAATATGTTCAGAGGATTTCACCATGTCGAATGGGTGGGTATAGTTTATAGTTCATCGAAGGGGAGGTTATACTACATAATTCATAGTCAACCTTATAAGCTATATCTACTTCAAAATATTTTGCGTTAAAAAAATCTAGTTTGAAATACAAAACCTATAAATAACAACATAACATGTACACATGATCATGAAAGCAGCATATATATCATCAACACAACAATCAATTCCAACGTACACCTTGGACTGACCTTGCTCTTTTTCCAATTTTCTTCTGCTACGCCAAAGTAGCCGAATTGGTGTACCAGAAAAGCCTGCATCTGTACGTAATTGCTTCTCCATATAACGGCGGTAGGTCTCAGGAAAAAGTTTTGCATCATTTACAAAGAAGACAAATGTGGGTGGCCTAATAGCAGCCTGTAAAACAGGGGCACATCAACATGCTAAATTGGACTTGGCTAAACAGAATATAGAACAATGGATACTAGCATGAGAAACAAAAGTAATAGGAGAAAAATGATATAACGCCAAAATTTTTCACTTCAAAGCAGATTACAAAGTGCATAAGAAATGCAAAAATATGGCCACTCATTGTCATGCCAACACAATCAAGATTTTACTGCAAAAGATAGCATTTAACAATATAATTTACCGAAAACAAGACTCAAAAATTGGAAGGCAATGAAAAAGACATGCAAAATTTTCACTTCGAAGCAGATTACAAAGTGCACATACTGGAAATAGCCACTCATTGGTCCAATTTTTAAGAAATGCAAAAATATGGCCACTCACAATCAAGATTTTACTGCAAAAGATAGCATTTAACAACATAAATAACTGAAAACAAGACTCAAATATTGGAAGGCAATGAAAAAGACATGCAATCCCTCAATAAGATACTTAAAACTTTTTGTTACACATCAATACTGCCGAAAGCAATACAATTCTGAGTATATTCGATAATAACTTTTACAATACAAGATCAACTTAGTGCAAGAAAATGGAAAATGATCCACAACAAGAATACCTGAGTGCAGTAATAAACACGCCCTCTTTTGCCGCCTCGGGTCCTAGGAGGGGATTTAAAAGCCAGTGCTTCTTGAACCACTTGATTCAATATCGATGTGCTTAGTCGCCTTGATCTCTCCTTTTCAACCATACTGGCAGCAACAATGATCCTGAAAGTAAAACAATGCTTACGGAATTGAGTAAGATAAAATAAAAAAGCAAAAGCGAAGAAAATGCTCAAAAGACCTTAGATTTTCAGCCGTGACTAGTGTTAAGACACTTCAGAATACTGTGTGATCATAGCTTGAGGAGGTCTCATCGATGCTTTCTAAAGTAGCGAAGTTAGTACATTTAACTAACTGGTCTAAGTTCAGGAAATGATGATGGAGATCGTGATACGATACCATACAACACAATCTGCATATTCAAATTTCAATTAAAATTTTCAGATGAACATAGAAGTTTTTATATTTCTAGTGAAATCCTCTGGAAAATTAGTGCACCAGTGGCATTGATCACAACATATCAGGACAAAAGAATGACGCTAAATATGCAATGGCCTAAGAGATAGGATAATTACCACCATATAATAACTTTTCATGTGTTGAACTTGCTGCCACGTCAACCATATAAGTTTAAATCTCGTGTCCATGTCTTTTATTATTTTAGAAAACTCTCGCTTGGCCTATATTGTTAAATATTAGTGCTGTCCATTCTATTCTAACCCTTTTGGTAGATGCCAATAGACTGCTAATATTTCAAGTTTGACTTTTTGACCCAAGAGGCTGTAACCATCCTCTTTGGCATGATGAGGCCTTTCTAAAACTCAAAACCAGGCAGTCAATATTGTTGTTAGCAGCAAAAGGATAACACCATTCTTTGTGGCAATAATAATCTAATTGCATGCTAAAATTATGACACAGATGATACAATTGTGCTACAGTATAATAATAAAATCCAACTTTACAAAAGAATAATGATATAGAAGGTGCTGTTAGCTAAAACATACTTATCAACATTCTGGCCAGCAATAGCAGTTGAATAGACAACCGGGGCCCAGTTAACATTACGCAGTTTCTCTCTAACATCTTGTTCATAATATGTCGCAGTCTGCTGGTTTTTATTTGGTATTGTATCCCATTTGTTTACGACAATCAGGCAACCTTTCCCCTCTTTTTCTATCCTTTCAGCAATCCTAGAATCCTAAAACATTCAGGAAGAATAAATACAGTACAGTGAAAAAAGAATATAAGGGTCAAAGAGAGATATTACAAGGGGAAGAATATAAACCATCTAATAAACACCCAGAAAAGTACAGGAAAGTAGGTATAATATAATCTGCTACTCCATGAAGTTTCCAACATTAATCGTAATCATTTATCCATCTGACTGTAACTTTTTGCATGGATTTAGTCAACTAGGAAAACAGATTTTCTGTGAGATAAAATATTTCAAGGAACTCCCACGTTAATCACGTCCATCACTCTCAGTAAATGATCCTTACATGAAAATGAAAAAATCTTGAGAAATTAATGAACAAAATATTGCGGAATCAAAAGTGGCTCTAGCTTATGCCCCAATATATAAACCATAGAACATAAGGTAACCTTAGACAGCTTCAACTGAGAGCCGCATAAAGTATAACACATGCATATAAATATCTGGCCAGTGGCCACAAGACCACTAAGTCTAAGAGAGGAGAGAACAAAAACTTATCTTGCTTTTCGAAGATCTAACACTTACAACTAGAAATTGAAATGCAAATAATTATGTGGATCTCAAACTTAGTTGCTAATAGCCTAACACTATTCTCTATCTAGTGGCATAGGCGCGTACGTATGGTACGGATCCATCCCTCTCCACACACACACACATATATATGAAAGAATAGAAAAGAATTTTATTAATGCACCGAGGAGGTACAAACAAGAGCATTACAAGGACCTAAGTCTAACAGTCTGAATATAGATTTCACTGAGAAACAGAGTTTAATGGAAAATCATTAGAGAACAACTCAAATTATGTATAGCTAATTTCGAAAAAAAGGATAACAGGGCATTCAAACTTTCATGCCATAGGAAGCCGAATTTCTGATACCAATAACACCAAAACATACAATAATGACGATTGAGAATCATGGTTTGAGCCTCTGACAACTTATAACATATATGAAATACCAGTTCCAATTTAAAGGAACAAATAGGTGAAGTACCTGTTCCGTGATACAAGCCATAGCCTCAATCACAAGAGCAACAACATCAGAACGACGAATGGCACGAAATGCTCGATTTACTGATAATGCTTCTGTTGTACTACCAGACGAAACTATAGCTGTTCTCTTTCTGATTCCAGCAGTATCAATAAGCTGAAACTTCTGTAGAACAAAAGGCAATTTAATAAGTATGATCAGTCAAATAGCACGGTCCTTACCAAATTCGAGTCGGAAGAAATGGTGGTTTATTCAAAACAATAAAGCCAAAAAGTGCGCGATTTTAAATGAGTGAAAATAATTGGGAAAAAAAAAACCCTGGTTTCCTAGACGTCCAACTTCTTAAAGAAGGCATTCTTCATAGGTCACAGGATAGATATGTAATTGAATACTATCATATTCCAGGAAGCATTTTAAACTAATAAAAAACCTGGCCATCTGCTGCTGTGAACTCAGTATCAATAGCATCACGAGTAGTACCGCTGATGGGGCTGACTATTGTTCTATCCTCTCCAACTAATGCATTCAAAATGCTACTTTTCCCAACATTTGGCCTGCCCACAATTGCAATTGCAGGAACATAGTTTCCCTCTTCATCAGGAATCTCTGGACACTATAAAAATGGTCCGGTTAAAGGATTAATTCTATCATCAAGAAAAGCATTAATTCCAACATTAAGAAATAAAGAAGTAGACAAGCTTTTGAAAACTGAATACAAAACAAGCTTTGAAGCTATCAGTTAACAAAAAATAACGAATTTTGTAAAAGTAAATGTCACAAATAATTAGAGAATTTAGAGGCAACCTCGCAGCGATTATGATCATCATACGCACCATACAACCTATTTACAATGGCAGAAAATTTACTTACCATGGAGTAAAAATATAAGAAAGTGAAGTGGTATTAGCAGTGATCCTTATAGACACATTTTGATTTCAGTCTCGTAATTTAACAAACATGTTCAAGTTGAGCTGCTGGTTTTTTTGTTCCTTTTTTCTGCAGTAAATTTTAGGTTATGTTTGAACGAAAATAATTAGTGAACAAAGTTCACTAAATCATTTCATGCCACGAAGAAAGACACATGCAAAAAATGATGTGAGTGTTGAAAATCTAAAGCTGATATTTGAACGATCAATAAAACTTAAGTGTAGCAATGAACCCCAAAAAGATACATAGTGAAACACGACAACAATTAGCAAATACTTCTTTTTACCATTTTATGAGCGGAAAGGACGAAGGTCAAGTAGAAGAAGATTTGGACTTCCAAAACATACAAGGAATCCAGAGATAAGCTCACATTTTACACATCAATAGAGGCTACCTACTGATCTACAATTTCTCCAATTTGGTTGAGTTCAAATAAGCAACTAATATGCAAAATACCAGCGAAACCAAAACAGCTTGGCTAACCATAACTCAATAGCCACTAACCTCATATTTTTGTAGACCATAACAAACAAGATCCAGAAGCTCCCCAGTTCCAGTCCCAGATATAGCAGATATGGGAAGTGGTGAGAACCTGGTAGACCAATCAACAAAGTCATTGTCCGGGTTATCAAAATCATACATGAGAAGAAACAAGAACCAACCTACAGAATATAAAGTTATATCAGATTCACAGAGAGCATATATTGACCCATTATAGCAAAAAAAAAAGGATAGAATCCCAGGCAGTACATCTGTGCACTTCACAAAGTTACTTTGGTATTTGGCACCAAGTCACAAGATACTTACCAAAAAAAAAACAATTCCCAAGATTCAGTGTCAAACTGTCTTGGCAGTCTGGTTCAAATTCCTAACATGGTCTATGTTTGGGCTGCACTAACCCAACTGAGCTCCTGCATGTTTAATGTTGGCTCATCTTCATAAAAGAGGGGCTGAAGTTCATTTCAAAAAGCCGAGATGCAAGCTCTGGCTCCGTTGATTGCCTATAGTGACACTCAAAAACCACTGGAGAGCTCTTGTTTGCTACAGTTCACTGTGCAACTGGGTTCACAAAATATTACATTGCTTTTTAGCAATTTTGGAAGTCAGGCATGCCACAACTTCAGACCATATATTGCAGACTGAAAATAAGCTACATGGGGAGTATAGTCGTTCTCAAACAAACATGACACGTGATAAAAAAGAGAGATTTTTTCTTTGTGGGGTGCGAGGGAGGGGTTAGGAGAAGCAGGTTGTGCTTTACCATTAATAAGCGGCCCCTTCTCGTAACTATTTAGTAAGGCATGGTAGAACTCTAAATTCAAAAGACCAAAAAAAGGATTTAGTGTTTGCACCCTTTCCACACAGTATAATAAGCTTCTCTATAAATACTTCTGTCACCAAAACCCAAGCCAAGTCGACAGCATCATAGGCTCTGAAAGACCATATAAAGAGTGAGGCACTTGTAAACTTTATGATTTATCAAAGCAATAAGAGACAGTTTAGTAACGAGTTATCTAGAAAAGAAATTTAGGGGGAATTATTTTGTTTAGGTCAACTTTTCAAACTTCTACTTGATCCATTTTTTTAACGATAATGTGCAGATATAACAAAGGAAACACAAAATCAAGATTCATGCACTAGCTATGTTCATTCTTTTTCTCTTTTTTAAAAAGGAGATGAGAGCACAAAGACATGCTGCCGATTCCAATTCCCTTTGGGGACATCTGATTAAATGCTACAGATATAGAAATTGAAACAAAAACAGACATTATGAATCCATTGAAAGAAAAAGGTGCCAACTGCCAAGTGAGAAATAAAGGAGCAATAGTGACAGTGGGAGAGGGAGAGGGAGAGGGAGAGGGAGAACAGCCTACCCCAAGGACCAAAAGTCTGCTGCTTGCATGGTTCCTTTACGTGGAGATTCACACTTGTTCACTGCAAGAATGATACACTTATTCGAGTACACCTTGCGTAACCAGTCTGCTATCTCAACATCAGCCACAGTGAGGCCTGCCTGTTCAGTATTATTACATCATTGCCAAGTATTGTGATTTGTGAAACTCGATTTGTTGGCTGGCTCATATGTTGATGTTAAAAACTCATAAAAACTATATACAGATAGTGGGAATATATTGTCTTCAGGCTTAATAAAGCATTTAGATCATCACGAATAGGACTGAGGTCAGGTATTGAAACATCTTCAAAATACATGGAGCCATTTTTTTGTGAAAATGTTCCCGATACAAAAAGGTGTCCACAAAAGGTTTTTAGTAGTATATAGTTGTCGTTTTAAATAAAGAGATACATCCTCTATACGTGCATCCCCCCATCTGTTCAAGGAAGGAATATTCCTGTTAGAAAAATGCATATTCAAAGAAATACCAACAGGCTAATAAAATGGTGCCATCATACTAAGAGACTTCTTAATCATGAATATCTGAATAGGACAAAGTTCCTGGCGGGTTTCTTTGCCTCAAAAGGAAAAAAATCAGAATGAGGTTCGGCCATTCATGTAGCCTCCATATATTGCATTCTCAAGATTCACCAAATAGAGAGTACTTTAAAGTAAGAAAATCTTAAACATTAACTTCATTAAATACAGTTAGCCAACAGAAATATGTCGAGACATCTCTCCCAAAGTACATCAATACCTCATCACAAGTTCCCTAAATTAGCAGAGTTCTCAGCACTACAAACGATACCTTCCCTTAAAGTATAGCATCAGTTAAACAGTAATTGATGTAAGATCACATTGACTTCAATGTCCAAAGTACCTATTGATATTACTTATACAAGAAGTCCATCATCCAGTTTTTTTAATTTCAGAAAAAATATATGAAGCTTCCAAACCCAAAGATAGTCAACAATAAACTATGATTATCCAGCCACTTCCATTCAAAGAAAAAAGATATATCCACTGGCTTGAATACTATAGAACTTCCAAAAAACCTTAACTAAGGGCCAACAGAAACTGTGTTTATAAATAATATTTGTCTCTCTTTCAATAAATGACAACCTTCCAAACATGTAAACAGCAACTTACCTGGCCATCGACGAGGAATATAATGACGGATGACTCTTCCACAGCTGCAGCAGCTTGTCTCTCAATCATTGAGGGCATCCTTGCAACTGCTGCTTCCCTAGAGGCAAGAGAAATCCCTTCCATCCCAATAGTTGTTGTAATAGCCAGTTCTTCCATAATTTCATCCCGTGATTTTGATACCATGAGAACACCTCCAGTGTCCACCACCATAAATTGCTGCTGCCCCCAGAAGGATCTTCCATACAAGCGATCCCTGGTAACTCCAGGTTCATCCACAACAATTGCCCTATTTCCCTATAATATACACCAACAAAAAATATTCGTCTCTTAAGAATACACCCAAAAGCTGTTCACAAGTAATTGTAACTTTTAGATTCTATCCCTGTAACTGACAAGATATTTTTAAATGAGAGTTGGACCAGTAGAAAGAGAGAACAAAAGATAAGCACCCCAACAAGACGATTGAATAATGCTGATTTTCCAACATTTGGCCTCCCAACAATGGCAACCCTTGGAAGTAGGCGGTCAGGAACCTGGCGACATGATTCCAAAATGAAGAAAGCAATTACGACGTGCGTGTGTCCAATAGACAACAGTAAGAAACACTAGATGCATCAAACTATTTTAACCAGTAAAGTATGGAGGCATTTATAGCTTGGAACCCTCAAATTTCTAAATGTAACCCAATTAACCATCATTCAGGTCATCAGCATATTGGATAGTCACTATCACATATTTAATTTAATGAAACCTCAGGAAACCTTCACAAGGTAAGCAAGAATATTTTTATCCAAGATATTAAAGTGGATTCATGCCTGCTGGTGTGAGAGTTAGACCGGTAACTTTTGTTATAGTTTCTTTCATGCGTGGTATACTATATTAAACAGCAACTGTGAATCAAAGAATATATAATGTACACAGAAAATAGTTCGCAAGGATGCATCATCATCATCCGAGTCTTTATCTCAAAAGTTTGGGGTCCGCTATATGAGTTTACAAGAAAATCAATGGGAATCCACCTAAATTTATTCCCAATCACGCTCTAACTACTAAGCCCTACAATTATATGATGTTTTCGTCCGCTAAATAATACTGTGTACACAAACCGAAGTTGAACCATGAAGATAGCAACCTCAAAATAGCGTTATTAGTAAAGCTACCTTACTGAAAATTCTAGCAGCCTTTCTACTTCTGCGTCTCTTCTGTTTTCCTACTGATTCATTATCATCAACTACTTCATCTTCTGCAAAAGAACAACACTATAATTCGTAAGTTTGTCGCTCGCTAAAATAGGAATAAATAACAAGATTTTGCAGACGAAAACACGCACCAATTCTCAATTCGCGTGACAAGGAGCTAGAATACTCGCGAACAGCTTCTTTGGCTTCCTCCTCAAGCTGGTCCACATCAATCCCATAACTGTCGCCGTCAGATTCATCCACTCCTCCTTCTTCTTCGAAATCCTCGTCTATGAACTCTTCAAATCCCTCTCCTTCGTCATCGGCACTGCCAACAGCACTAGAGGTACCGGCCGAGAGTCGAGAGAGAGTGAAACGAGAAGAACGAGACAGTTGAAGAGAAATGGAAGGAATTGACGTATAATTCGGAGAGAGAATCAGAGAGTGGGAATAGATTTTGGGAGTTGGGGAGACGGGAAAGAAGGAGAAGGCTTTTGTTGAGACGAGGTCTCGCGCAACTGCCATTGCCATTTCCGATAGTGAGAAGGAGAGCCCTGTGAGGTGTAACGGTTGGATAGTTTATCTTCTAGGCGCACGATGGAATGTCTTGTGCTAACGTACGCTTTAGAATATTCACAAATTTATTTATTATCTCAATATTTTATTTAATAACAATTCGCATAATTTATATGGAAATTCTCTCTTTTGTATGCTGAAATTTTGAAATAGTTTCAGTAGATATGGATATTTTGTTTGTGAGTTGGGTATTCTGATTAAAATACTAAAATATTTTAGTATCAAATTAGATTAATGTAGGAGTTCTTGTTATTTGCCAATAAATCAAATATAAATAGCTTCATTTAATTTATTTTTTTTTGAAAAAAATAAAATTTATGCCAAACATTGCAAAATGAAGTCAAAACCTGTAATAACTAATAACATGATGAAGCCTTTCACCTCCTATACATGCCTGCGTTAAACTAAGGTCACACTGCTAAACTCATGTCATGTAAATTCAGCTAAAATCAAACGCGTAGTTGGATGAAGCCGCTTACATCTAATTCATATTTTGTTATAAGATGATGCTATGTATGCAATACCATTCATACCATGGAATGGAAGGCAAAAATGGTGAATAATTCATATCTGAAACATTATTAAACTGTGATCATATACATGCATCATAAATACATTAAAAATCCAGCAAACCGTGTAAACAGTAACATTGCTTTTTCCAATTGACAGGAAAACATTTTGCAATGAACCATTCTACAGCTTAACATCAGGGAAGACCAACAAGCTCTTTCAATGCTCTTCCTCAACCATCAATTATTTGTATTCTACAACCCAGAAAGGGTATCATCATCCTATTCTCTCAAGCATCTGCAGCAAACAAATGTGTATCTGGAAATAGCTTTCCTTTAACAACTCACACTTCTGTTCATAGCAGATACTTGGGAGCTCGTCAATCCTCTGTCAACTTTGCTACTGTCCTTGCAATCAGAGTCGCTTGAAGGAGTCTCTGGTTTAAAGTATATCTTAACAGGTTTCCCAAGTTTTGATTTATCTTCCATTCTTGCAATCTCGAGAGCTCTTGCACATACAGGAAATCCTTGATCATCCCATGATTCCAAAATCACTCCAGAACCTATGCAAGTTTGTCCTTGGTAGAAGGCTGCAAACTGGCCAGCTGCAATTCCTTGATCATCCTTGGATAAGTGGACAACTGCTACATCTCCACGGCCATCATCATGATGTTCCATTGTCAAACTGCAATCGTAAAATCCGGGACCATGCCTGACCTGAAAAGTTGTGGAGATGAATGAGCTTCAAGTGACTAGGGTCAAGTGCTGATATCGGGCATGGGAAATGGGAATACGGAACAACAAAACTGGAATGATAGCAGCCTATCGATGACAAAAATCACAATGAGCAAAAATCATTCCTTGAGTAACACATCCATCTTTGATCAAATATTGTTTATCAACACTCCATGCACCAAACAAACATTTAAGCTTACAGATCAGCCCAAGTTGGGATAAAGCTAATGTGTGGCCAAATTCCAAATATAGGGCAATTTTCCACCTTACACCGAAGATGACTGAAGTTCTCTGGAGGCAAGCCACCAAGCCATCTCATGGAGCCAACGCGGAAGAGGCGCCTTCTTTTGTCAAATGAAAAGTAATTTCTTGATACAAACACTACATTGTTTTTGACATCCTTCTCAACAACGTACCTGAATAACAAGCACATCAGGGAAATATTCCGAGAAATATAGCCAAGAAGAACCTAAATTGGAAATTAGTTTTAATGACAACCATGGAAATCAACTGATGGCATGTCAAAGACAAAATATATCAGAAGTTTAAAATAATGTATTGGCAATGGTTAATAGTTCAGCAAAGCAACAACTTATGTAGTTATTGACAATAATGCCCAATATGAAGTGCGAAAAAATAACCTTTAAACATTCCCTGCTATGCACATTCAGTAAACATAATAATATTAAATATGAAAAGATAAACAAAGCCAATGACAAGCCTAATTCCAATACTAATACTATAACACAAGAAAGGATGACATTGGCAAGGTAGCAACACTCCCGTTTTGCTATAACCACAAACCAGAATAACTGATTAATGTGATCCCCGGATCAAATAACTTTAACACCGTTTTAGGCTTTTAGCAATCAATAGACAATGTGAGAGCATACCAGGGTCCTCCAGGGAGACGTAGACCTTGGCGTTGGCCGATGGTGTAGAACCAAAATCCCTTATGTTTGCCAAGGAAGTCTCCTGTCTCTGCTTCCAATATGATCCCTTCCATCTCCCCAATTTGTCTTGCAACAAATTCACTAAATTTTATCTATAAGCAAGAAAAAAAGAAACATAGCTGCAATCACAGATCACATTTGCAAGGTGGGTATCTCTTTGTAACAGCCAAAATAAGGGAGGTTGGTATTACAGAAATTCCAAATGGCTACCTAAAATGAAAAGGAAAGGATATCAAGAAGAAAGAAAGGATAAGGAGAATTGACAGATAGCATTCTTTTATAATTATTGCACTCAAGCTAACACTCTCCCCAACACAAAATTGTCAAGCCATCCAAAAATCATTTACACTCTCCAGTCTCCCCTAAACCATAAGCATCCTTACAAATAACTTTTCCATTTGAGGGCAAATACTTTATATCACACAAATCATCATCATCAAAGCATGAATCCCAAAAAAAGTAGGGTCGGCTACAAGAATTCATAACACGGTGTAGACAAATATGTAAAATCTTCCTGTAACATAGCATCCTTTAGACAAACATCTCAAGCAGATACCTTCCCGAGGAAGCATATTCCTTGTGAATCCTTCCTATCTTTGTTTGGCAGATCAAATCTCTTGGCAAGTTCTCGAACTTCATCCTTTGAATGATTTGACAGATGGGGAAGGAAAGAACAAAAGAAGAATCAGGACAAAAAGATGTATGCAAGAGTTTTCATAAACACAACATAAATAGAACAACTATTTCCTAACAAAAAGAACTTGAGATGTGCAGGAAAAAAACAATAGAAAAAACTTATGCACAAGTTTCCGAGACCACATTAATGAAATTTCAGAGCATAGTAGTTATCAAATGTATGCTACCTTATCATCATGATGCAATAATGGACTACTATGACTGATATTTTATGAATTGATAAGACCAACAAATCTTTTGCCATTACAGCAGTGAAGTGGTAAAAAGGTTCATATGACTCGTTCTGCAAAATAGCATGCCCAAGGGACTTGATTGATCAAGAACTACACAATGAACTATTGTAGTCCGATTATTGAATCCGTTGTCATAGAGCACATAGATACAACAAAAAGGTATAATGTCAATAAGCACGACAAACAATGTTTGGTAGATCACTTCACCTACTTACCTTTGGAATACGACCGAGAGGAAAAATAAGCCGTTTAATCTGAGCCTGTAAGAGATGCGAAAGGAAGTAGGTTTGATCCTTGACCTACAAAGCCAAATCTAGATTATAAAAACAGGCAGAATGACAACAATAAATCTATTCATCCAGAGCTTACTTACTCATCAGAAAAGTTGCAATAGGCCAAAACTACGCACAATGTTAAAGTATGGGAACAGTTGCAATAGAAATAAATGCATATTAAAGCACAACCAATTTATTAAAGATCCCAAACTGAAAAGGAAATCATGTAGAGAACGTAACAAAGAAATGTTAATATCTAAGGACAATCTATAACCAAATAAATGTCAATGATCCTCTCGACTCCCAAGATTGCTCAGCATTCTCTCTTTCCATGTGAAATATGCACATAATAACATAAAGGAAAACCAGAACCCAACCAAGCAAATTCATTTATAAATTTTCAGTTTACTTTTTTAGTGACTTCTTGAAGTTGGAAGTGGCTAAGTACTTGGCTTGAGAGAGGGTGACGCATCCTTTGATGTTAGGAAAATTCCTACCTCAAAGAGCCAAGGAAAAATCCCTTGATTGTGCTATCAAAAGAGAGAAAACCCACAAGAGGAGCCATTAATTTAAATACTTCCACTACATGAATATATGCTTTGCAGGTACATCTCGCATTGTAAAGGCGAGAGGTTTGGATTTAACAAACGTGTATACAATTAAAGAAAAAAGACATCTAACCTACTAACAGAGTTTTTGGATAAGCTTTTGTGAAATGAAAAGAAGTAAATGGAATTCTCATGGAGTTACCATGTCTTTTGACAGTTCTAAAACAGAAGGCTTATCCTTTTCATCTGAAGATGAGTGGATGATATTTGCATAATGCCCTGAAGCAACATAATCAAATTCCATACTGCTGACGGCATCCATAAATGCTCCTGAAATTGAATCAATATACAACTATCTTGGACTGAAAATTAAAAATAAAAACCATAGAATATGAGCTCCACCCAGATAGATGAAACTGAAGACTTCACATTCAGCTACATACCAAATTTTATTCTTGTATTACAAAGAACATCTGGGTTAGGAGTCCGACCACATCTATACTCCTTGATAATGTAGGACACCTGAAACATGTACCAACATCCTTTCTGTGACATCCATTGACCAAAAAGAAAAATCCCTACATGACTTCAAGGTTACCCCTAAGTAAATTGGCCAAGAATGTAAACTAGCATAAGTTCTTATGCATAGTAGAAAATCAGATAGTCAAAAAGTTACACAGAGTATAAAATACAACTAACAACAATAGAACCAAGTTGAACATCATCTACAGAGAAGCAAGTAATCAGAGAAATAACCCAAAGAAGCTACATTTACAGGGGCACTACATACCACATTATTCCAGTATTCATCTGTCAAATGCACAACTTCTAGAGGTACATCAACCTGAAAAACCAAAGTCATTCGATGTGAGTAAGAAGATCTCTCTACTGCATGCCCTATACAAAATTCAGAAAAGGAAAAAAAAATGTAGTGTAAAGTAAACATTTATTGAAAGACAGCACCAAGGAGGTGACTTCCTAGTACGGAGCGTCATCTGGGACATCAAGTACGCGAATGAGCAAATCCTTATTTACCCACAACTAGTGCCGGATCAGCAGCCACTGCTATTAATCCATCTGTTTTGACGATGCCCAAAGGAGCTTCTTCCCCACTAAAACCCCTTTTACTCATTTCTCAGGAAAGAAAATTTTTCTTATCATAGACATGAGAAAAATCTAATCACTGAGGTCATTTTGGTAGGGGTATACATACATGCTTAAAAAATATAGACTTAGATATGTAAATGTCTAAATGATAATCCAGTTACAGGAAACAAAATGGAATTTAAATTGAATTAAATAGTTACTTAAAGGAAACAACTACGAGTTGAAACTTGAAGAATATCATCTATATATAAACCTCAGATCAAGCTTCACCAGAACTCTACAGAGATTAAAAAAGGATCCTAGTCCCTAAGGATACTCTGTCAATCAACTTATACCTCCGATTTAACTTAATATTTGTAGCTCAAGAAAGGAGAAACAAAATTTTTAATTGGCAGGAAAAAACTAAATTATAGAACAGAATCAAATAACCTGATCACAAACCGCTTTGGCATACTTTAGATCTTCTTCCCATGGGCATTCAGACCAGAAGTTCTCGAAGTCTTCCTACACAAAGCCAGACATCATAATAGCTCATTCCAGAACCATCAACACTAAAACAATAGTATCAGCCATCTCTATACCATGCCAGAATTAAGATATGCACATCACTCACATTTCATGCTACTCATAAGTCATAACCGACTAAAGTCGAGATATACTATTGGGACATTAAGTCCTCAAAGCTCACTGGTCGGAAAATAAAAGCAACTAAAAAGGATATATCAAAAACCAATCAGAGTCTAAATTCCTTCTAATTACAAAAAGTAATAAGTACATTCAATCAATTAAGAAATCAATGTTACATCCTTCTTGTGCTGATCCACAATTGGGAAAATGACAAAATCATTCCATCAAATCAGAGCTCATACAAATTCACGATGCAATCGCTCATAGGCCATAGGTAGAGCTCAAAGATGCATAATTTTTTAAATCTAGTGGACCAACCCCATAATAAGCAGAACACATAATTGATATTCGACTATGCACAAGTTTAATTAATCATATATATGTATCTACTACCAGGGAATTCAAGTGTTGTCATCATCCCGAGAAAAAAATTATCCATAACTTTCAAATTACTCATAAAATTTGAACAGCATATGAATAGTGGGTGCAATACCTGAAACCAGATTTTGAGGTAGAAGGCGGTGCAGTGATGGCCAGCAGCATGAAGGAGGCGAAGGGCAACGCTACTATCAACTCCACCACTGAGGAGGACAGCAAGTTTGAGGCGTTTGTGGGGCATACAGCACGACAGATATGGTTCAAGACTTCCATTGAATGTTGAAGTTGAGTGCTTTGAAGAGTTAGAGACAAGGGTTGATATGGAGGACGAAGAAGAGATACAGAGTGGTCTGTAAGAGAGTTTTGTGATAGGGGTCTGCTTGGGAAGGAATTGAGCGAGAGAGGGTCTCAGGCACTGTACTGATAACCCAACTCTCAGCAGCATTGTTCCCATCAATGGATTTGAGTTTCAGTTTGGGTTTTTCGTCACTGTCTAGTGGGAATTGTTCTAGGGGCCTTTTGGTCATTGAACATAGATCAAAGGGTCTTTCAGTCATTAACGAAAACCACGGCCAAAAAACCTAAACCCTACTTAATGCCGCTGCTCTCACACTTGGCTCTCAGATATCGCAATTCTCTTTAACCTTAGTCGGCTGCTAGGGTTGGCGAAGGAGTCCAAGGGTCACGGTAGGCTCTCAATTTCTCATATGTTGATAAAACTGTATATTTGAGACTGCAAAATCCATACCATAGATCACGATTTCTCGTATTTTAGATTTCGTTTCACTTCAATTTCACTGTTGATTTAGATTGTGTATCTGTTTTGTTCGTCGTGTTTTGCTGTTGCTGGTTCTTTGAATGGGTAGGAGCTGATTAGAACTGTGTTGCCAAATCTAGATATCACATTAATCTAATAGTTTAGTATTTTGTTGGTCGAAGAATTTTCGGTTTCTGTAACAGAATTTCAAATTCAGGCCATTAACTCTTTTCCTGTATCATTTTAATCCTGGAAAGCATTCAAAACTTCTTCTTTAATAAGTGCAAGCACTTTGCTTTTTCTGTGTTTGTGCCGTTGCTCGATACTCTTAGCTTTCTACTTATATGCGCCTTTGCCTATTCTCCTTTACATTAATAGATTCAATTTTTTTTGGCTCCTTCCTTAATTAAGAACCCAGTATATTGTCTTTATAAATTATATTGGTTATTGGCTTGATGCTGGAATGTAATTGTGGGCAAAAGATTATGATGCTGTTCAGATTTTAACTTGTTTCATTTATATGTGACAGATTGATATATAAGGATGGTGCAATATAATTTTAAGAAAATTACGGTGGTCCCTAATGGGAAGGACTTCATTGATATAATCCTTTCTCGCACACAGAGGCAGACACCAACTGTCGTCCACAAGGGATATGCCATAAACCGACTCCGTCAGTTTTATATGCGTAAAGTCAAGTATACTCAACAGAATTTTCACGAGAAACTTTCTACTATCATTGATGAATTCCCTCGCCTAGATGATATCCATCCATTCTATGGTGATCTTCTTCATGTTCTCTACAACAAAGACCATTACAAGCTTGCTCTTGGCCAAGTAAACACTGCAAGGAACGTTATCAGCAAGATTGCCAAAGACTATGTAAAGATGTTGAAATATGGAGATTCCTTGTACCGATGCAAGTGTCTGAAGGTTGCTGCTCTTGGGCGTATGTGCACTGTGATAAAGAGGATCGGGCCCAGTTTGGCCTATTTAGAGCAGATCAGGCAACACATGGCAAGGCTGCCTTCAATTGATCCTAATACTCGTACTATCCTAATATGTGGGTATCCAAATGTTGGAAAGAGTTCATTCATCAACAAGATCACAAGGGCAGATGTAGATGTCCAGCCATATGCTTTCACCACAAAGTCGCTATTTGTAGGACATACAGACTATAAGTATCTTAGATACCAGGTGATCGATACTCCCGGGATTCTTGATCGGCCATTTGAGGATCGTAATATTATAGAGATGTGTAGCATTACAGCTCTGGCTCATCTGCGAGCTGCTGTGTTGTTCTTCTTGGACATCTCAGGGTCTTGTGGCTACAGCATTTCCCAGCAGGCTGCTCTTTTTGACAGCATCAAGTCTCTTTTTATGAACAAACCGTTGATAATTGTCTGCAATAAGACTGATTTGCAGCCTCTGGAAGGGATTTCAGAGGAAGACATGAAGTTGGTCATGGAGATGAAGGCTGAAGCCACGAAGACTCTGGTAGGTCAAGGAGGTGAGTCCACAGATGGTGAGGGTGTGTTGCTGACCATGAGCACTTTGACCGAGGAGGGGGTAATCTTGGTAAAGAACGCTGCTTGTGAGAGATTATTGGATCAGAGAGTGGAATTGAAGATGAAGTCCAAAAAGATGAATGAATGTTTAAATAGATTTCATGTTGCCATACCAAAGCCACGTGATCAGAAGGAAAGGCCACCTTGCATACCTCAGGCTGTTTTGGAAGCTAAAGCCAAGCAAGCAGCAGAGAAGGAGAAGAGGAAAACGGAAAGGGATCTGGAGGATGAGAATGGTGGTGCTGGTGTATATGCTGCTAATTTGAGGAAAAATTACATTTTGGCGAATGATGAGTGGAAAGAAGACATCCTACCGGAAATTCTTGATGGTCACAATGTGTATGACTTTGTGGATCCTGATATCTTACAGAGGCTTGAGGAGTTGGAACAAGAAGAAGGTATTCGGCAGGCAGAGGAGGATGAGGATGATTTTGAGATGGATGGCAAGGAGTTGACCCCAGAAGAGCAAGCAGCACTGGCCGAGATCAGGAAAAAGAAAAGCTTGCTCATTCAACAGCATAGGATAAAGAAAAGCACTGCAGAGAGTCGGCCAACTGTACCAAGAAAATTTGACAAGGATAGGAAATACACAGCAGAAAGAATGGGCAGACAACTATCAGCTTTGGGGCTTGATCCCTCTCGGGCAATTAGTCGTTCCCGCAGCAGGGGCCGCAAAAGGGAGAGATCACGTGACAGGGAAGGAAACAATGGTGTTGATGCAATGGATGTGGACCAGCCAAACAAGAAGATGCGTACTAGGTCTAGGTCTATGTCAATGTCTAGGTCTAGGTCACGGCCTCCAAGTGAGGTTGTACCAGGAGAAGGATTCAAGGATTCTGCACAGAAGGTGAAGGCTATCAAAATTGCCAAGAAATCTGTTAGGAAGAGGAACAAGGATGCTCGTCGTGGAGAGGCTGACAGAGTTATTCCTACACTTAAACCAAAGCATTTGTTCTCTGGGAAACGCTCCACTGGAAAAACTGATAGACGCTAGATATTTAAGGTATATTTGTGGCTTTTTTAGTTTCTTTTCCCTGCTCATTGTTGATCCTTGCTTTCTGGTTGCAGTTTCTTCTGCTTGGCTATATTTGCTTCTTCTGAAATAGTGAGCATTGTGCTAATATTTAGCATGTCAACTGAAAATAATGTCGCGGTTAGTCTATGCGTCTATCATTTTTAAAGTTGTTAATTTTAGTATCACTCACAGTTTTACTTAATTATTGATAGTGCTGTTGAAATTTCTTTCTTCAAATGTGAATTGCTTTCATTTCTTTCTGTCGAAGTTTTCAGTGGTTTCTGTTGAAAATAGTCTTTTTCCTGATAGCAGCATGATGCCTGTTACACTATTTAGGTGTGAGGCATATGCATTTCAAGACTCAAGTCACCCATGCCTGTTTTTAGGTTAATAAACTTTTCGGTGTTTTGGCTGTCATGGATAATGGCAATCTCCCTCAGATTCTTATCATATGCAAGGATAGTCATTTATAACTTGCTGAGATGTTCAGTATTTGAGCAATTTTACATTAAGATCCTCACCTGCATCATGTATGCAACTCATCTCTTAGGTGTTGGAACATACTGAGGAAAAACTGTGTATTTTCTCTCTCATCTTTCTAGGATACTCCTAGATACTCATTCCTAATGTTGTCTATTTTCTTTGTTTTTTCTTGCAGGAATGGTGGGTTCTCTCTTGCAGATGTATTCAAATACCTGGAATTGTGTGCACTGTTTAGAAAGTATGTTTTGTGTTGGACTTTGCAATTACCAGAAGAGGGGGTATTTTTTTTCCAGCTTTTTTAATGTTTCATGGGCAGCAGAAAATTTTGAAGGCATTCTCTGCAAATTGTATTGTCTGTGTTTTTTGAACCTTACTTTATGATGTTTTAAGGTGTATCTTTGCGAGTTATTGTTGATCCCCTAATAAGTTGTGATAGAATCACTTTCGCAGTTGACCATTCTGTCATTCCATTCTGTGTTTCTCTTTATCAAACTTCGGGCATGTTATATGGTTTATAGCTGTGAAATTGCACAGAAACTTAGAGAATATGATTTGAGTGAATGATCTAGCTAGTATGACTAGTAACTTGACGGACCACTGTGAATCTTTTCAATCTATCAGAATTGGCGCATATGTTTCGAAGCTCAGTCTTGAGTTGAGACTAGTAGTTACCGGTTGAAAGCCTGCAGGCCCAGCACAAGGTCAGGATATGAATGCAAATTTGGGCCTGTACATGTTCCAAAGGGCCTGTAAACTCTTGCGCTAGAGAGGACTGAAAGCCCAGTGAAGTGGAGCTTCTCACTTTGGCTGATGCCACAATTCTTATTCAATCAAAACTCAATTAAATAATTAAAATTTTAAATCAGGCTACAGAAACCACCCTTTGAAGCTCTGAAGCTGCGGGATCTGATCTGAATCTGAGGAACATGGACTCTCCTCGTCGTTGCACTATTTTTTGGCAGAAGAGTATCAAATGACAAAATCCAACTTGCCTGTGTTTACAGCGCACGTGCATTTATGTGGTTCACATTTGCTGAAGCCTATTATTGTCATTTCACTTCCCCCCCCCCGGCCCCGACAGTATCAGAGCCCAACACTGCGCTTCTACATTCAACACTTCTTCTGGCCTCAACTTTATTGCCCAATCGTTTTCATCCAAGATAGGCAGCAAACACTACACAGAGCAGAATCGCTTTCTGGTTACATCTCAATCTCCACTTATATCACGACACGTGTACACAGTATTTTCATTCTTCCAACTAGTCCACGTCACTCAAAAAGTATGAGGCAACATCGAGTAAAAATCAGCTGACGTTAGCATCATAACAATCCACCTGGCCGGTAAATAGTCTGAGAGGCGGAGCAATCAAAGGCGTTGACCATGTGCAGACTCTGAAAATCACAAACCACAGCCTTACATTCCAAATGCTAACTCCACCATTGGATCTAGATCCAACGGTGCAAATCCCCTAATCTCTCTATAAACAGAGCTTGCTTTCGTCACCGTGAACGCCACACCAAACGCCAATGGCGGCGTCACTTGCACTCTCCTCCTCTCTCCCTCTCCGCCTCCGCTCTCGTCCTTCGCTCAAACCACGCCTAGCCTCTCGCCTCAGATCCGCACCATTTCGGTGCTGTGACTCACGCCCTGATGTGCCTAGAATCGTCACCGGTAATGCCCGTCCCTTTAATTATACACAGAAAGGCGCAAATACATCACAGTTTTTGACAAAAACAGAGGAAAAGGATCTCAATAGCAGTAGCTTAGTAGTCAAGGCAGCGTCCTCGTCATCGGTAGCTCCGGCGAAGGAGCCATGGCAGGGCGCGGCGATTAAGCCGCTGATTGCATCGCTTGCGACGGGAATTATACTCTGGTTTGTGCCTGTTCCTTCCGGCGTTTCGAGGAACGCTTGGCAGCTATTGGCGATTTTCCTTGCCACGATTGTTGGGATAATCACGCAGCCACTGCCGCTCGGCGCAGTCGCGCTCATGGGCCTCGGCGCCTCGGTTCTCACAAAGACACTCACCTTTTCAGCCGCATTCTCCGCTTTCGGCGATCCAATTCCGTGGCTGATCGCACTCGCTTTCTTCTTCGCACGAGGGTTTATTAAGACTGGACTTGGGAATAGAATAGCGTACCAGTTTGTGTCTCTCTTCGGCAGCTCATCTTTGGGGCTCGGTTACAGTTTGGTGTTCAGTGAGGCGTTGTTGGCTCCTGCGATTCCCTCAGTCTCAGCTCGTGCCGGAGGGATCTTCCTGCCGCTTGTGAAGTCGCTGTGCGTGGCTTGCGGTAGCAATGCTGGAGATGGGACTGAGAAGAAGTTGGGGTCTTGGCTGATGCTGACGTGCTTCCAGACCTCTGTGATCTCGTCCTCAATGTTCCTGACAGCCATGGCGGCAAACCCATTGAGCGCCAATTTGACATTCAATACAATCAAGCAGACAATTGGGTGGACTGATTGGGCCAGAGCAGCAATTGTGCCTGGATTGGTTTCGTTGATTGTGGTTCCATTACTTTTATACTTTATCTATCCACCCACTGTGAAGAGTAGCCCTGATGCGCCAAAGTTGGCGAGGGAGAAGTTGGAGAAGATGGGACCAATGTCCAAGAACGAGATAATAATGGCAGGGACTCTGCTGCTCACGGTATGTTATACTCAATTTCTCCAATTTCGATTCTTGGTTAATGGTTTTGATCAAAATCGTATGCTGCTTGAATCTGCATGTTTTTTGTTTTCATCCTTGGGTACTTGCTGATAATGGTTTCTACTTCTTTGGTGTACTAGTGGGACTGTCTCTGCAATTATATCCGAATTCGTAGCGGGGCACTAAGATAGTATTACATTTTTTGTTTTGTAACTGTAAATATTGGATTTTCATTGATTTTGATTAATTTCAAATGTCTTTTTATATTTGAAACCATTTGGCTTTTAATGTTTTGTAATAGACAACCGTAGACACTATATTTTTTCTTGTTGCATAGATGTGCTTGAAAAATGGCATACCATAGCTTGAAAAAGAACTCTTTCCTGTGACTGAAACCAATGGCTGCCTGGGAAAATTCATTTTGAGACCATTAAAGTGAGAAACCATTGCAACTCTTACAGTAATTTTTTCTTAATTTTGTTGCCTGCGATTTATGCTAGTAGATAAAAAATGATTTATATGTTCTTACTTCTCTTCCAATTTGTTTTTTTTTTTTTTGTGCCATACAAGTCGTGATAAGTGATATCACCAATGAGCATCTTGATTTTGGAAGAGATCAAACAAGGTGTAGTTACTGTAGATCAAATTGGTTTTCTAGGGTCAGGACTCAGGAGACACTAAATACTATGTCACTCTGTTTGCTTTTGACATTGTAAAGAAAATGCTGTTGTCATGTTCTCTCGGAAGTTATTTCAGTTTCAACAGATTCCATTTCATTCAGAATCAATGCATACTGTTATGAGGAATGTCGGAGTAGATACTTACATGCATTGTAATTATGCAGTGTGACAGCACTGTTAGAAATGTTTTTGTAACTCCTAAAGTTTGTCTGTGTCTCTACCTCTGTCTATGGCAGTGGCACATCTCTTAAGTCAACATTCCATCTAATTCCTTCTCCATTTACAGGTGGGGCTCTGGATTTTTGGTGGGGTGCTGAATGTGGATGCTGTTACCGCTGCAATTCTTGGATTATCTATTCTCCTCATTACTGGAGTGGTCACATGGAAGGAGTGTTTAGCTGAATCCGTTGCATGGGATACTCTCACATGGTTTGCTGCGCTTATTGCTATGGCTGGCTATCTTAACAAATATGGTCTCATCTCTTGGTTCAGCCAAACTGTAGTGAAGGTTTGTGCTTATCTCATAACCCCAAATAAATTGTGTGTTTTACTTTACCTCATTGCAATCACGTGATGTCATTATTTATCATATAAAATAGTCACGCCAATGATAAGTGCTTTCAAGACTTTTGGTGGTTCTTGCCGCTTGTTCTTTTAATAAACTTTTCAAATAGAGGAATATATAAATCAAGCCCAAAATCGTGAAAATATATTATCTCTCCAAGCTGGCTCAATGTTTCATTATGGATATTGGCTTATTTGATTTTATTGGCAACCTAGGCATAGACATTAAACTCTTCTTTATATATATATATGGACACTAAACTCTTCATAGTGTTGCCTTGAGTACACATATATTAATCTATAACTGCTCTTGACTGCTTCATTATTGGTTACTTGTATCTCTAATGTGGATCTTAGATGGATTCTGTCCTTGCGAAACAAATGTATATCTTGACAAAACTGCCAAATTTCTGAATTCTGTTGAGAGCTATAGTCAAAATATGATTTACTAACTTGTTTTCTGGATTCTTTTACAGTTTGTTGGTGGTTTGGGTCTGTCATGGCATCTATCATTTGGCATTTTGGTTCTTCTATACTTCTACTCCCACTATTTCTTCGCTAGTGGCGCTGCTCATATTGGTGCCATGTTTACGGCCTTCTTGTCTGTTGCCAGTGCCCTGGGCACTCCGCCATACTTTGCGGCCATGGTTCTCTCATTCCTTTCTAACCTCATGGGTGGCCTTACCCATTATGGCATAGGATCAGCACCTGTCTTCTATGGTGCTGGCTATGTCCCCCTCGGAACATGGTGGGGCTATGGATTTCTCATCTCTGTTGTCAATATTATCATCTGGCTTGGAGTTGGCGGCTTTTGGTGGAAGGTTATTGGCTTGTGGTGAACGGGTGAGGGGTGGTCCTTAACTGATTTTTTCTTTTCAGTAATTGACTTCAATTTTCTTGCTCTTGTTCTCCATTGAGTTGCAGGTTGGTTAATTTTTGCTGTCAATTATTTATATTAGCAATGGCCGTTTTGTGGTTTTACTGAGAACTTTGGGTAGAAATGATATATAGGGCTTGTACCTAAAATTTTGACATGGCCTGGCAGGCAGGCAGTTGCCTCTAATATATGGCACGGTTACTAGTTGGATGCCTTCATTGTTGCCATATTCATTTTCTTTTCTTGTGCATGAACAAAGCAATGTTATCCTGGAATTATAATATTTCTGTTGCGCTGGCATCATCCTCGATCTCCTTGAGCCTCCCCTTCATCTTCTGATGGTGTGAAGATAAAGCCCCCCAATTAGGGTACCGTGATCACCTCGCAGCGTCTACCAAAGCAGTTCTAATTACTTTCAAGGGACCAATAATTCCATCCTTCACCATGTCAATATATTTTGCTGATATGAGAATGAAAAAAATGCTCAACAAATAATCGTTAGAATAAAACATTTGCATCATGTCCAAGGCCTCGATTGTTATGCTCCAACAGTTTGCCAACTATGCTAGCATTGGTAGATTATTATGTACACAGGCATCTGTAGATAATTGTAGAGCTCAAAAATTGATTAGGAAATTCCAACATCATTCCCTTACGACCCATAATTAAGAGTAGAATCTAATGTAAAGATAAGTACGATTGTCAAGTTCAAGAACGGAAAATTTTGGCCTTGATTGTCTTGCCCAATTCAGTTTGGTTTGTGGAATCCATTTTTCTAGAAATAACAGTTTTTCTCTTGTCAATGATTCATATTTCATATATTTGGTTGGTGAAATTTTTACAATCTAAAATTCTAAGGAAAGCTAGATTCCTCTCCAAGGAATAATCCTCCCAAAAAAGAGAGGAATCATTGGAATCCTCACTTGACGTAATTGTAACTAAATACATATAATATTATTTTGAAAATTCCAAAATGCATGTCCATTTCAATTAATTAAAACTAATTTCATCCATTTTTCTCATCTTACCTTTAAATTGAAAAGCTGATGGAGTGAATTCCCAAACAGTCATTGACATCTTAATTGTCCTCTATAAATGAGGGTATAAATGTCAAATTGAAGGGGAGTAATGTAATTTATTAAACTATGTGTAAAATTGAAGGGGACAATTAAAATGGGATGGAGGGAGTATAATATTATTTTGAAAATACATAATTTCAACAATTTAAATATGCCATGCTTAGATTATTTCATTTCTCATGGATTAAATATGATCACATAAAAATAATTTTTAAATTTTTTTTCATTTCTACAGTTTTTAATTTGAATATTCAAATTAAAATATTATTTTTTAATTTAAATCTATCGTACAATGTGAAATAATTATAAAATATGATGTCTTTATACCTTCTAACAAATTGGGTTGGATTCTGAATAGATTTGACACAACAAATTCAACAACGGTATGATATTGTCCACTATGGGTCTAAGCCCTCACGGATTTGTTCTCCAGGTCCAACGTTTTCTCTGAAGCCCAAAAAAATAATTATAATGTGTTATGTTGTGGGAACTCCTTATCTATCGTCGCTACTTTCTTTCTTTCTTTATTGATGTGGGATCTCATCAAAGTACTATGACAGCATGGTGCAAACATTGCCAATGACAATGAATGAGGATGCCTCGAAAGTATCGTCTTTTCATTTTCATCTCCAAATCCGCCAATCAAACAAGTTGTTAGAATAAAAAACAAACGAATTTTTAAAAATGGGACCCTTAACGGTCATTTCTGGCCACACATGGCGCCAATCCTATCCATCTCTCACCCGAGTCCTGTCACTCTCTCTCTCTCTCTCTCTCTCGCGTCCGCAAAATGTGATTTGTGAAGTTGGTACCTTCTCTTGACGATGCAAATACCTCTTCCAGCGAATCTCCAAAAGCAGTCTTTCTTCCGCAATCAGACACATCTCAAAAAGGACTGGAATTCAATCATCAAACACCACACGAAGCTCAAAGACGACCATGCAATTCTCTACACATATGCCCAAATGGAATCACTCAGCATACCACCCGATAACACCACTCTCCCTCTCGTTTTCAAGGCCTGTACGAGGCTGAATGCTGTGGAGAAGGGCAAGAGGATTCATTCTACCATTAAAGGTACTCCTTCGATGGAAGATGTCCGGGTTGGAACTGCTGTTATGGATTTTTACTGCAAATGCGGGTTTCTAAAAGAAGCTCGTCACTTGTTTGACGAAATGTGCGATAGAGATTTGGTATCGTGGAACGCGATGATATCTGGGTATGTGAGTTGTGGGTTCTATAAGGAGGCGATTGTCTTGTTTTTGGATATGCAAAGGAAAGGCTTGAAACCCAATTCAAGGACAGTGGTTCAGCTGCTTTTAGCGTGTAGAGAGGTCTCCGAATTGAGATTGGGTCAGGAGATACACGGTTATTGTACTAGGAATAGATTGTTTGATTCAGATCCTCATGTGGGTACTGCTTTAATTGGGTTTTATTTGCAATTTGATGTGAGAAAATCTTGCCTAGTGTTTGATTCAATGTTAGCGAGGAATATTGTGAGTTGGAATGCAATGATTAATGGATATGTCGAAGTTGGGGATTCATCAGAAGCATTGAATCTTTTTCTTGAAATGCTTAGGGATGGTGTTAAGTTTGATTCTGTTTCAATTTTAGCTGTTGTTCAGGCTTGTGCTGAGATAGGATCTTTTGAATTGGCAATGCAAATCCATCAAATTGCAATTAAGTGTGACTTTTACGGAAATGACTTGTTCATAATGAACGCATTAATTAACATGTATAGTGAGATTGGAAGTTTAGAATTAGCTAGTAAGTTATTTGATATCGTCCCTGCTTATGATGTTGCTTTGTGGAATTCTATGATTGCTGCATATAATGACTCTGGCTATTACGAAGAAGCTACTAGTTTGTTTTGTGAAATGAGAGCAGAAGGCATCCAGGAAGATGAAAGAACTATTGTGATTATGCTGTCCTTATGTGCAGCTTTAGCTGATGGCTTGAAAAAGGTTAAGAGCTTACATGCTCATGCGAGGAAGAGTGGGATGAAATTGGATGTTTCTCTGGGAAATTCATTGTTGGGTGTGTATGCAGAACTCAATTGTGTTGAATCTGTTCAAAAGGTCTTTGCTGAGATGAGTAATGTAGATGAGATTTCATATTACACGTCGATCTCCACATTGGCCTCTAATGATATGATAACTGAAGCATGGGAACTCCTGGGGATGATGCGAGATTCTGAAACTAAACCCAACTCGTACACAATGATATCTATCCTTGCTACTTGTAAGGATGAAACTTGTCTAAATATTGGCAGATCGATTCATGGCTTTGCGATAAAACATGGTATTCAAATGAACACATCTTTGAATACTGCACTCACTGAAATGTACATGAATTGTGGTGATGAAGTAGCAGCAAGGAACCTGTTTGAGGCCTGTCCCAACAGGGATTTGATATCCTGGAATGCTTTGATTGCTAGTTACATTAAAAACAACCAAGCGCACGAAGCTCTGTTACTTTTCAATCGCATGATCTCAGAGGTGGAACCTAATGCGGTGACTATCATAAATGTTCTCTCATCGTGTACTCATCTTGCGAATTTGCCTCAAGGCCAATGTCTGCACGCATATATAACACGAAGGCAGTCCTCTCTTGGTTTTGATTTTTCACTTGCAAATGCCTTTATCGCAATGTATGCAAGGTGTGGTAATATGAAAAGTGCTGAAACGATCTTTAGAACTTCACCAAGCAGAAATGTCATTACATGGAATGCCATGATAACTGGCTATGGTATGCATGGTCGAGGAACTGATGCTATTCTTGCTTTCTCCAAAATGTTAGAAGATGGTCTCCAACCAAATGGTGTAACTTTTCTATCTGTTCTATCCGCCTGCCGCCATTCAGGGTTGATAGATATAGGATTACAGCTTTTTCATTCCATGGTCCAAGATTTTAATGTAACCCCTGAGCTTGCTCACTATGGTTGTGTGGTTGATCTTCTTGGTCGGGAGGGCCGATTAGATGAAGCTAACAAATTCATCAAATCGATGCCTTTTGAACCAGATGCAACAGTGTGGAGAGCTCTGCTCAGTTCTTGTCGAGTTCAGTCCAACACTGAAGTAGCTAAAGCCGTTTTTGAAAATCTTGTCGAATTGGAACCATTAAATGCTGGGAATTATATTTTGCTATCTAACATCTATGCTGCAGCAGGTCTCTGGTCCGAGGTCAGAAAAGTAAGAACATGGCTGAAAGAGAAAAGCTTAAGAAAGCCTCCTGGAATTAGTTGGATTGTGATTAGAGATCAGGTTCACTCTTTTACTGCAGGAGATACATCACACCCTCAGTCTGAAAAGATTTATGCAAATTTAACTTCTTTGTCAACCTTGCTCAAAGATGCTGGATATGTTCCTGATTTGTCTTGGTTTTTACTGCATGCTGAAGAGAGTGAGACTGAATCTTAAGGGTTTTATTATTATTATTTAGTGTTTGCATTGATCTTCTTCAAAGGTTGAAACTGTCCATCATGGATGCACTGAATCATCATGCTGGATGTTGTATAATTGGACCCTCTTTTTTTTTTTGAACAAAATGAGTTGTATATAATTGTAGATTAACAATACAAATAGGAACAAGCATTATAACTTCCTTATAGCTCTTCCACTATAACTATGTCATCTAAAGAAAATAAAAAAATAATTATACTTTGGTATGAATTCATCAATAAGTATAACAAATAAGAACAAGCTTAACGCGGATCTAGGTGCAAATCATTTGTGATGGGACACTTCCTTATAACTCTTCCACTAGTCCTAGCACTAATTATGACTCATTCATACATATCTTTTTAATCATAATGATATAACTAACTGATATTATTCTCTTCTCTAAAATCCACTACAATATTTCTTTGTGCACCCTATTATATGTTCTCTGTTGGTCTATAAATATTAAATGAAATTTTATTCTTTATGTCTATGTTTTCCTATAAACACCTTAATAAAAATATTGCCTCCATCGTGGATCATTCCAGCACAAAACCTAATTGATTTTCGAATATCTTAGATGTCAATCTCAATCTTCGCTTCATAATTTTCCCAAAATTTTTAATATATGTATCATAAGTTTGATACATGTGTAACTAATACGACTTTATATCTTTATATATCATTTTTGTTCTTATATAGAGGTATTATAATGTTTGTAATATATTTATCATGCATCCACGGGTCTTAATAATTTATTAAAGTTACTAGTTAAAAAACTTTTCTTCGATTAATGAAAAAAAAAATCCGTGTAATTTGATGTCGTAAAAGACTAAAAGGGTCAAAAAAAAAAAATTGCCAATCGAATTTCGATAATTAGTTAATAAAAAAAACGAAACGCAAATATCTCCGTCGCCCATTTTACATCACCGGCTCCCCTCGCGGAGCTTGCACTTCACCCTTCCACCGCCCCCGGCGACCGCCACCATGCCAACCACCTCCACCTCCACCTCCACCTCCGTAACCAGCAGCAGCGGCAGCTCCAGGGAGCTAATGAGCCGTCTTGCCTCCGGGGACCCCGAAATCAAGTTTAAGGCACTCCGCGAAATCAAGAACCAGATCATCGGCAACCGCACCAAGAAGCTATATTTCCTCAAGCTCGGTGCCGTCCCCACTGTCTCCGGTATCCTTTACCGAGCACAAGTGGAATTACCGGATGACAACATTTATAGCAAGAACGATAGCAATCGTGACATTATCATTCAGTCTGCTGCTGTGCTTGGCAGTTTTGCTTGTGGCTTTGACGCCGGAGTCAGAGCTGTTATTGATGCCAGCGCCTTCCCCCAACTTGTTCGGCTCCTCGGATATAGGGATGACAAGGTACTGGAATTGCTCATTCTATGAAAAAACCGTTTTGTTCTTGTCCAATTCAGAAAGCAATATCTTATGGATCGGCCGGTTTGTGGCTTTGTGCATGAACTTTCTATCTTTCGTGGCCAAGAAACCAATTTGATAGGAAACTTTGTTTATATGACTTCTTAATTTCAAGGCAATTCTGTACGTTTTAGTGTGCTTCTTTCGTGTTTTTAGCGTTGGCTATTGTTATCTTGATGAAAAGGAGAGGAGAAAAATGTATTTACTTCTGATTCCCAAGTTTTGGGAAGTCGGCCAGAGAATAGGCGAACTAACAAGAAAACCGTCTGCTCAGTTGAATTCTCTAATGCGACCTCGTAATTATGGATGCTTTGCACTAATGCGTCTTTTAGTTAACATAGGAATGGATATTCAGCTTCTTCAGTAAGCCAAAGAGTTGTATTTGGCATAGATATAGTGCACTTGTGTACTTTCATTCCTCAATAGATCCGCCATGGGTTATTACTTTTCTTGCTTCTCCACACATTTTGACCTTTCACTTACTGTCTATTCTGTTATGTAATGAAGTTGTATGTAAATAGCGTTGAGTATTGACTTTATTCTGCCTTATGTAATTTTTGTTGTTAAAGGATTTTTTTTATCGTATGCTTGATCTTAATGTTTATTGGATGGATTTTTTTTGTCATTTAGGTGGTTGATGCAGGTGCGCGATCCTTAAAAATGATTTATCAGTCAAATCTGGCACCAAAATATGATTTCTTGCAAGAGAAAAACATGGAATTCCTTCTTTCATTATTGCATAGTGAGAGCGAAAATGTTACTGGACTTGGTGCAAGTATCATCACACACTCTTGTCAGTCCATTGCAGAGCAGAAGGCATTATGTGATGCTGGGGTTCTAGAGAAGCTTGTTGGCCTTCTTGAAGGTTCTCTGAGCCAAAGAGATGCCAGTTTAGAGTCTCTAGCTATGCTTTTCAAGGATAATCCTGATGTTGTATTGAAGTTTGCGGGACTTGAAAACGGTAGACCTTTGAGTTCTATAACTGAACTTACCAAGGATAGGCATCCCCGAACAAGGTTATTAGCCTGCATATGCTTAATTTCCATAAGGAATACTTCTCCTTGCTATCTGCAAGATGTAGGGATCAAAACCAGATTGGTAAATCTTTTGCTTGAGCTTCTTGATACTCCTGATCAGGTTGGAGATGATGCTTCCTTTGCTTTTTCTAGTTTAATTGCACAAAAGGAGGATCTACAGAAATTAGCTTTTGAGGCAAATGCTGTTGATAAACTTTTCAACCTCTTGCAAGGAGAGCAACTACATTCCAAACGTCTACAAGGATTACTGCTGGCTCTGGGCAATCTATGCTCCAAGTTGGAGAGCTGCAGGTCTAGGTTTCTATCATTGCAAGTATGTTTTCCAATAGCATGTTGCTTTTTGCGTGCTTCGTTATCATTATTTTTAATTGAATTGCTCTGTTCAACGTTATTATGGTTTCTATATTCCACCAACTTGTAACTGCTTATGTATTCACATGAATATAGGTTTTGGAGTTGGTAATTGATTCACTGACAAATGATAATGCTGATATACGAAGTGCAGCTTGTATCTGCTTGAGAAACGTGTCTCGTTCAATCAAGGTCTGTAATTGAATATGAAGTTACTGTATTTATAATCTGATTCAACAATGTTTATATTTTCGCTGATAAGCTGGTATTCAGAATTTGTGTGCAGGTTACTTTATGAATGAGAAGATAATTATCCCCTTGGTTCAGCTTTTAGATGACTCTTCAGTGTCTGTTCAGGTATGTGATCACTAGTTTCTTTGATGATTGATGTCCTTTTTCTAAATTGGGTGCATCCCGTTGGTGCCTTTTAGAATATTTCCCTCTTTAACGTAATAACGTCCAAAAAAATGGAAAAAAAAAAATATAGCTGATCTTGTTCCTCCAAGAGTTTTCTTCAATGTGGGGGCAAATTGGTTGCTTCTGCCTTTTCCTTCAGTAGCAACTAGCAAGATTGTCTGCGTAAATATATGTTGGACACTGTTGCAATTCAAACAATAAAGTGGCTACGCTCAATTCTAAAAAGTTAATAATATTAGTAACTATTTAGGTATATAGGTTAATAATATTATTAGGCCCCCCTAGACCTCTCAAATATTTATGGATGTGAGATTGCTGTCTTGTGGTTTATACTTTCTACTTCAGAATTTATTGTTGGATTGCTGCATAGACTTCTAGTAAGCTGAATGCAAACAAAAGATTTCGATGGATGATGTCGGTACCCTTTTCTCTTTAATTTCTTCATTGACACTCTGAAACCAAAAACTTTTATGGTGATTGGTGGAATTATTTCTTTTATCACATTGTTCAAGAAAATCATTGCGTGAAATAATAGGTAGTTTCTATAAAGATAATGAGTGCTAACAGCTTGGCATGCTGCACTGTTTGCAATTAAGGTTAATATTAACTGGAAATATTTCCTAAAAGTGCATGGTGAGTAATTGTGCATGACATGTTTGAACACATTTTACCTTGTCAATACTCATTAAGTGTGTAATATATGAAACTATGTCTTTCGAATGGAGTATATGAAACTATATCAGAAATTTATCATGCCAGGTTGCAGCTCTTGGTGCTGTTAGCAACATAATGGTCGATTTAGCGACACGTAAGTCAACCTTTATACAATGTGGCGGCATAAAACAGCTTGTTCAGTTATCAAAATCCATGGAGTCAACTGTCAGGTCAAATGCTTTGTGGGCTTTGAGGAATATGATGTTCCTGGCTGATGACAAGTGTAAAGAAGGGATCTTTTTGGAGCTCTCAGCATCTGAAATAGCAAGCCTCATCTGTGGTAATGATCGTTGTGACAGTTCAAGCCCTTTTTAGTTATGGTAATAATGTTTAATTGAACATGCTTCTTTGCTCCATTGCATTTGCTCCAGACCCTGAGCCACTCGTTCAAGAGCAAGCTCTTGCCTTAGTTCGCAATCTTGTTGACGGATGTGTAAATTCTGTTGAGTTCGTGTTTGCTGAAGATGGTGTAATCTTAGATGCTGTAGGGCGGCAAGTACAGAGTGCTTCAAAAGCCGAAATTGGCATACAGGTAAGAGTTCTTCTTCAGGGAGAAGCTCTAGGAAGTAATATATGGAACTGTTATCAAATATCATGGCACTGTAGGATGGAGCACCATATGCATTTGATTATGAAACATAATACCATAATAGGTAATATCTAGTTGCCAAATGCCTACATGACTACATGAGACACACGCATCAAAAAGTTATTGCACTTTATCAGGTTCATTCTTTAGTACTGTGAAGATTTGAGTTTTCTTTGCTAGAGATTCAGCTGATGATTTTACCAGGGGAACTGGGGGTGGCTGCAAAGGAGTAACTAAAAGAAAAGGGAAAAGGAAAACTTCATGACGACTTTGAAAAACATAGCTCATAATGGCTTCAATGAAAACATAGTTCATAATTTTACTACCCTGTTACCGCTCAGAGGACAACTAATGAGGGTTAAATTGTATTGTAATTTTGTGGAGAAGTTGTGAGTTATGACTAAAGCAAAAAAATCAAGTTCCTTTCATCGTAAACCCTTCTTACGAGAAGAAACTTCTCATTTCAGTGCTCTATAGTTGAAACCGTTACTTTTTCTTGTGTTACAACAGTGAGCATAATTTTCATTGTGTTTTTATAATTAAAAAAATGTGAAGAATTACCCGTAGAACCTATCGTCTCATGACTTGGAATTTGTATGCTGTATTTTGGATATTCAAAGATGTACATTTATTCAAATATTTATGATATAAAATAGACTCCCATGCTAAGATTTGACATCTTTTGACAAACTCTCTGCATACCACATAAATGAACTGGTGGCATCTGGCTTGGAAATCATGTAGACAAGTAATCTGTGAGACTGAAGGAAATTTATCTTTGTCATTTTAGAAAGCATTTATTAATAATTTCAGGACACTAGTATTAAATTTATTTGCCACGTGGTGGCAGTTGGCACCCATGATGATGGCTTGTGACTTCTGCATTTAAGCCAATGTCAGCATTCTAGCCTCCTAGGATTTTGGAGATGACACGGTGCTTAGGAGTCTGCAGAGTCAACAAAAATATGAATAGGGAAAGACGTCAGCCGTAAGAGTTGTCATTGATTAAATGTTTGTATGTTGCAATTGACTCTCAAACTCTTCAAATGTAGGGAATGTATCTGCTCAGCAATATTGCGAGTGGTAATGAGTTTCACAAAGAAGCGGTAATAGAGAAACTGCTTCCCCAAGTGGACAAGGAAGCAGATTGTTTCATAATCAACTTTTTGCGTAGTAATGACAGCCGATTACGGACAGCTGCAGTTTGGGCCATAGTAAATCTCACTTTTCCATCAAGTCCTGGTGCATTTGGCCGGCTTATCAAATTACGGAATGCTGGCATAGTTTCTCAAATAAAGAGCATGGTTAATGATTCTTGCCAAGATGTAAAGGTAGGTAGTTTTGTCACTAGTAGCGTGGTTATAATTCATTTTTCTCCTTGCTGGTGGCGGTGCATGATCATTTTATTTGAAGCAGCTTCGTGTGAGAACGGTGCTCACACAGTCAATGGCCTTTGGTGATGGTACATGATTGTTTATGTTCAAACATTGGGCGTGATGCAGTTTGACTTCCGCTCTGTACTTAATTTGTAAGATGAGCTTCTTGGGAGCTTGCAGCACTGTATGCTTCAGCCAAGGTTTGCTCTAATTTACAGTTACATAACTAGACAATGAGTAGCCTGCCTTTGTTACTTACAAAATGAGATTGATTTATTTGGAGTGTTTCAATTAAATACTTAAAATATGATTAATCTCACTGTTCAATCATGTGCAATATTGTTGATTTTTTTTCTGTGATAATAATGAAATCGTAGAAGTTTTGGCGCACAATTTATCGGGTTGTTTACAATACAAATTTAGCAGTATTTGAGAATAATTGTATAATTTCCATCGCGTTGTTCTGCATTCATGCAAAATTGCTTAATCCTCTTTGGCTACATTATTTTCTTTTTGAAAGAAAACATAAAGGATATTGCAACGTTGAAAGTAATTCCCCTTGAAGTTGCTTTTGAATATAATTGATTTCGTTCTTGCTTTTTGAATGAAAACATAAAGGATATTGCAAACCAGCTCACACTTTGTTTTTCACTGTTACCTCTCTTTTGCAGGTTAACACATCTTGCTTTCAGTTGTTCAGTCAGAACAGCTCTGGAAGCTTTGTTATGCTGGCTGCCAGCAAGTAGCTTCTCTTCAAGAATTCCACTTCATAGATACATGAATCCTGTATTTTTTTTTGGGTATTGATTAGGCCATTCTTGTACCATTAGCTGCTTAAAAACCATTAGTTTATCATGCGATTATATCGATGTACAAGACACTGCCACCCATATGAGATGTTAACCTTTTATGTTGAGATGCAACTTATTGTAACTTTTTGAACTTCCTTGGGTGAGGATGTGGCAAGTAATTTTGGTAAACCTAGTTCTCTTTGGCATGACTATTGACAATTTGGTCATTTACATGGCTTAATTTCCTATGCATCTATTTTTTTTGATCCTGAGTCTGAACAAGGCTGCTCCTCTTCAATGCTCACTTGAAGTCACTTGTGGTGTGGGTTTATCAAGCCACAAATGCCTGGTCCCAATCCAATTTTTGTCAATTCATGCAAGACCATCACGACTTATGAATCCAAACGTACTTCTGTTTAATAGTTTGGCACCATGCTCATCTGAAAGACTACAGAATTGACCATATAGTTGAGTTCACAGACAATGTTAATCTATAAAATTTCAATATAAGGTAATTTGCTGATGAGATTCTTCAGCTTGTATAGAGTTCGATCATGTCATGAAACGTTTGATGGCTATGGAGCTCATATTTCATCAACCTACACTGAGCTATGCCAAAAATTCCATTCCAAATTGAAATATCTATAATGACAGGTTGGGTATCTATATACAGTTTACATTACACCTACGCTTGAGAATTCTTATTAGCTTGTGAAAAATAATAAAGAAGACTGTCTCTAAAACCAAGTTATTTGATGCCAAACACCTGATGCAAGTGGAACAAAAGGAAGTCCAGGTAAAGAAGAAGTTGCAGGTTGGAATGCTTCAGCCAATCTTCTCTGTGGTTGAATCATCTGATGGCCATATCACTGTCTCAATGAGCCGTTCGCGCATCAACTCCAAGTTCTCGTCAGAGATCTCTTGGTATATTTCGCCATGATTACATTTCTGCAACACAATCATGGGCAAGAAAGAAGAAAAAAATGGATTGTAGTGTTGATTCCATCCATCGGTTAGTAAAATTGTGCATCGGAAATTTTAAAACTATTCATTACCTTAACCCACTTTCCATACAAATGAAGCCGCGTCACCATCACTCTCTCAGCAAGCTCATGTTTCTCCTGTCATCATTGAAGATAAAATAGTCTCATTTCCCAGTTTTCCCTTTTGCTTAAAACCAGAAATTTCCCAAATAAAAGGTTAAAGAGACGAAAGGAATTGGGGTTGCTTGGTCAGAAAATTTGACAAAAAAGGTCAACATCTGTGTCTGCCATGGCTTTGGTTTTGGAGAACTCATGCATAACTTGGCAAACAAGCCGTGGTATGTTTATGGAGTACAGACTGCAATTCTAAACATTTAACATGCTGATAGGAACAAGTTTTCCTCTGTTTCTACATTTTCCAAAGTAACCAAATAAATCCAGGACATTTCAGAAAAGTACCTTCCCAAGTGCACGAATGAAACCCTTCCCGTCACCAGGCTTGTTTGTTGCGACAAAACTGTGTAAAAAAAGATAAGAAATAAGAACCTACATGAAGTAGAAGTACAACCATTAATTTTACTCTCTTCAGTAACTAGGCCAAGTTTCTTGTTCTAAACCTATACCTCACATGGCTTTTATGTCAACCATTCCAACCTCAGTATTTTTCACCACAGTTCAGAGCATACAAAAGTACTTACACATTTCTCTTTTCAACTAGAAACATCGACGCCCGCTAATCAATACAATCATAACTCAAGAGTCGTCCACACTACTAAATTGTTAACTAGGGGTAGCTAAGCCAAAAACATTGATCTTGATGATAATAACATAGAGAATACAGATACCCGTATTGGACAAAGTTGTTATCACTTACTCATAAAACCACCTGTATTGTGTTGGATTCATCTCGTAGAGCTGGTTAAGAACAGTCCTTACTGCTTTGTATGTGAAGTAGTTGAGGATTTGCTGCAGCCAGAAATACTTCATCAATATAAAGAAGCATGAAGGATACCAGAAAGGATGATGGCTACTACCCGACATTCAAAGCTTTAAAATACTTTCGACATTTAAAGAACGGAAAACTATGGTAAGGTGCTCCTGCAAAATTGGACAATGGCTATTTATTTGAACAATTCATGACCGAGAAGTTGCTTACCACCACTCCTTGATGCAATCCTTTTCATTCATAAATCGAAAAAGAGATGATTGTATAAGATTCTCAGTCAGCACTCTGTATCAAGTGACTTAATGACTTACAGTATACTGGTTCATATATTTCCGAAAACAGAGAAATCAGCCGCGTTCGGCTGCCTAGAACTGGTGATCCACGAGTACCTAGTTGATGTGTTTCGAAACTGTGCAATCCCTAGCATCAAATTTTGTACAAAGTTACAGGAAAAAGTCTCACGAATTTAAGGCCATACACTTCCATTGTCCAACAAATCTCACACTAAAGGGAGACTCTTGCACTTAAGTGGTGGGAGATAGCCACTAACCATATATGGTCCGCTTTAAGCCTTCTTGTGCGCTGCTAATGCTAGCAAGCAAACGATGTAACTAATAGACCTTGAACATCACAGAAAAAGGCTGACTACAAAATGTGGATCTTCTACAAGAGTTTCACCATATTCTGCTAAGATACTTACTGAAATTCTACATAAACCAATCAATTTTCATATTCTTGAACTCACTCATCATAGCTTGAGTTCATGTTTAGCCAAAATGATCATATATTCAGCCTGTCAAGCAAATCATATGACATCTACTTAATGACCTATTACGAACAAATCAAATTTCTCTTACCAATTTAACGTCCTCAAAACTTTCCTCGTACTGTCCTGCCAACTCATTCGCCACCATAAGCCTCCGATCTCTCCGCCGCCTTCTCGGACTCCAATTGGCCTGAACTACTTTCCTCGAAAGCCTCCAACCATTCCATGAATCCAGAAAAGAACTTCCCAATTCCAATGACCCAGGCCTTGTCAAATTCTTCCTCTTTATTGAGCTCCTCTGTGAAATCAACTCTCCACAGCTCTTCACGGCCATACTAGTATGCGAATCCACCATTGATGAACTCACCACAGATAAAGCCCCCACCATTCTTTCTGGAACAAGAACCCTTGAAGAAATTGACCAAAACCCAACTGAAAAATTAATTTATTTTGATCTGTTGGAGGGTTTGATTAACGAAAATTAAAGATGCCCACTAGTAAACACCAACGGAGCTCTAATGGGTATCCAGCAAAATGGGAAATTGAGAAACCTTTTCAGTTAAACATCTTATGAAATATTTAAATAGACGGAAAACCTGAAACTTTAGTGAGAGGAAGAGAATTGGAACTTGCGTGGAATGCAAACCAGACAATATTTTTGAGGTCCAAATCTCTCCACCCAAAAGGCTTATACCAAAATCAAAATCAAAATCAAAGTGTGATTCCCTTCGTTGAATATTGTTTTTTCTTGAAATTCTACTTGGAAAAGGTTGAAGTACCTGGACAGGTTCCCAAAATTTGTGGACATATTGACACGTGGAAGAATCTCAGTTTGGGTTTTGCGTGGACGTGTTAGATTCTTCGAAGCGTTGAACCGCCGTGTGCTTTGATAGCACTTAGCAGAGACTTTCTGGGCCTCAATGTCGTCAAGGCTCACAAGGGCAGGATTCTGTACATTCAGTTTGGGCTTCCTCGTGTGGGCCGGTCAACCTAATCAACTCACACCCGATAAGAAATCTTTTGGGCGAATCGTCAATCCACGCATTCGCAAAACCCAACAAAAACGCAAAATAAAAAGCATAACCGAACAACATCGTCTTCTCAACTTGTTTTCGCAACACTGCTGCGACCCCGGCCAACCAACGGCACCTTCATTGGGTAGCCAGCAGCCACCACTTCTCGTCAGTTCATTGTCAGAGATATCAACAAGATCCAACACGCCGGTGCTGTGATCCACATAATATGTTCTACAGAGGGTATGTGATTTTCTCTCACTCGCCCATTCTTTTGTCTTCCTTCTAAATCAATTTTTCCCCCTCTTTAGTGTCTTGTGATTTCTTTTCTTTCTTTCTTTTTTTTGTGATTTTCTTTGGTGTTTTGTGAAATTTTGTTGAAGATTGGTGCAGTCGGGTTATATTTGCTGCGTTTGCCGATAAATTTAATTCGTTATTTGGTGTGATTCAGTTTCCAGGTCGAACGGCTGGGGTCCTGTTAATTTGACACACAAAGAACATTATTTTCCCTCTCTTTTTTTCCTTGTATGTACTTGTGTATGTCGCTTCGGGGAATTCGTTTCTTTATTAGTTATATTTGAATTTGTGTTTAATTGCTCATTCCACCATAATATACCCAGAACCCTTTTGTATTCTTATATTTATTTCTGTTCTTTTGGAAATATAGCCTTTAATTCAAATGGATTGAACACAATTCCTTGCATTCAATAAAATCCTTGAATTCAATAGGAAAAATTTTAGTAATTACAAATGCTACTGCGTCAAGAGACCCTCTCTTTATAAACCAACCTTCCCCCTCTCCCCTCCAACAATCTGTGTCTCCTAGGTACCGCAAGTTGTTAAGGTTCTTAGATTTGTATATCGATGGTATCAGTGTCATTAGTTTTTGGCTAGTGGTCCGTCTTGGTAAATTTATTAGAGTGTAGCCAAATGTTTGATTTTAGGCATGTTTGAAAGCTTGTATTGTAGATTCCAACTTCAGATACCAGCTTGATGTTCCTTTGTCAATGAATTCTTTTATTGTTCAAATAAGAAAAGAAAAATGGTCCCTTTTTCATAGTAGTAACAGAAACTAACAGAGTTTATAATCATTCTTTGATTGTCTACTTCTTTGTAATTTCAAGATTTAATTGCTCAAGTTTTAAGTTCATTGATGATTGATGTAAGTAAAATTGAAGTTTGATGAGGACCAACATGTGTGGCGTCTTTCATAAAGATTTAACACATGTATGTCGTGTCTTTCATAAAGATTTAACAACTTATTGGGGCCTAATGTAATAAGTTCTCAAGATTCAAGAATCGTTTCTCTGTCCTGCATAGGATATGGTATATGGCATGTTTAGAATTTCTTGGTGGTTTAGGTTTTCTCACTGTGTTTGTTATCCTTGATATTACTATTTCTATACCCGAAGAGCTGATTACATAGTTGCCCCTTATAGCCCATTGCACAGGATCTTTGGAAAGATTATATCAGCCCTAACATAACGAAAACACGCTTCTGTGATTTTCTGAAAGTTTTACCCTGGTGTTCTTGGGTGGTCAAACTTATGCAGTGTTTGTCTTGAAAATGTTCCCATTTGGCAATGATAAATGATGAGTTTTTTTTAAAAAAAGACAATGATAAATGATGAGAACGGGGATTGTAAAAGGTTTTTTTCTTTTTAACAGCATACTCATTACTTGCATGCTCTACCACTTTGTGTCTTTCAAATAAAATACGTTATTTTATTCATCTATTGATACTGTAACCACTATGGGTTAGACAATTGAAGTAATTGCTGCGATTTCAAGAGCAACCAGTTGAGACAAAATTCATGTATTTATTGAGAAGCCCTCCACTATCTAGGACTATTTCCACTCTTCTTTGAGTGCCTTCAACAGTGCATAGGTAGCGCTTACACTGAGTAGGCAGCTCAGCTTACTATTATTCCTACCCTAATGTGTCAAGAATAGAATAGGTAGCATAAGTCAGCAAGCAAGCATAGCTAGATCTAAGGTATTTGGATCATAAGGTATATCCTACCCCAACCCACCACCCTTCTTTTTTGGTTCTTTCTACTCTAATATGTGACCAGAGAAATGGAGATAGGAGAGTCTCGATCATGTGATCCCAGTACTTTTAAAGGTGCTCATGTTCTATAATTTAAAGATTTTCAAATTTTCATTAACATGTTTTTTTTTTTGGGTTGAATGAAGTAGATATATTGATGGTGCGGATGGGCGCGAAATGGGTGCAAAGCGTCAGCGGGTAATCAATCAGGGTCCTTCATTTTTTGGGGCTTCTCCTGGCCCTAGTTTTATGTACAACCCACCTCCATATGGATATGTTAGTCAACCGCCACCTTTCCCTGTCGTCCGTCTGCATGGTCTCCCCTTTGATTGCACTGAGGCTGATGTATTTGACTTCTTCCATGGTCTGGATATCGTTGACATACTTTTTGTCCGCAAGGGTGGCAAGTTCACTGGAGAAGCCTTCTGTGTTTTAGGATATCCTATGCAAGTTGAGTTTGCCCTTCAAAAGAATAGGCATAACATGGGCAGGAGATATGTTGAGGTTTTTAGGAGTAAGAGGCAAGAGTATTACAAAGCAATAGCAAATGAAGTTTCGGATCCTCGTGGCAGTTCACCCCGAAGAAGTCGCTCGAGGGCTAGATCTTATGATGAGGGAAAGGAGTCTGCCGAGCATACCGGAGTTTTGCGGTTGAGGGGACTACCATTTTCAGCTGGAAAGGATGAAATAGTGGAGTTCTTCAAAGATTTTATGCTGTCTGAAGATTCAATTCATTTTACGATGAATAAAGAGGGGAGACCTACTGGAGAAGCTTTTGTAGAGTTTGCAAATGCAGAGGATTCAAAAGCAGCAATGGCAAAGGATAGGATGACACTTGGGAGTCGTTATATTGAGTTGTTTCCCTCATCAGTAGAGGATATGGATGCATCAGTTTCAAGAGGACGGTGACTTCTTATACCTTTGCTTCAATTTGCTTTCTTCTACCTGCTATATCTTTAGCCTTTTCTTGTTATTGTGAAAAGTGAAGAAACTGTTTACCTGTGTTTTTAGATCCGTGTGCTTTATGTTTATGATTAAACTTGAGTTTCTATAGAACTGGAGTTAGACTATGAGACATCTTATTTTGTGCAGCTATTTTGGCTCTCTTCTAGCTTTGTCATAAATGGCAAATTTTCGGGCTTCTCTTAGCTTTTGGATAACTCATGCTGCGGTTTAGGAAATTAAAAGATATTGAAGTTAATATTGCTTGTAAAAGAAGGAATTGTACCCTATGAAAGAAGAAATATTGTCCAACGGCTTTTTCTTTTTGAGTATTACTATTAACTGTTACCAGATTCTAGTATTTTCTGGAAACCAAATTATTTCTTGGACTTGCTAAACCTCAAAACACAGTTTCATAACAATATTATTACTCCTAAAAACAGTTGTAACTTTCATTATTCTCATTTGATTGTGATTCATTTGGTACTGACCTGGTCTCGGTAGATTTCCCTTCCTTTAAACCAACATGAAAAATCAGTATTCCTGCTCCAGCTTTGCTTGGTTAGCACCTCTGCCACGGAATTTTCTCTCTCAAGATGTTAGTGAGACTGATATGCTGTAGCTGTGAAGTAATTTTGTGTATGTTGTTGCAAATATGGACCATCTTCCATTGTGGTGCAGGTCCAGACTTCCAGTACTCGTGCGCCTGTTCTTGCGCTGTCTTCTTCTTAGATGAGTGAAGTGTCTTGTGACACTTTCCACCATCTCTCATAAATATCGACCTCATCTATAGCGTAGACGCATATCATTGTTCCTCTAGGCTCAACGTACTCGTTTAGGTGTAGAAAATCAATCATATGTATTGTTCCTCTGAACCAATCATATCGTGTAAGTCTGTGTTAGGTTATGGAAACTTTTTATCTACTAGCCACTCTATTTCTTTACCGATATGGGATCTGATCAAACACCTTCACCATCTCTCATAAATATGGACCTCGTCTATAGCGTAGATGCATATCTTTGTTCCTCCTTGGTTGGCAACAAATCGATACCCACATTTGTAGTTTTCCATGTGTACTTATTAGCAAGTATGAATTGGGGTTCGGTGCCACGCCTTCCCCAAATTCTGCTGGTGAAGTGCGTCTCACGTGGGACCTTCAAGGCTCCGATAAGCGCACCCCGGAGAGCATTAACATGTTTTTACATCGCCAACTTGATGAAACGTAGGTTTTTTAATAATAAAGTTTTTTAAATTATTTCTTATTAGTCTTAAGATTATGGATTTTATTGTGATTAATGTAAAAGACTCTAATTGATGCATTTTGTACTTGTATACATATTCTTATGTATGTTTTTTTTTTTTTTGAAAGGCCCACAGGCCACACACACTCGAAGCCATGCCTGAGGGGCATGAAGGCTACCACAGCGGATGGAAAACTACCCAAATCCCAAACCCCCTTGTGAGAATAGAACTCTGGACCTCAAGGTCCTAGGCAGACAATCTGACCAACCAATCAAACTATCTCCCATTCTCAAACGTTATCTATGTCTAATAGTGACACAAAATCAAACAATTTTTTTTTTGAAAAAGATTTCATAGACCTGATTGCATTAGGTTACCCAATTAATTGAGTAACTAAGGCTAGTAGGCACCCAGGCCACCATAAATGTGGAATGCAATCTAAGAACTAAAAAATAAAAACAAAGTAATAAAACACACACTAAATCGAAAATCGTCAGACATTATTGACGACATCGGATTACACCAGACACTGTCAAACCACTGTCCAACGAGTCCGACTCCATCTGTCTAAACTGGGTAACAAAAACTAAACATAAAATAAAAATAAAAAAACACAAATTGCAACTTAGATCTACAACACGGATCTTGGCTTCCTCTGTAACAAAATAGGTCAAACTCCCTCAAATTTGAAATCTCGCACTAAAATTCTGAATAGATGTCGTCGGAGCACCGGAAACGTCAATGATCAAAGATCCATGACATATGGAGGAGATCGAAATCCGGAGAAGATAATCCTTGTAAAATCCTTATTCACAACATAAAACATCACAAAATGAAACAGATTTGGAAGAAGAAAAGGCATATCTAACCCATGGAAGGAAAAGGTGAAAGAAGAGGGTAGAAGAGGGGGGAGGGGGAGAGGAGGAGGCGGCGCGGCTCCTCCTCTCCCAAAGCTTTTCCAAATCAGTTTTTTTTTTTCCTAGAGAGATAAGGGAGAGGGGGTGGGGAGAGAGACAACTTTATAACTTTTTTTTTAAAAAAAAAAACAATTTCTGTGAATGTACAATACATTTAGTTCAAAATTTAAGATGATCATCTTCGAGACAACTTAGGATTAAATGTTTCGACTTTTGATGATAAAACTTGATTATATTAGTTCAAAATGCACTTAAACCCTAAAAGTATATTAAAAAATGTATCATCATTCAAATTTCAAAAAGATCACCCATCTTAATAAGCATAAAATTTAAGTAGCCTTTTAGTTAATTTATGAGAATTTTAGAAATGTTTTGTTGTACACAATTCCAAATTTGTTAGCTCCATTAACAAAATAAAAACAGCAAAAATAAAGCTACTTGAAAAAAATATACGCAACGTGTCGGGATATTACTGGTGGTAGACAGACGCCTGTCAACAAGCGGTGTTGTTATCATAAACCAACTCTCATAGTAAAAATAGGCAAACATCTTCTACGACTGGTATAACTGGAATTCGCGGAGAAAAAAGATTGACTCTCATTTGATCGCCCTGATACGCGAACAAGAAGATCGAAAACCCCAAGATTTAGGGTTTCTGTATAATTTTTCTCTACTCTTACACGAAACCAGTAAGTTAATCTGATCAGTCATTCGATTCTTTAAATGGATTCTAATTCCTCTCTTTCAAGTATGGGTTTATATGGCTTTGCATGTGTTCTTGTTGATTTCTTGGGGCTTCTAGAGTTGAAGTTCTTGCTAGAATTCTTTATTTCTTCAGTTAAAATGGCTACTTCTGTTCCTTCGGTGGTTAATTTTGAGGGTAATTTGTGCTTTGGGAAAACTGCGGGAAAGTATTGAAATTTGAAATTCGGGTGTGGCTTCTAAGTTGGGGATTTAGCGAGCATGCCGTACGCTTCCAGAGAAATTGAAGAGAAGACAGTGACGATGCTTGTTTTTTTTCTGCCTCTTTTGAGAGAATTTAAATATTCAACAATGGGGTTGTCTTGTTGGGTTAGAAGAATTCGAGCATCTTGCAACGGAATTTGGTGATACAGTTAATGGATGCATTATTTATTTCTGTTTTAATCTTTTTCATGGTCTCTTTTGGTTCGTGAAAAATGTAAGAAAACGGGAGGAACGAAATTTGATACCTGACCTCCTGCATACTTTGGAATTACTGACATTCATTCCCACTTGAGTTGGTAGAATTGCGTAGCTTAACAATTGGGCAAGGTTACAAAATAAATCAGAAATTTTTTTGGTTGTTCTGAAGGACGAAAGAATAGAATTAGCTTTAATTTGGGAGTGAGGATGTTGGGAAAAAAATGCCCAGTTGAGAGAGCACATGAATGTACAAGGCTCGCTATTGAGAAGTTCAGTTCGAGACTCGTGCTTTGTGACAACATAGATGGCAAATTCATGAGTATCTGATTTTTGGTTTTTGTTTACTTTATTTTTGAAACCATAAACTGTGTTAATATAGAGTTGTACTTGTGAGGGTGTTCTAGATGTTAATTTTCCGATGGATTTATAATGAGAATACAGTTATTGTTTCTCATGTCACTCAATGTTATGCACACTACCATTCAATCTAATACCCTATCCTGTTTTATGTGGTAGCTTTTAGTTTACTGATTTACAACTTCGCATTTGGATGCAGAAAAGGTATGACAGAGAATAATAATTTCTCATCTCAGAAGGTTATATTTTATTATATTTGAGAACTTAAGAACTTTTTGTTCCCAAATGTTTGTCTTTTGATTCAAAATCGTGAGATGGTTGACATGAACTTGTTTGAGTTCTCCCACCTCTCCACCACCACCTGACACATAAAACCAAGGGGAAAAAGGAATAAAAGAAAAGCTATATTCTGTTCATCTTTTCATTTCTCTGGGATTTAAGTGGCACTTTTATATAAGAGCCTGTCGTGATTTTTATTCCCTTTATTTATTTTTGTCTTTTTATCAGTGTGATAGAGCATTGGTGATACTTTCTTGGGAGGGTTTCCATCTGATTGAAATTCCAGAATTTTTAGGGAGCGATTTTATTTTTTCGTTCATAAAAAGAAGGAATAATTTCTCTTTCAGATTTTTTTCTCCAATAGTAGGTAGGGAGTGGATGATGCATTTGCACCATTTCGCCCCCTTCTTTTGCAAATTCTTTCCAAGAGCCTCTGGTATGATTGCTTAGTTTGCTCGTCTTCCTGAAGTTTTGCTCTGAATATCTGTGATCACTCCAAAAAAACTTTTTTGATATGGAAGGGGGTCCAGAGGTTGGCTGTTGTTTGAGAAACTTAAGGGATGCAATCAAAGTCAAATGAAAATCAGGAAGCACCTGACCCAGACGGCATACCACCTAACACAATGTATGTTGAACCCTGGTGGCGAAGTATTGGCTATAATTCCAGCAACCCGGTTGTGACCCAGGAGAATCCATCAGACTCATCTTCGCAGGGAGGGCAAAATGGCTCAGAGTCGGATGACGATCACTCTCTATCTAAAGGCAGACAAGGGAGGGAAGGAAATGTGGTTAGAAAAGAAAGGCAAGCCACTGCATCTTCACGATCGGGTACTTTAAACCGTTTCTTTAAATGTCATTTAACCGAGTAAAAATCTAGTAATTATCTCAAAGGGCTTGAAACTTCATTTGTATGATGGTTGTTTTTTTCCCCAGTTAAAAGAGAATGAGTTGTTGATTCTTGATTCCATGCTAGTGGATATTTTATTCTTCAATTTCAACAGGGAATTATGGAGAAGGAGACCAAAATCTGCAGCATGTTGCGTCAATTACACCAATGATGCAGGATGAGTCTATTGCTCAACCTACACAGCTTGAACTTGTTGGTCACTCAATTGTATGTTATTTTTCCCCTTATTTTAAACACTTCACCTTTGAGTTTGGCTTGATAAAGACATTAACCATTAGTCTATAAGTCGGGAACATTAGAACTTGTGTTCACTTTATTTGGTGGAGAGATTCTTAGTTTGTTGCAACCCTTTTGCAGGCATGTGCATCAAATCCATCCCAAGATTCATTTTATGGTGGGATGATGAGTTTTGGGCATCAACCTTTGGTATGTTAACTAAGCCTGGTTTTAGCTTCATATTCTGGGCGTACTTTTTTTGAGGGACAGTTTCTGGACATACTTGTCTGCCTTCGTTTTTAATTCCCTTCCCTTCTCCAAACCGTTGCTTATGGGGAGGAATTAACTGGTAGTCACTTTTGATCCTTATATTTGTGGTTGTATAGGTTTCCAGTTTTTGCATGTTACATTTGGTTGTGGGATTTATAGAGTATTTTCTTTACATTTGTTTTGTGAGATATACTGAGCGATATGAAATGTCATTATGTGAATAGCTGGTTATTTTGATTGAAAAGAATTTTTAACTTCCAGATGTTGAAAATAGCTAGGATTTTTAAAAAATATTAGTTTTTCCTTTGTTTTTTATAATGAAGTATCTGCTTGTATTAGTTTTCAACTTTCAATTGCCAGTTATTTTGGTTCTCAGCTTCTTTTTATTTAAATTTTTTTGAACAAATAGATAGATAGCAACAGTGTGGTCAAATGAGGAGCAAGTTACCTGGTATCCTGGGCAATGGAAGGTAGATTCATGTTTGCGGGGCTGGGTTGGGACTATTGTGTCTCAGTCCCTCAACTAATGTACTGGTGGTTGGGAGTTTATGGCCATCAGGGGTCTCAAATTGATGATATGAGAGGTCCTGTAGAAATTATGCGTCTTATTGAGTTATGTTTAAGATTATTCGGGCCCTTTATAGGCATGGCTTTGTTGACATGGAGGGCAGCATTTTAATTCTCTGTCTTTGTATGTAATTCTGCTGCTCATATGTAGGTAATATGTTCTTTCAAGAATAACATTTCTACTGGCAGGCTGCAATCTCCTTTCAGATATTGTTTGATGGCTGGATGTGGTGGTTTTTGGTACTTGTGTTTTATGGGCTGTAGTATTTATTAAAATTTTATTTTTCTGTCTGAGAATTTTCTAGACAAGCAAAAAACTCTGAAGTATCTTCCCCCTCTGCCATCCCCTTTCCTTATTCTTAGTTGATTTTAGCCTGTTTTAAATAGGGGTTAGAATCTATTACTTAGTTATTGCAGGAATCAATCGAAATAAGATAGCCTTTGTATGGTATCCTTTACAAATACGTTTACGAAGCTATAAAAGTTCAGAGGAATCTTCTTCCTTTGAGATAGTAATAGATTTTTTGACAGAATGGGCTTTAACATTTTCTTATGCTTGCCTAGTTGAACCATCCATTGGCATAATGATTTAGCTGGGCTCTGATTTCTGATAATGGACGAATGGCTTTGACACTTTAATTGTAGACTTTAGGGATGCTGACTTTAAAATGGCTAAATCTGGATTTTTCATCATGTGCAGTGGGTAAACTATCATCGATTTTTCTTGGTATTTTTTGCTTTATAATACTTATTGTGAAACCCCTCTTTCCCTCCAAAAGCAAAGAGAGATATAAAATGTTTTTAAATGTGGAATGTTCTGTCTGATGAGTTAATCATTTTAATGGCAGGGTTATACTCCGTTTGTTGGAATGCCTCATGCTAGAATGCCATTGCCTCTGGAGATGGCACAAGAACCTGTTTACGTGAACGCAAAACAGTATCAAGGAATTTTGAGGCGAAGACAAGCACGTGCCAAGGCAGAGATTGAAAAGAAGCTGATAAAAAATAGAAAGGTGTGTAGAATGGTATGCTTTTAAAGTTATGTGTGTGTGTGTGTGTTTCTCCTTCTCTCTCTTTTTAATTTTTTAAATGACGTAACCGCATGCCTTTGAATCTTGGGGCTTTGTTAAGTTGTTTGGGGTATATATTGCCTTGGCTTGCTTTGCTGCTGATGTTTCCTGTTGCGGTTAACTGATGTGATATATGTTGACTTACGGTAACTAATTTTTTTGTCAATAAAATGTCTGTGTATTCATTTTATTTCTCTAGTTTTAGATGCATCTTTTGCTCCTCATGTTTTAGTTCTAGACCTGTCAATAGGATGGAGAATGAACAGCATCTTTTTGGCTTGTGAAATGTAAAGGTTATTGTAAGGGAATTACTCATTTTACGAGGTCAATTGTGTTATTGCTATGAATGTGATTAAATTGTGGGTTGGATCCTTGTTTAATGAATGAGAAATATACATGTTAATTTGATAAAAAGTTATATCATAAATATATTTTTACATGTTAATTCGATAAGCAGTTGTATCAACATAAGCTACTTGCAATCTAAGTGCCTTCTGATGATATCTTTATGGTGTTGAACATCTTATATAGCCATATCTTCATGAATCTCGGCACCAGCATGCTATGAGAAGGGCGAGGGGCAATGGAGGACGTTTTGCGAAGAAAACAAATGATGTTGCATCCAAGCATTCAAATGGTGATGCCTCTGGTCCAACCTTCTCATCTCAGTCTTTCAGTTCATCAGGTTCGGAGCCATTGCCATCTGACTCCACTGAGATGTGGAATTCATGTAATAGTCGGAAAGATCCTCGAGGGGCCCAAGGGCAGGACACATTTGAGTCCCACAATCATGTAAATGGCAACGGCAACCACCAGAATCACAATGGGATTCAATCCATCCCTTCTAATATTCACTCAGTCGAGAGAGGCGAGGGTGAAGACTATCTGGACCAACAACACAGAAGCTACTCCTCAAACCAGACTTTGCAGAGGCATGGTTCAAATCAGTGAACAACACAAACGTGACGTGTACCAAGGCAGAGGATTAAAATCATCCAGTTAATAGATTAGTGAAGGATGAATCCTCTCTTAATTTGGTAAATCATAGGCTGGCAATTTTTGTCAGACGGCAAATCATTCTTGGCTGTTTTTACACTTATTGCGGCGTGGATTGGGATGATGAATATACTGTATGTCTTCTTTTGTCTGCAGAATTGTTATATTTCGTCATCTTTCTTCCCGTTTGTCTATTTGTACAGAGCGATACTGTTGGATGTCTGAGTAGACCTAGCTTTTTCTGTAGTTCTTGTAACAGTTACAAGCAGCTTTTCGTGCTTGTGTGAAAACTTGTTCCCGGTTTGATTGGAAGAATATTACGTCCGGTAACTTGTTCATTTGAGTGTTTTACTATTCTGTTGCTTGGATTTGGATGGTGGTTTCCAGTGCACAAAAGTTTTGACTTACAAAGTGTTTTCTTTTTTAATGCTCCAACGAACCGTCCAACGTATTGAGTCGCTGACTCCTGCTTAACGAGACCAGTCTTTGCTTGTAAAGCAAGCATATGATACGATGCCGTGTCATATATCGTCCGTCCAATATAAAATGCTGATAACCCGCTAAAATTACTTTATTGTCGTTCGCTCTTTCATTTTTCATCTACAAACCCAAAACTCACTTTGAAACAAACCCTAATAGATCTGATCCCATACTGATTCAACAACCAAATCCATGTCGTCGATCGTTTCCGGGTCCATCCTTCGCTCCAGCGCAGCCAGGACTTTGGCGGCCGCTGTGAGGTTCGCCTCAGCACCGAAACCAAAAATCAATCCCGTCTTCTCTACCTTAAAGCAGTTTCAACCTTGCTCGTCTCATTTTCAGGACCTACAAGATCACCGCATTGGATGAGATATGGTGTTTTCAACAAATCGATCCGGCGGATCTGCAGTGGACTACCATCTCCAACTAAGTCTCCCATATGAACGCGCCTTCCGTCCATATGCCGTCTCGGAGAACGCTAACCTCGTCTGTAGACAGTCTTGATATAAATCGGCCAGGCCAGTCACACGTTCGATCCTAAGGACATCAAAGCCTTTTAGGTCCGCCTCTCTCTACCTTTCATATTTGTCTATCGCACGTTACAGATCGTATCGAGCTCTTGTTTCTAATATTTTGTTTGTTACGGTTGAGGCCTAAGAAATAAATTACCATATTGTTACAGACGATGTTTATTTCTCCATTATCGTTGAATCCCAAGTCTAATTTGAATCTCTTGTGATAACTTTAATTTTCTTGCAGTTTCTCTCTAGCCAAACAAAAAATTAGAAGCGTGATTAATGTTTTAGGCTTCTATGTTTCTCTCCATTAACATTTATTAACCATATTATCTGTGTTAATGATCATGTTTGTCTGAATTAATTGCATTAAGATTTGCTTCGATGGTGTAACATACTACCCTGATAAATGGCTAGAGAGATCATTTAGGGTTTAACCGTCTTTTCCATAGTTTTTAGATGGTACAAACATTGAGTTTCTATACTTTAGGTAGTTGAAATTCAGCTAAAGTTTTATAGGTTTGTCAAGGGAATTTAATATTTATCTTACAATCTCATGAGTTTTATGCAGACATCGAAACTATTAAAAAAGAAAAGAAAAGAAAAAGAGGTAAATAAATTCCGTGCACAAGGTTATTGTGCACCCGCAGCGTGTGTGGTTGAAGACATACGTGATGCATGCATACCTTGTCCAAGATAATATGTGGAGATGTTTTCATGAATTGAACATGTGACATCTAGGTTACACCCTTGCAACTCTATTATTTGGCACGTGCAGTTACTATATTAGATTTTTTATTGGCCAACTAATCAATATGCTTTGAATCTTCTTTTGGAGTTTCTGAATCATCCACAGATGGATCATTTCAGGGAGAGTCTGCATAGGTTAGAATGTTAGATACATCCTTTCATAGTTTACTGGTTTTAACATTGTTTACTTTTGTACCATTGTTAATGAATAAATGATTAATCAATCTACCTACTCTATCTTGATTATATTCAGCTCAGCCTCTTGTTTAATCATCATATATTGCAGAAGGCACCCTTGTTTTATGTTAACTATTCAGTAATAGTTATCCCAATCTCAACTTTTGCCTTATCAAAATTTACGGGCTGGCTTCATTTTTTTCGTGAGTGCTCATCTTATTTAACTGATGTTTGTTTTGCGCTAGTGTAAGCTTGTTCAAGGTACTGAGCACAATCACCAGATTTCTAACTTTATGACTCAGCCAATGGATTAAAATCTTTTTGCAAGGAAGCAATATTTTATTTGATATACCTGGTTGTACATTTGTTCCAGTTCTACCGAACTAAAGAGCATATTAAATATTAACCTTTTTTTTCATCCTGCAGGTTTCTTTTATATACCTCCTGCGACATAGTTTTCTTGGCACCAGATTTTTTGGTATCCTAGAAAGCTAATTATGGTATCTAAAAAATGAAGTCTGGAGGAGTGATATGGATGGTAGTTAATTAACTAGCTAATGTCTTAGAAGGTAGAATTACTGCACTTATGCTGCCAAAATATGTTAGTTTGCTTATTCTATTCTGCATCAACTAATTAGTTTTCTTATTATGTCTTCTATATACATCTCCTGATAGGCTGATACCCTTTAATTTGTTTTCTTTTCCTGGTTTCATATATACCGTCATTGGAAGACAAGCAAGCCATGACATCTCTTGGTATTGTACTCTCTCTCTCCCCTCTCTCTCGCCCCCACCGCTGCTCTCCCTCCCTCCCTCCCTCCTTCTCTCTCTCCCTGTACGGCTGGATTTTGCGCCAAACGATTGCATATTTATCGCATTGTTTGTTCCATTATGGTGAGTTCTGGACCTTCTGGTTGCATAGATTGAGAATTCATTTTTTTGTTAATTGTCAACATGCTCTTTTCTGTTTTTTTTTTTCCCTTATTTCTTCAATTGAACATTACTACCCGTCTCACATCCATTGTTTTGTACCTTTATGCTAATTCCATTGCAAACTATTTTATGTCTGTACGGTTTCAAACTCTTTTTCGGAAAAGAAACTTGAGTTAAATTTCGGAGCTTCAAACATTAAAATATCTTGAACAAGCCAGTAAGCCACTAACTGGTAGAAGTTACAAGATGGTTCATCTACTTGATAGGCCCTTTTGGTGTTGCTTTGTATTTACTGATATGTTTATGTGGGCTTGAAATTGTTGTTCTCCTGGCAAATTTCACATATATTCTGCAAGCCAACTGTATCACGGTGCATGATTCTCTTTTTTTGATAAGCCGGACAATGCAGGCTTATATTACTATAATGTTTCATGGGCCCATTATGGACGGGGCTTACCTGAGGGCAAAACTTGTTCCCAAAATCTTCTGGCCCAACGTCTGGTTAAGAGTTGCTTCACATCGTAAATGAGTTCCAACCAATGGCCCAAGTAACTTAAATGAGCGGCGCAAAGCGAAATTGCCGGTCTCAATGTGTTGTGATATGAAATCAGCCTGTTAGGGGGATGTGCACCAATTAGGCCTAAGGCCCAAAACACTGGGCCAGGCCCACAATATTGTATCATAGGCTCATATAATTGGGTTTCGGCCTATTGGCCAATATAATTCTGTTTTGACCATTGGATATTGGGTCTAAAAAATATAGGCCCATATAATTGGGTTTAGGCATATTGATTGGGCCCGTTATTTTGAGCCTTGAGGCCAAAACAATTTGGGCCAAATGGTTATAAGGCCCAAATACAATGGACATATGGCCCAACCCAAACATAGGCCCATATAGTTGTTTTGGCCCATCGATATTGAGCCCCTTATGCTGAGCACGTGGGCCCAAAACAAATCGGCCCAAATGGAAGTAGGCCCATATAATTGTCTTTCGGCCCATTGATATTGGGCCCGTTATACTGAGCCCGTGGGCCCAAAGCAAATTGGCCCATTCATTGGGTTTCAGCCCATTGAATTGGGCCCCTTATACTGAGACCTTCGGCCCGAAACAAGTTGGGCCAAATGGAAGTAAGACCCAAAGACAAATTGGGCCAAATGCACATAGGGCCCAAAAAAATAGCCCCATATAATTGTCTTTCAGCCCTTTGATTTTGGGCCCCAAAGTCCGTGGGCCCAAAACAAATTGGGCCAAATGGAGATAGGCCCATATTATTGGGTTTTGGCCCATTGAAATTGGACCAGTTATATTGAGCCATAGGCCCAAATCAAATTGGCCCAATTTGACTTAAGGTCCTAGTACACTTGACCAGGCCATCTTTATTGATTATAGACCCATATAATTGGGTTTAGGCTTTTTAACCAATTAGGTTGAAGTCGAGGCCCATTTAAATTGTGTTTTGGGTCCACAGTTTTGCTCTACTCATACTCATACTTTAAATTAGTTTCAGGGCACAAAGCTAGGCGTCATCCCACTAACATGGTCCAGTGAATTCAGCCTTTTGCCCATTTAACATTTAACAAAAGGCCCATTCCAGCTGGGTAATGTCATATGATTTAAAGCTCAATGGTATTTGTTGAACGGTCCATTCCATTGATTTCATTGGCATACTAATTTGTGTCCCATCAGCAAGATGCACCTAAATGAGACGCGCAATTGCGCCTTCAGTTTGGTCTACAACTAATAAGAAAATGGGTGATACAAGGAGTAGTGTTGAGCCGTTCGTGAAGGCCCTTCTGATTGAACATTTGAATTTTTATTTATTTTTTGATCAGTCCATTCAATTCTAAGAATGTGAAATCCGTGACAGTGAAGTGAGTACTTGTTCTGCATTGATATTTGTTATTATTAGTTCTTGATTTTCCTTAAGATTATTTTGATAAAGAGCGCATTAGTTCCGTATGATAAACTGACCTGCAGCTGTTGTAGTACATGCAATCACAGCAAGCAAACTGCTATTTCTGGAACATGTTGTAATATCCTGAAAATCACACTAAAGAAAAAGCAAAATGAAATGTCTTAAATAAACACAATAGCCCTCAGATTCAATGTCAAATCAAATAGTTCATGTATGGAGATTTAAATAAAAAAAACAATGACATGTAAAATGCAATTAATTACTCAACTAAGTCAATTTAATGATACAAAGTTGCAAACTGGCGTTTGCCAAATGTTGCTACAACCTACCAACCTCGAGTCATATCATGAGAAAAGCATTCAGAAATTAAACAAAGGTTCAAGTATTGGCGCAAATTAATATAAGTTCCATGTTCTAATTACTGAATTTAATTGTCTTCTCCTAAGAGTATCTCTTTATCATATTTCCAAAACATGTGCATATGTCATGTGCATCATTGATCCGAAAACCTTAAAACACCAGTGGGTAGGCTTCTTGGAAATTGGTTGGGCCAGTGGGAGTGAGATTAGTAGTGTGATAGTATGTCACTAGCACTAAAGGATGCATCGTCAGCTATATAATGCTATTAGTTGTAACATTTGTTAATTTTCCCGAGCTAGATACATCTACACAGTTTCTGGCTAGAAGTCCTAAAGAACATGAGTGTGGTAATAAAATAAATCGACTGACATCACATACTCATTCTAATTTAAGAGTTTCAGAACAAAGTATGAAGCAGAGAAAGCACTTACTAAGAAATTTCTCTGTTAGAATAGCTGGCTCAAGATGACCCTAAGTTGATGAAGTTCTGCTTCCTGGGACAACAGAAGGATTAAAGCTGTTATATACTTAACTAGTCAAGCAGGAACCAGTCAAAATTAAAAGTAAAAAACGCATGATGTGAATCTTTAAAACCAGAATTAATCATAAAGGAACAGAAAGAATGGTACAATATGCCACCAATTTCTGCACCGGAAGTCATGGACAATACAAATGCACAAAGGAAGAGATCTAAAATTATGTAAAGGTTTGACATTATTCCAAGAACCTATAAACAGAAGATGCAAGTGACAACTCCTTCAAATGCAGCAGTTTAGATTTAGCTGTCCTTCAGGAGAAGCCAACTTTTTAACGTGGGTCATCATGTGATCGAATTCAACCAAAAAAAAAGAGGCAAATACGCTTAACAAAGTTTGTTGCATCAAAGCATCCACATTTTAAAGTTGAGGTACTTCGAAAAGGTTCAAGAGATTATAATATCAAAGATCAGGAAAAAGAAAGAGAAAATTAGTACAAGTGTACCACAAGATGTGGCGATCTGTGCCTCTAACAACTCTGCTTATGAAACCTGGAACAAAGAGAGCACAAAAGATATCAGAAGAAGCATCTGCATAGGTAGTGCATCTGTATGGTGCCGGAGATACCTACATCGCTTTGTGACTCATCAGGTGAAGCCAACTTTTAACATGGGTCATCATGTGGTCAAATTCAAGAAAAGGACTGGAAAATATGCTTGACAAAGTTTATCTCATCAGTCATCAAAGCAGCCACATTTTAAAGTGGAGGAATTTTGAAAACATTCGAGACCACGAGATACGGCGATCTGCATATGAAAAGTGGAACAAAGAACAAAAAAAGATATCAGAAACATCTAGATAGATATTTATATATGGTGCTGGATATAACTTCATTGCTTCCTACGTTTCATTGATCTGTCCTGACTGCCCATCTATCTTCTTATTCTCTTTCTCTGCTTCATCCACCACTGGCTAGGCCTAGAATGCTTTTATCTGTATCTGAAATTGACAAAGAATGAGCCCCTTGGTTTATGAACAGGTGAAGTAAGCCATCACATTTTGTTAGATTAAGTAACAAAGTAAACCTTTTTCTGATCTGCAATAAATTGATTAATTACCTTTCATCCAAATCATTGTTCACCAATCACCATTTAACATTACTTTTTTTTTGAGAAGGTAAAAGGCATCAAGGCGATGCTGCTTGCCTGCCCAATCCCCCATGTACAAAAGAAAAAAAAAATCACAAAGATGCACAGGAAAAAGGCTGAAAATCAATCAAAGCAACATTTTATCATCATTGGTTTTATGTTGAAAATGGCATTTACTTAACAACCTGAGCTTTTGCTTGCAAAAGTAAATATCGCCAAGGTATAATCTTAACTCTATTGCAACTACCTAAATAAGAAATTAATATGAAGATGGAACACATGCATTCTCCAAAGTTACTTTCACCATATGCTCAACCCAACACGTACACAAGCTTGGAATCATGGAATGCATCATGCACATTCGTCCTTGCCTGATCCCTCATACATCCCACCTAGGCCTAAGCTCTGCCTCTGATGCCAAAATGATGTACACCAAGCCCACTAGCATAATATTGTTTGCTTTGGGCCTCACACCTGCACAACTTTTTTTAAAAAAAGTCATGCTAATTAAGGATGGGCCTGCTTATATAAAGCACTTCATGGCTTCCTACCTAGGAGAAGTGGGATGGAGGGATGACCAGTCACCCTCCAATGGAGGACCTTCATCATCAAGATCTATTTAGAAATGGAAACTACATGGCATGGTTACCATAATGGATTTGATTAGGAAATTAGCAACCAAATAACAATTAGTGAATACTCGAGTTTCACTCTATAAACAATACATTGAAATAGATGTCTACACATTACTCCTAAATTTATAACCTGAAGATTTAATTGACAACATAAAATTCCGAATGTAAAGTACAAATCCGTCTCAATTATCATTAGGAAAAGAAAATTATAGAAATAACAAGTATATCTAGCGATTGATAAGGTAATACCTTACATGAAATAGCATACGGTTGATAAAGATTGAATAACACCTAATCTTCAAGGGCTAGAATCGTCTGTTTGGCTGGCAAGAAACACTAAGGAAAGTAATGACGCATATAGCGCAGACTAAAAATTTTTGGAATTCAACTACTTCTAGGCTGCTGGCAAACGTCAATTTTATTCATGTTAGGCACCTGGAAAACGTCAATTTCACAGTCCTTTCCTCTGTTTAAATAGCAACCAAACAGAGAGGCATAAAAAAACAACATGCAAAGGTCAAAATATACTCAACAATGCAACTGCTTGATATGTAATATAGAGAAAAGTACCTTCAAGAACACGAGGGAGGGAGGCCTCGTCCTTGAGGACCTCAATGTGTGACTGATCGATGAGATTTCTCCTCAGATGTCGCGCCTTCGAGACAGAGCTTAGGGTTTTGCGAGAAGTCAATCTCGTGGACGGATGGCAGGTGCGTTTCTCCTTGCAGCTGTTGTCGTTTGTAAACAATAAGAAAGACTTGTCAAGCACGATCGATGTCAATGACTCCTTCAGAGAACTAGAGGACGTCATCGGTAGGGTCGATAGCGAGAGTGTCTCTTCTTCGTTTTTCTCACTTTTTGCTTTTTCTTCGTGTAGAAGATAGAAATAGACGGACGAGGTTAAGGTTTTGCGAGACGTCGATCTGATCGATGGGATTTATCCTCAGATCGTCGCGAGACAGAAATTAGGGTTTACGAGACGTCGATCTCGTGGACGGATCGCATGTGCGTTTATTGTGGAGTCTTGTCAAGCACGAACTATGTCAATGAATCCTTCAGAGAACTCGACGCCATCAGCTGTGCCGATCAGCGAGCACGTCTCTTCTTCGTCTCTCCAACAAACACTGCGATTTCTTGGGATACAAAACAGAAATAAGCGGCAATTTACGAACTCTGGTATTTAAGGGTGTTTCTGGATCCCGAATCATGGCCCAAATAAATTCTCTTGCCCCCTTAGGCCCTGCTGTCGGAAGAGAATGGCGGGGACATGTCGGGCCGAGCCAATCGGACCCTGCACTCCTCTTTACGGAGCCCACTAACCTGGGCCGAACAGGCTCAGAAAGAGCTGCGTATTATGTAGGGTGGATGCCAATCATAGCCCAAATATATTCTATTGCCCCCTATAGGCCCTACTATTTGACGTTTGGCACGAGTCATCGGTTGTGTCAAACATTTATCCAATCCACAGTTTCAAAGTTTACAACATTTTTTCAAGATTCATGATGTATGCTACATTTTTCCAAAGTTTACAACATTCCCATATCAACCTCCCATTCATCCAAAACATTTAAGTTTAAGGAAACAAAGTAATATATACATATAATTACGTACGTACATACACACACATATATATAACCATGACTTCATTCCAAAGAAGTATTAGCAACCCCATACCATTTCAAAACCATGAATGCATGAACCTTTTTCTCCCATAGAAGAATTCAAAATGCAGGAGATAACAATTTCCAATAGAAGCACCCAAAGACTTCATTTAAGGAGAGTCCAAGAACATACATGATACACCGAGGCTATCCAACACTAAAGTTCAAATAATAGTTAATGACAATTTATTCAAGGAATATATCCATAGCCATGTAAAGAGGGGTCTCCACAAGGATTACCACCTCAAGAATAAATAGCAACAACAATATTGAAGTTTAAGAGCCTAAAATAAGAAATCTCCTACCTCTTCTCCTCAGCGTTTTTCCAAAATTTATCAAACCGACCCAGGTGCGCACCAAATGCTTTCCGAATACCATCCATTGAGTCAATTACCCATAATCAACACAATTTGTCATTATCAACCGAAAATAATTGATTCAAACTAAAAATTTCGAAATACCCAATGAACAATAAAATCTCAAATCGCCTAAATCCCCAAACACAAGCTTTTAGGTTAAATAGACTTATCAAGGGTATAGAAAGAAGTAAAATGAAGGGATTCAAGCTTCCTTTAGACCTCCAATGATGTAAAAACTCATAGATTCGATTTTGGGTTTAAACCCTGAGAACTAGAACAAAGAGAGAAGTTGAAGAACATGTAGTCGAGAGAGAGGATCCAAAATTCAACTTAAAAACAGTCAAGTTAGATGAAATTTGCCTTGATTGATGATCTTGGATGATGGAGGTGAGAAATTTTGAGAGAATGAGGTTTGGGGGCTGTTTAGGTCGGAAGGTTTAAGAAAAATCAAGAAAATGTGTGTGTTTTAAAGCAACACGCGTGCGGAATTTTGGGGGGTGTCCGGATATAGAGGACAAAGAAGAAGAGTTTTATGGTTTGACTCAGGGGAGCATGTCTGTAGCAGAGTATGAAGCACGCTTCACAGAGTTGTCTCGTTTTGTGCCATGTATTCTGGAAAACGAGGAAATGAGGTGTTGCCGGTTTGAGCATGGATTAAGGAAGGAGATTGGTTTAATAACTTGTTTGTTCCTCTATAATAGCTGCGAAAGGTTGGTTGAGGCAGCAATCAGAGTAGAGTCTGCTCGACAGTTCCAGGCTGGTGGAGACAGTGGTGAGCGTTCACAGAACTCATGGATAGATGATGACATAGATACGCCAACCAAAAGAGGATCTTTTTCGAAGCCTTCTCAGTCTCATGAGAATTGTGCAATCTCCCAAGCCACTCCACTGTGTGGCTCTTGTGGGCGACAACACAATGGAGAATGCCTTATTGGTTCTGGCAGGTGCTTCCACTGCGGACAGTTTGGGCACAAGAAGAGAAACTGCCCATCTGGTTCATACGGACCCAACGGTTTCTGAACCAGAGCAATGGTTAGAGTAGCGCGCAAAGAGTGTGTTCTAACTTCTAAGACTATGTCTAAGGTGCATATTGTATATAGTTTGTATCTTTGTCGACGGTGCATTCTACTTTTGAAAATCCAAATCATCTTTTTCTATAGAAAAAGCCAATCATTCAAGAACCACTTGACAATACAATGTGCAGCAAATAGAGATTCCCCATTCCCGTCTCTAACGATCATGGCCATAGTGGATAATTGTACCTTGTTGACAACGTGCATTCTACTTTTGGGAATCCAAATCCTCCAATCTTTCAAGAACCAGTTTGTGGTGATCAAGATTGTTGTAATATCTTCAAGGTTTTCATGGGGACTAGCAAACGACGCAGTCTACGTTTCCTGTTCTTCATTCCTTTCATCTGATTTCAACCATATACGGTAGCCCCAAATTGAATATCCATAGTATCTGCCATGCAAACTCAGGCCTCAACAAATTTGTACTAACAATTGGAATGTACACATTTGTGTCTAAGCAACAACGATAAATTTCTTGGACCAGTTCCCAATTCCCATAGAACTGAACAGAGAATGGATTTATTTTTCTTTTTTGGACTAAGCAACGCAAAAGCAAATAGCTTTTCTTTCACAAAGCTTATAAGTATCCTTACACTGTTCTCCTCTCAGTTCCTGATTTTCAATGCAATACTCAAATAGAAACATAACCTTTGAAAAATCAAAATTATCTAGAACCTTTTCTCATGAATCCAATGAGGCAAATTTGGGGAAATCTGATATATTATTTTCTGATTACAGTTCTACACTCAAAAGTTAAAACACCCAAACCAGGTGGTGTTTGGTTTGGCTGGGTATACAATTTTGTGCGACTATGGTGTTAATGCTGCTCAGTGTCTTCTATATTTTCAACTTCTTCATCTACCTGCTCTAAGATGGTTTCTGCCCCTGCGCTGTCAGGTGGAGGGACCTTCTCTGAGATTGTTTCATCACTAGCAGCAGCACTATTTGTGGGTTCTGTGGTGTTAACAATAGTTTGCTGCTTCTCCATCATCCCAGACAACGCCAATCTCGGGGACCATTCAAGAACATCATCGATAATGTTCGAGACCCTCTTCTGATATCTGCAACGATTGCAGTTTGGAATTTTAGACTACAAGACCAAGAAATCACAGAGAGAGGGGTGGGGGGGGGGGGGGGGGAGAAGCAGAAAACAATATAAGTCATAATAGCAGAGTAGGATCTATGGGGAAAATAAGGATTAATATCCCTTCCAAATTCTAATTTTAGACTTCGAACGAAAAATGGAAAGGAAAAATTCAAAGAAGTTCGCAGAAATATGTTTAGGACTGACCGGGCTCTTGCAGCCTCATCAGGTGCATGGTGCCTCAGCAGCAATATGACCAGCACAGCCACTACTGAATAGAAAAGCCTTGTTGTCCACTTTGGTCTTTCCTCCTCATCTTTCTTGGGCCAGAAACGGAATAATTCTCGCAATGTAGCTTCCTCAGCAAGGATGTTTGGAAAGAACCACACACGCTTTCCAAGGATGATATACAGAACACCAAATACTGCAGCTCTCACTGAAAATTGGCAGAAAAATTGTAAGTGATACCACTAAACTAAATAATATTAACTGCTGCAAAAATGCAGCTCCTAATGATTATTACACCAAACTTCAAGTCAATGATCTTAGGCCGCGAAATGGTAGTATACCTACAACAATCTGTTTATGAACCAAATTTGATATTTCAAACTTGCAAAGAGTTTTGATTGAAAGTTTCCGTCATCCTAACAGCTCTCTAAAACATATTCAAAAACTACAAGAGAACCTTAATGCTTTCCATTTAAACTTCTCTCAGTCATTGCGTCATATGATCCCCAACTTATGTAAGCTATGCAGCTTATATCATTAAACTCTACTTTAAGAACAGCTTCCGTAGACGACATAGTAAAATTATGAATGAATGCATTGTTTACCCATATAAAGTTTTGAATTATTGTTTCATGACAATTGAGAAAATATTAAATCTCCGAAAAAGCAAGGGCAGCAAGCAATACATCAAGAATGGCAAACCTGAAACATTAGCTAAAGCAGACAAACAAACATATGATTAAATTTTATATCAATAAGTTAGTTAAACTTAACCAATGACTATGCATCTGCATCTGTCATAGAATTTCTTATCCATGTATAACCATACCAAGTAGCCTTATCCCAACTAGGCATGGCAACATATCAGTACATTGTCCACTGAACCAGAGACAACTATTCATATGGTTCAGCCATTCGCTTGAGGTATAAATACAACCACCCTCTCGTTATTATTGTTTCTTATTTTAATATGGTTTCCTAATTAGAGTGAAATAGAGTTAACTAGGGTTAGACTATTATAAATAAGGGCCTTAGAAAGTTAGAATACAATACTAATGGGTCGTATCAGAAGAGTTATGTCAAGAATTGACCTTTGGACAAAAGACTTAGGTTTGTCTGTTGGAGGTCGACACCCTCGAAGTTGTCAATTGAAGGCGACTATCCTCGAAATGGTCGATATCCTAATATAATTATTAGTTTTGATTTGGCCAAATTATTGGGTGTGTAATTAAAAAAATTAGTACATGCGAACATGTGGCCCAGTGGTAGATTAGGGGTCCAATCTAGAGATCACAAGTTCAGTTCAATTCCTGGAAACAACCTCTCCACATATTATGTGGGAGTAAGGTTTGCGTACATTTCGCTTGTTCCCCACCTCGCTCACTGCGGAAGCCTTGTGGACAAGAGTTATTTACCTTTTCTAAAACCAAAAAATAGTAATCTTCCCAATCCCAACAGCAGATTAAAAAAAAGACCAATTTCCCTAGAAGGATGTACATTCTAACAAAAGACTAGAAAAGAATGGAGAAGAAGACCAAACATTAGTCAAGAGCCAAAAAGGAACAAATATCAGGTACTCCTGTTAGCGGCAGAGGCTAACAATCTAACCAAACAGCAGCATATCGACACACATTTGTGAGAAAACATACAGCACGAAAACAGTACCTACAACATATTTCAGCAACTGAATAGAAAAACATTCGATCAAAAAGTGATGCAACCACATGAACTTAAATATAATAACCCCGCCCAAATGATGTCACATCAAGGATGTTTAGCAAAAAGATAAATATTACCACATAGACAAAGATAGTTAACTGGCACTTTCATACTTACATGTGAGCAGGGAAACGATAAGCAGAAGGACCCCAGCACATAAGTAAAGAATTAATAGCTTGCACTTATGTGGGTATACGGGGAACAAGCAAATTGCTAGCGTCAAAACAGGCCAGAAAAATGAGAGAAGTGTCTGCCACAATGGCCGCCGCTTGACAAATGTCCATGCAAAGAAGGCATCATGTTCTGAAAATAATTGATCCTGACAAATACAGTCTTGATATAAATAACTTGACACATTGAAATGAAAAAAAGAACGAAAAAAAAAACAAGTCTTTAATTTCTTAAAAGCTTAAAAGGCACACAAAGATAAGATTGACCTGGAGTTTAACATGCCAAAAACATCATCAGTCAAAAACAGGCAATCCAAACTTTTGACGGCTCACTGTGGTTGTCTTCCCTTATCTCTAACATTCAAAAAAATTCCACTTAACAACTAGACAAAGATACCAAGTTTGACTAATATGCAATAGAAACTCAAAAAATTCCCCTTTTGAAAGTAATATTAAAGTATATGTAAGAACTAAGGACGAAATACACACACACAAAAATGGTGCTTTCGAGACATAAAAAAGGGAGAGAAACATAACTGACAAACCAACTTGTCAATTTCAAAGAGCCATGTTCAAAATACAATGGCCTGAATTCACAGGGGAAGGACACTCGGGAGTCTATTATACCAACCACAGAATTACTACGATAAAAAATAGGTAATTTCTTACATATGCAACAAGAAATGCAAATGCTATGTCATAGCTTTCCTCTTGAGGTAGTGGTACCAGATGAGTACCCCTCTAAATAAAATCTTTTCCGCTCCAAAAAAGTTTGCACTCTGACCAGAAATTCAATTGACTCGCTGGACAACTCATTTCTACGTCAGGGAAGGGAAGAGAGAGCACTTACAGGGAAAATTTCTAAATGCGCCGGCCAAGTAGACAACTTTTTCTTCCCGGGACGAACTGTTTTCACCACACGATCACAGCGCACCAAAAGGTTACTTCTTAATAAAGCATTGGCAATTTCTTCAACTTCTAAATTCTTATCAGCTTCAAGTATTTCTTTGACCTCTGGATGATTCTTCAGAAAACTGACAAAATCCTTCCCTCTAAAGTATTCAACTCGCGTCTCCTGTAAAACAGCCCACCTAGATTCCAAATCCTTGTGGTCTCTAACCTTCTCAGCAAATAATTGAAACACATCTTTCTTGGCAGCTTGTTTCTGGTGAGGAAATATCCATGCGAAAATCACCAACCAAAAAAAAATTATGGCTGATTCAATTACTAGAAAAAATCATAACTAATAAATAGACAAATTCAAATCACCAAATATATCAATGCTGAGCCAAAGGAAAATATAACAAAAAAATTCACACAATGCTAGCTCTGAAGACTGAATCTAAAGTAATGAAAAGAAAGAAACACAGCACTAAGTTGTATTTGCAGGATGTATTTGGATTTTGGAAACAAATAAGACATCAGTTATAATGATAATTTGTTTCCAGTAGTAGCCGTATAAAAAGAGATTTCATAAGATAACAACAAGACCCTTCATTGCAGTTAGGAAGGAAAAGCAGATAATAAAAAAACAGAATTGGCGATTTCACTGCCACAAAAGTTTGACAGCTCACGAGGCACGCAGGAAACAAGTAGAAAATGATAGTTAATTTTTCAAACTTTTCAAAGATCTAATACCATCTTCTTGAAACTGTTAGAAATCTAATGGTTAAATATTCTTAATTCAGCAAACATCCTTACATTTATATTCACAATGATGCCATCAGTCATAACAGAAGAAAATGATAAAAGTACAAAATATTTAAGAGTCTCCAAGAGTGTCCAATAGCAACGCAAATAAATACTAATACAGTTTCCAGGCTCCAGATAAACTCAAGGTGCAGCAATCACACATCTGGGAGAATGTTAGAAGTGTCAATACTGTAAGTGAAAATGTTGATCTGAAGACTCGAATGACAAAAAAATATATATATATATAAAACACTAAACGCCTAGGCCAAACAATTACGACAAATTGTAAATTAAATGAAGCTTTTGAACTCCACAATACTAACAGTACTGGACAGAAGAACCCAACAACGGGTTCAAGTGGTTGAAAAATATAGTATAAGATTGCAAGAATATGATAGAAAGTTATATGTACAACAATAATGAGTTAGAATTTAGAAACCTTTAAAATAACACCTATTTGTAATCGAAATCTTCATGCACACCCACTGAACATGAAGTTATTTGATATGCTTGGAGAGTGGCTTCAATTTGAAATAGCTACGAGGCTTTACAATAAGATTTCTTAAAATAATTTGAGGCTTCCCACGGCTAGAAAGTAGGAGATACCAATGAGAACTTCAATAACATGCAACAAGCAATCATTCAAAATGAAAAGATAACGGAAAATGTCCTGTTGGGTGTCATACTGGTGATGTCGTTCAAAAACTACTATTACATGTTTGAAAAAAGTAGCCACAACGCAACATTATTGAACGATGGCACTAATTTCTTCAACTAATAAGAGCCTTGATGATCAATGGCATATTATCATTTCATAAATTCTGGAGAAACCAAGAAAACTTATGTTTCTTTCCATTGCTTGTATCGCAGTCAATATAGAATGTCCTCTGGAGGCTAGTTACTAAAATTGCCATAGCTCTAAAAAAGTTGGAACCAACAAGTTTCCAGTTTATTCTTGTAATATTCCCTACTTGATGACTCAGGCCCCCTCTTGAAAACCCATGTATGGTCAATACTCAATCACGAAGTTGGAAAGCCTTAGAGGACAATGCAAAAAAGAAAAAGAAAAGAAGATTTAAAAAGCTCCAGAGAGCATAAAGCATAAAGAAAAGCAATTCAACTTCCAAAGATGTTCCTCGCTATCAATATTCCCAAAAAGATTCAGTCTCCACAAAGCACACAATCACCAAATTTAAGAGCTCTCCGAGATCTCATGCCGATCACACCAACACTGTAGTGGGTCCTTAACCAAACAGGAACAAATTTCATTCTCCTCCCAAATGTTTAAAAAAAAAGAAGAAGATCAAACCTAGTACAGGCGACACACAAAATTGTAACTTCATCATACACGAAAATACACAAATGGCGTTCGACCACGTATGCCCTAAACAAACCAAGTAAAAGCTCTCAAATTGCACAATTTCTTAACTGCATACATGCATAACAAATCAAAATGGTGTCTACAGATTTGTAATAAGAAACCCTAGATCCCGAGAAACAGATAACGAACCCTGGGAGGGGTATCAGAGTTGGGATCACCGGAGGATCGTCGGACCCGCTTCTTCTCAGCTGCCCCGGGCTTCTTCATCTACCTCAGTGTGTCGGCTTCTTCTTCTCCCAATTTTCCGTTTTGTTTTCCTTCCGATCCCGAACGTTTGTTAATGTTGGTGGGGTTTTTCTGTTACATATCACGTTCTCTGGTGCTGTCCCGGCTTGTTGTCCAAAAAGGTATTGCTCTCTGACTCATATGCCCTTTCTTTCGCCAATGAAACTATGCCACCTCAGCCTAACGGTAGATTGGCAGTTCAGAGTTTATTTATACTAGAATAAACCAATGCGCGTTTCCAAACATCGTTTTAGAAACGGCCGTTAATGCCCTCTTTAGGAATTTATCGTTGAAAGACTGGTTTTTTGGAAAACCTTCAAATGCTTTCTCTGCACTTCACAACAACCCACCATCTCGTTCTCACCTCGTCCACCGCCCTCTCTCTTGCAATGATAAAGCCATCATCTTTGGTCATTTGATTGCACGTAGCAATGATTTTTGCATGTCATTTAGTGTTGACGCTGGATTTGGTATGATGTCATAAAACCATACCGTTATACATAACAATAATGTTGTCTTCTTTAGATTGTCCGATTATCGGAGATATATCGGGAATGCACGATTTTGTTCTTCTTGAAACCAATAAACTATTAATAGGTGAAGCCTGGCTACTATAGGTCAAAACCCAAATCATTTGGTTCATCAAAAAGTCTTATTGGAAATAAGGGGTGAGTTTGGTTTAATAAATGACTCGGTTGAGCGTGACCCAACAGATGTGATGTGAAATTATATTCTTAACAAGTTGTTGAACTCTATTGGCTGATCAATCTTTTCCTTTGTCCTTCGTCGGCTTCACAGAGTTCCGTCTCAAGCTTCGTCTCTGATATGGTTCGTAACATGCCCCAAGTCTAATTATTGGGCTGTCGAGGCTTCATTGATTCAAGGAGATATTCTTGAGTCACTACAATATTAGACCCCACCTTAATTGGGCTCACCTTAATTGGGCTTGCTATCATCTCTACATATTGGCCCGTACAACTTAAAAAGCATTGCTTTAACAGTTTTACATTGTAATAACCATTGTGTTGTTTCATTCAAATGTAACCGTTGGTTACATATTGTATATATATACTTGTTAGACTTAAGTTGTAACCATGATTATGATGAATATAATGGGAATACAGTTCTCTATTTTCTTCTCTCAATTTTTTCTCTAACTTGTGTTTATCTTCTTATTCTTCTACTTCTCTAAAACAACAATTCCGCAAAATCAACACAAGTGATCAAAACGCTGCTTCAATCATGTAAATATATGAGTCAGCCAAGTGAGTTTCTTAGGAAGAAGATTGTACCAGTCTTGGTCAGAGCCAAAATTGCCTTTTTCTTTCTTTTGGACGTCTTGAATGCAATGACTTGTAGTGCATGCAATAGTTTTATAAAATGACGTCTCAACACTATCTTGTCAAGTTTTGGTTGACAAGTGTTTGTATTTGTTGTAGGCTGCCTCAGCTAGTGAACTTGCTGGCGAAAATAAGAAGATTTTCTTCAGCTCTGGCAATATTCCCCTGTGTGTCAATACAAATGTCTGAGAGAGCATGGATTCATCGTCACTTGAGCTGGATTTTATGTGTTGTCCTGATATGTTATTTAAAATTAGATGCCTTGTTTGTTAGACTACAGGAGTGATTCAATGGATTCTTAAAAAGGATTTAAAGAATTGATTTTCATTGATTAATGAAGAATTACAGAGACAGATATATACACTGCAGTAGCAACGGCTATAAACATTAGTACAGAGATTCGTCTGACACTTGCAATATCTTTTACAGTAGCCGTTGAAGACAACTCAAAAGATAAATCTTAACCACTAATGGGCTTTGCTTAATTTTGATTACAAATGGGCTTTATGATAGATACTGGACTTTGAACATTGTTGAGATGTTGGGCCTGGATGTTAACTCTATTACTCTCCCTCAAGATGAAGGGTCTGATGAAGACACGCCAATCTTGTCACGCAAAGTAATAAAACGAGGTCGCGATAGAGATTTAGTAAGAAGATCAGCTAATTGATCAGTGGTGGAGACCTTGTGAACTAGAAGAGTGCCGTTATTGACAAGAGAACGCACAAAATAAAGATCCACAGCGATGTGCTTCATACGAGAGTGATGGACTGGGTTTAAACTGAGAGCTACGGCACCTTGATTATCACAGTATATGGTAGGTTTGCGAGGAAGAGACTGTTGAAGGTCACGAAACAAGTGCTTGAGCCAAGCAAGTTCAGAAGCAGTGGAAGCTAAAGCACGATATTCAGCTTCAGTTGATGAGCGGGCAATAGCACGTTGTTTATGCGATCGCCATGAAATAGGACTAGAGCCAAGAAAAATAATGTAGGCTGAGGTGGATGAACGATCCTCTGGGTGGCCTGCCCAATCGGAATCAGAGTAAGCTTGGAGATCAAAATTGTGAGTTTTGGAGATTGTAATACCAAAGTTATAAGTGCCCTTTAGGTATCGTAATAGACGTTTCAACAGAGACCAATGCTTTTCTGTTGGTTTACTCATAAATTGTGCCAGTCGATTAACAGCAAACGAGATATCTGGACGAGTAAGATTCAAGTACTGAAGACTGCCTATAACTTGACGATAAAGAGTGGGTTCAGCCATAGGTATGCCATCACAAAGGCGAATTGAGAATGAACTTGGTAAAGGAGTGTGAACAGATTTGGCTCCAGCCATATTTACGCGATCCAATATATCCCTGATATACTTTTGCTGGGAAAGGAAAAGACCAGTGGAAGTGGATGTAACTTCGACACCCAAAAAATAAGATAAGTCGCCTAGATCCTTTAGAGAAAACGTAGTGGCTAGTGCAGTGGTAATCCTGCGTAAGAGAAGAGGATTAGAACTAGTTAATATTAAATCATCCACATAAACAAGAATATACATGATGTGTGAATGCTCTCTAAGAATGAACAACGAAGGATCAGCATAAGAGTTTAGAAAACCAAGTTTGAGCAGGCTAGTGCGTAGGGCCAAGTACCAAGCCCTGGGGGCTTGTTTAAGTCCATAGATGGATTTCGTCAATTTGCAGAGATGATGAGGACAAGTTGGATCTTCAAAGCCACGAGGCTGCTTCATATAGACAGTTTCTTGAAGCTGTCCATTTAAGAACGCATTGTTGATGTCAAGATGCTTCAAATCCCAACCTGAGGATACTGCAATATGAAGCACAATACGAATAGTAGTGGGTCGAATAACAGGACTAAAAGTATTGTTATAGTCTAACCCAGGTCTTTGGGCAAAGCCTTGCGCCACTAGGCGGGCTTTGTAACGGTCAACAGAACCATCGGGTTTATACTTAACACGAAAGACCCATTTCGAACCAATTGGACGACAACCAACAACAGGTGGAACAAGTTGCCAAGTTTGATGCTTGATAAGAGCTTGATATTCCTGATCCATGGCTTGTTTCCATACGGGATCAGCTAGGGCAGCAGAGACAGAACGAGGTTCAGAAGTAGCAGGGAGAGGATGAAGTGTGGTGAGATTGAGTTTCTTGGGTTTGAAGACATTGTTCATAGAACGTGTAGTCATTTTATGTTCCCGAAACGAGGTGGTGATAGGTAGGGAGTTGGAGGTTTCAGCTACAGTTGAAGTGGGTAGAGGGAAGGTAGGTGGGTCCATGGGTTCAGACAAAGGGATGGTAGGAGAGGAGAGAGGAGCAGGTATACTAGGAGAGGGCACAGGAGCTGGTAAACAAGGAGCAGGTTGGATTGAAGAAAGTACAATTGTAGAGACCGGTGAAGAGTTAGAGGACAAAGTAGGTAAGGTAGGGACCGAAGACAAAGAAGGTTGGGAAGAGACAATATAGGAAGGAAAAGTAGTTTCATTGAATTCAACATGCCTGGATAGATAGATACGATGAGTAAGAGGGTCGAAACACTTATAAGAGCTTTGAGATGTTGAATATCCAACAAAAAGACATTCTTTGGAGCGAGGTTCAAGCTTGTTGTGAGTATAGGGACGAAGCCATGGAAAACATTGACAACCAAAGACACGCAATTTCAAGTAATTTACGGGTTGATTAAATAGAAGTTGGTAAGGAGTAGTTGTTTTATGGGTTTGGATAGGTAATCTATTAATAAGATAGGTAGCTGTTTGAAATGCAAAACTCCAGAATGTAGGAGGAAGATTGGCTGTATGAAGAAGCGTACGAGCTGTTTCTGTAAGATGTCTATGTTTTCTTTCAGCCATAGCAACATGTTGAGGAGTGTGAGGGGGGGATTGCATCCAGCTAATTCCCTCTTGAAGTAGATAAGATTTGAGACTTTGGTATTCACCACCATTATCAGTATAGAGAGTACGAATAGAAAATTGAAACTGTTTTTCAACAAGTCTTTTAAATTGCAAGAATGTGGAGAAGACATCTGATTTTTGGTGAAGAGGAAACAACCAGGTGTAATGAGTGAAGTGGTCTACAAAGATCACATAATATCGAAAACCATCGATAGACATTTCTGGAGCAGGGCCCCATACATCACTATAGACAACATGTAAAGGTGATGTACTTTGAACACTAGATGAGCCAAAAGGTAACTTGTGAGATTTATTAAGCTTGCAAGAAGTACACTGCATAGATAAAGGAGACAAAGTTTGAGTACAAGGCAGCTGAGCCAATTTAAGAACTTGAGTAAACAAACGTGTTGAAGGGTGGCCTAAGCGACAATGCCAGCCATCTAGAGTGGTACGAAGACCTGGAGTTGCAGTAGTGGTAGCAAAACAGGAAAGCTGCTTGGGCTCAAAAAAATAAAGTCCATCACTGCATCGACCTTGTGCCATGATCTGTCCAGAGGGTTGATCCTTAATGACACAAGAGAAAGGAAAAAATTCAATGGATACATTGTTATGCTTAGTTAATTCATGCACTGATAACAAATTCTTTTGAAGAAGTGGCGCACATAAGATATTATTAACTGCAAGAGAACGAGTGTTAGTGTGCAGATGTGTTTTACCAATATGGGAAATAGCCAAACCTGAACCATCACCTAGCTTCACCTCATCCGTTCCGTCATACTCTGTATGATATTGAAGATTAGTAAAATCTTGAGCCATGTTATGGCTGGCACCAGAATCCAAGAGCCATGGTTGTTGTGAGAAGGTAGTTGGTGCAGTTGAGGCAAAGTTGGCTGAGGCAGAGTTGTTGGAGTAGATTTTGAACTTCCTGCAAGTGTTAGCAGAATGTCCAGGTTTATCACATAACTGACATACCACCTTTGGAGGTCCACGACCACGACTGCGACCTCTACCACCATGAGAGGATGGTCGTGAGTCAGACCAATGATTCTGATTTTTGTAATTGGTCCATGACTGGGAAGAACCTCTGCCATGAGAAGAGTGATGGTTACTAGAACCTTGTTGCCTATGATGAAAATTGGCAGAGGCAAGAGATAAGTCAGAAGTAGCCTGAATACGACTAATGAAGCCTTCTTGAGCAATAAGAACATCCTTAAGTTCCTCATAGCTGAAAGATTTTTCCCGGGTTCTAATTGACCCAACAATACCAGTGTACTCCTGGCCTAATCCATCAAGGATATAAATAGTAAGATCATCCGAGGATATTGGATGATCAATCAAAGTTAATTCATCTGCAAGGCATTTAACCTCTTGCAAATAATCAGTCATATTCTTTCCACCCTTTTGACAGCGGGAAAGTTGAGACTTGAGTTGAATCACACGGGATCGAGAACTATTAGCATAGAGCATATGTATTTTATCCCAAGCAGCTTTGCTAGTGTGAACCTCACCTATCAATGGGAGAACTGTAGCATCTATTGATGCTACTATAGCATGCAGAATAAAGTCATCCTGGCTCTGCCAGGTTTGAAACAGAGTATCATCAATGGTGGTAGATGATGATTCATCAGAGAGTTTTGGACATGGGTATGTACCATCAACATAACCCATTAGTTTGTATGCACGAAATAAAGAAGACATATGCAGGCGCCATGAAGTAAAATTGGAAGCAGTAAGCTTTAAGGATATAGGAGATATAGCATGAACTGTAATGGTGGAACCAGATTTCGGAATAGCAATGGTTGTTGTTGTAATGAGTGGAGAACCAGTAGGTAGTGTAGACATGGTGGAGTCGAAGTTAAACTCGTCGGAGTCTTCCTTCTGCTCCGATACCATAAAAAGGATTTAAAGAATTGATTTTCATTGATTAATGAAGAATTACAGAGACAGATATATACACTGCAGTAGCAACGGCTATAAACATTAGTACAGAGATTCGTCTGACACTTGCAATATCTTTTACAGTAGCCGTTGAAGACAACTCAAAAGATAAATCTTAACCACTAATGGGCTTTGCTTAATTTTGATTACAAATGGGCTTTATGATAGATACTGGACTTTGAACATTGTTGAGATGTTGGGCCTGGATGTTAACTCTATTAATTCTGTCTTATATTTGACTGAATTCAAACATGCAAACAACAAATCAAGTCTTCTAATTAATGATAAAAGCAGTCACAATTGTGCTGTCAACATTTCCCTCATGAATTCATGGTCAACAAGTGTGTTCTATTTTTTATGCCCCACTCCTTCCTTTGAATGGTCAGAACCCATTCGAATTGTAGAACAAAGGTTTTGGATGAGAAATTCCCCAATTACCTATCATATATCATCTGCTTATTTATTTTAAAGTAAACTTTGAAAAAAATAATGGATTTTAAATGAATTATATGAGAAGTCATTGTCTTTTAATTAATCATATGCACTCTCTCGATGTAAAATTCTGCATGACCAACACGTTAACACTTGAGGGGATGTGACACATACGTCAAACCTCTCCGATCATGTGAAAACAAAGGGAGGGTGGCCCATATGCACTCCACACTCAAGCCAATATATATTTTCAAAGTAATTCAAGAATTAAATGTTTCGGTTGACAGTGTGTACATGGGATGAATCATAATGCTCTATTTATAATGCATGTGGTATGGTCGTTGGAATTGTAGCGAACTCCCTACCATACCATGATATCTCATGATGGTTGATCGTTGGCATTCCCACGAGATCACCTTATCGTTGGGATTACGTGTATGTTGAGATTCCTGTAGATTCTCTATCATTCATCTTTCCTTGGTTTGACTCGACTAAGAGGCCTCTTTCACTTGCGAAGTCTTCCCTCCGTGCCACTTATCATACTTACTAGGCATGATCATTTTTCTTCAGCCATACAGCTCTAATATTTTTTTCATAGTTTAAAGATGCATGTTATAATATTTGTAACCAATCAACATGATTTATTTATTTATTTATTTTCACTTATTTTAGGTCAAGACATATTTAGGTTTGGATCTGGATCTGGATCTAAGATAGTTTCTGTTTTCCTTTTTATCTTTTTAATCATATGGGAAATGAAAACAGTGATGATTTTGACTCCTGAAGTGTAATTTACACAATGAATAATGATAGGTTAGAAAAAAGCAACACAACAGCTAAAAAAATTGTATTTTCTCTAATAATAGAAATAAATATATTGGAACCCACACCACACATGTAAGAGTGAAGAGTCCAACACACAAGGGTGGAGAATTTGACCAGGCCATGACCCCCACCAGCCATATGATCATCACACCCACCCATGGGTTTGACCCCACAAAGAAACAATAGCAAAATAAAAATGCTTGGATTTAGAACAACATATTTTCATTCCGCACCACTGCCTTGAAATTATTATATTTAAAAAAAAATCCAAAAATACATATTTACTTTTCATTTTGGTTTTTGGAGGCAAAAGTTTCTTCCACTTGATTTTTCTCTAGTAATTCTAAAGTAAACAATTTTATTTTATTTTAAATTTATTATGGTATTTTTTGTTTCTAATAATAATTATTTGACTTTTCTTTAAACCAAAAGGCTGCAAAAAATGTAGAGATGAATGATAGGAAATTAACCAAAATCAGAAAGCAAGCTTTTATTTATTGATTTTTGGTTGGTAAAAACTAAAAACCTGAGTTTTGTTGGATATTTTGGAAGAAAACATAATAAAGAGATAAAGAAAGAGAAGAGAAAAAGAAAAGAAAAGAGACGACAGACAGAAGGGTTCTACCTCTGCCTCTCCTACTAACGTTGAATCCAACAGGATAGCTTTGACTCTCTCGCATTTTCACACGCCTTGGATTCCTATTCCTATTTGTTTTTAACTTTTTCATTGCAATAACAAAGTACAGGCCTTTTGATTTCTCACATTGATTCAAGCTCTTCATCGCCAAAATCCATCTGGGTGCCTCCAGATTTTCTCTCAGACCCTTTTTTTAAGAAGTATTTCAGGGATCCAAGGTGGGTTTCCATCCTTTGCATAAAGTTTAATTATTTAAGTTTATGGAGAACATTTCTTTGATTTGGCTCAAATCCTTCTCGGTTTTCTGGCTTATTGTTTTCTTTTCATAGTTGAAAATTTCCATCTTATGATGTCGAGGTAAAAACTTTAATTTTATCTCAGATTTTAGCATATTCTAGGATTTATTGAAGTTTATTGCAGGAATATACTTTTTGGATAGATTCAACCTTCAAAGGCATTTCTTGTTTTTTTGTTTCCCAGTTCATTAAATTTGTGGGTCGTTTCTCCAAATTGCATGCCAATTTCAAAGTTATCCAAATTTGTTGGGGATTTTCTTTTTAGGTCAAAATCGCAGTTCAGATTGCAAGCTAAATGAAGCTATGAGCTGATATTGTAACTTGGTCATTTTGATCCTGTCCTTTTCCTGTTCGTTATTGTACATGAATTTCCGAAGTTCGTTTGTTTATCTAGTTAGTTTACTATGTCCTTCTTTAAGTTACAGTGAATTTGGAGGATTTGAAGCCTCTAGGCCTCTGATTCATGGGAATTTGTTGTGCAAGACCTAGCTCTGCCTCTGAGAGGCAGAAAGGGAAAAACAAAGACAAACCATTTTTTGATGGTACTAATGGATCTGGGGGTGTACACAAGCTATGGGTCTTGAAAGACCCTACTGGCCGGGACATCTCAGCCCAATATGATCTAGGTCGTGAGGTTGGTCGTGGTGAATTTGGGGTAACGTATCTGTGCACTGATGTAAACACGGGTGAAAAGTATGCTTGTAAGTCAATTTCTAAAAAGAAGCTCAGAACTGCAGTGGATATTGAAGATGTCAGGAGGGAAGTAGAAATTATGAAACATTTGCCGAAGCATGTAAATGTTGTGACACTAAAGGGTACTTATGAAGATGATACTGCTGTGCACATTGTGATGGAATTGTGTGAGGGTGGAGAGCTGTTTGACCGGATTGTTGCAAGGGGCCATTACACAGAACGTGCCGCTGCTGTAGTTATGAGGACTATTGTTGAAGTTGTTCAGGTATAGTTATGTTCAGTGATACGTTGTCGGTTTGATAACCACTTTGCATTCCGTAGCAATTTAATTCTCACTTGGGATTCAACTGAATATTGTCTGCAGTGTCTTGCATTACGTGTTGTGTGCTGTTGGTATTTTTGGTTTTCTGGAAAGCTTGATATGCTATACTGTTACAAAGTTTAGGTTCATTTCACATTTTTGGCTACTTTAAGAAAATCATGGTTTCGTTTTGGTTTATGTAACACCCACATTTTCCTGTAGGAAAATAAAATGCCCTTATGTGTATTTCAATAAGAGAATTTAGTCGTTGATCTGTGAACTTTTGAGGGTTTGTTAAATATGCTTCCATAGTGTGTTCATGGCCCAATAATGAAACTCGTTTGACCTGACACAGCAAGAATATTTTTCTTTTGAAATAACCTGGTTTGTTTCTCTTTTCTTTCTTCGCTGCAGATGTGCCATAAGCATGGAGTCATACATCGTGATCTAAAGCCAGAAAATTTTCTTTTTGGAAATAAGAAGGAAACAGCCCCTTTAAAGGCAATTGATTTTGGGTTGTCTGTATTTTTTAAACCAGGTATTGCAGTGTATACTTGTATTAAGACTTTGTACATCTCACCCCATTGCATTTCTTTTTTCCCCTCTTTTAAAGATTTCTGAGGCATTAGTCTGTTTGCCCATATTTCTCACCTCATGTCTAAATGCACAATATATAGGCGAGAGATTTAATGAAATTGTGGGAAGTCCTTATTACATGGCACCAGAGGTTCTCAAACGTAATTATGGCCCTGAGGTTGATGTCTGGAGTGCCGGAGTTATCTTATACATTTTACTTTGTGGTGTTCCACCGTTCTGGGCAGGTTAGTTCTCCAGTTTGATGGCTGAATTTTTAACTTAGGTTGTTAACTTTCATGATGTTTGAAAGCATGCTGCACATCTGATCTGGTGTAAGATAAAAAGTTCAGAAAATGAGTCCATTGTGGAAAAATGGCACTACTCAATTTTTATTTGGATTTTCATGCATGAACATGCAAACAAGTCGCGTTTTGTTCCCCTATTCTATTATTAAAGGAGTTTTGCCTTTTAGCAATTTTAAATTTTATGGTCATAATATAAATATATTCATACTATATTCTTTATGTAGAAACTGAGCAGGGTGTAGCACAGGCAATCATTCGTTCTGTCATTGATTTCAAGAGGGACCCATGGCCTAAAGTATCTGATAATGCCAAGGACCTGGTGAAAAAAATGCTTGATCCTGACCCGCGGCGGCGGCTGTCAGCTCAGGAAGTTATTGGTAACGTTTGATATTTTCATTTGACATTCTTTTGTATATGGAGATTCATTGCTCCTCCTTTGAAAATAGTCATGACTCTTCTTTGCAGACCATCCTTGGCTACAAAATGCTAAGAAGGCCCCAAATGTCTCACTGGGTGAGACTGTGAGAGCAAGGCTCAAACAATTTTCTGTAATGAACAAGCTAAAGAAAAGAGCTTTAAGGGTAATGTTTCCATTTCTCACTGTTTATGTTTTGTATTCTCCAAAATTATTGTAGCATCGTTGGATAGAAATGGCTGATTTTGGCCAAAAATTGGCCTGGCTCTTGCTCACAGTTGGAACTTTCGATGACTGAGTTTTGTGGATTCAATTTCCAGGTGATAGCTGAGCATTTATCAGTTGAGGAAGTGGCTGGCTTAAAGGATGCATTTAATATGATGGACACTGGTAACAGGGGTATGATTAACCTTGAGGAGCTTAGGGCTGGGTTACAAAAGCTTGGCCAGAAGATACCTGATGCTGATCTTCAAATCCTTATGGAAGCTGTAAGACTTAGCCAACCTAAAAGTTCTTTTTTGATTTATCCACGCTTTCAAGTTTTCCTCAAACTTTTTGCTTAGAAACTAGTGGCTGAAATTGTATGTAAATATTGGTTTTACTTTCTTAAAAGTTAATTCGGACCACTGACATCTCAAGCAGAAGACACTGGACAAATAGCCAGCATACTTTTTTCTAAAAAATTTAATGAAAGGCTTAGAAAAAAAGAAATAATCAAATTAAGCCCAATTCTTCACTTTTTTTATTAGACCTAAGATTGAAATGTTATATAGTTAAGCTGGGGGAAATGGGTAATTATTAATTTATTATAATTCACCTGGATTGTTTTAGCTGCCAAAAGTTGTTGCCCTGTTCCTCTATTTTAGGAAAAGCCCCAAGAGGTAGATACTGTCTGATACAGTTGAGTTAAAATTGTATTTGTGCTCATTTAGTGAAGTGAAGAAATGAGAACTGCTGTCTACAGGCTGATGTTGATGGTGATGGAGCTCTAAATTATGGAGAGTTTGTTGCAGTTTCAGTTCACCTAAAGAAGATGGGCAACGACGAGCATCTACATAAAGCATTTTCATTTTTTGACCAAAATGAGAGTGGTTACATAGAGATTGACGAGCTCCGAAATGCTTTGAATGATGAAACTGATACCTGTAGTGAGGAAGTTATCAATGCTATTATGCAGGATGTTGACACGGACAAGGTTAGTTTCATACTCTCATGCCTCACATTTTAGCTCTTAACAGTAACTGATATATATCTTTATATGTATGATGTGATTTTATATACATAGATTTTATTTGTGAATTCATGTGACTACCCCAAATTGTTTGGCATTAAGGCTTTGATGAACATTGGATAGCTTTTCAGACATTCTCTGTACAGTATCATAAATTTTACCCTTTCAATCTTTGAAACCCAAAAATAGCATTTCTTTGACTTCAACGTCAGGCCTCCCATTCCCTGGCCATTATGATTTGTGGCTCAACTGGCTAATCCTTTATGCATGACCAAAGCATCTTTGTTATATTCCCTTTCACGTTGGTGCAATTGGTGTACCCTTCTCTACATTTTCTTTTCTGGGTATCGCCAGTAAATTACTTTTAATGTGTTATATGTGATTGTATCATTACATCGTCACTGCTTCTTTGTCAAAAAGAATGCTGAAATCATCATTTTATTTACCGACGCTTGTTTCTTGATTAATGTGTGTTGTGTATCTTCACTTAGAAACATGGCCCGTTGTTCTAACACTCTTGTTAACACACATATCTTTTCTTTCTCCGAAGAAATCATCTCCAAACATTATCTTTTTCCAACACTTAGTTATTAATCCCCTGCAACATAACATCAAATTCTTTTGCATTTGATTTCCAAGTTGGAAGTTAATCATCCCTTCAATTTATCTTGCAGGATGGACGCATTAGTTATGAGGAGTTTGCTTCAATGATGAAGGCTGGTACAGACTGGAGGAAGGCATCTCGGCAATATTCACGCGAAAGATTCAACAGTCTGAGCCTGAAGTTGATGATGGACGGGTCATTAGAGGTAGCTACTTGAATGTAGGTGAACTTAACAGTATGAAAATGTTGGGGGGAAAAAAAAGACTTCTGTGGGTTTGTGAATTTTCTTTTTTTTTTGTCTTGTTTCCTAACGGGACCTCAGGGTCTGAAGAATTAGAGAGATGGTCTTGATGTCTTGAGAAATCAATTTCTAGATTTTGATTGTTATAGGTAGTTCCACTTCCAGAAGATGACAAAGAGAGGAATTTGTTACTATTATTTTGAGCAGCAATTTGTGGTTGTAAATATGTCTGTCATTCAGGCAGATGGCCTCATGAGAGAAACATTTGTCTAATTGTCATTCATTTGCTTTCATCATGTCCTGTCAAATGTTAATGACCCAAAAAAAGGCCACTTTCAGTTTCCCTTTCGGTTAATTTGGTCGTAATTACTGTAAGAATCTCTCAGAGTCAGAGGTATGGAGGATTTTTCTGGATTTGGTTTCTCATGCTTTTGTCGATCATGCCTTGGCATGCTCAAGGTGTGGGAGCTAAAGGAAATGAGAGTGCACCAAGTCAGACTCGATGTTGATAAGTGGGACTAATCATTATTGCCCTGGCATTGGCTTATTTATAACAAACGCTCATTTGGTAGTGACCAAGAATAATTTCCTGTGTTATTAGAATGGAAGTGTATAGAAAAGAACCCGTGGTTACAAGTTCAAAGAACAGCTTAAGGCAGAAACCTGATGAAGCTTAGTATTACTTACTATTTCACCAGGTATGAAATTATCTACAGTAAAAGAATTCAATAGAGCAATTAAAAACAGAACCCCAGCAAACACAATTCCCACAATCCAAAAGCATAGCAATTACCTGAAAGAGGTTTGATTTCATATCTCCTAGAAATCACCAACTGTGAGCAGTTTAGGGTTCAAATGCTCGAAACTTTGCCCTGTGTATTTGATTCTTAATTGCTACGAGTATATTAACATATCGAAATGTAAACAATACTATTGAACAATCAACTTTACAGAGATAAAAAGAAATCAGAAGTGTGTCACAATACTGAGATTGCACCAGAAAAATAAGAACTTTCCCACACCTCAATCCCCTCAACATCATCTCTACTAACAAACAACCTATCTCCACCACCTTCAATCTTCCTAATCAACCCTCTCTCTGAATCCTTCACCTTATCCACGAAGTTTCTTCTATAAACTCTCTCTAATTCACCATCCTTTCCATCCTCAACCCTTGACCAGACCTCTAAACTACCTTCTCTCCCCACAAAAACTTGACTCCTATAGCAATGCACCACACTATTGCCTCCCCCACTGCTCGTGTTTCTCATACTGGGGTTCTTCTCCGTCACATATACCCACGGATCATCACCTAATTTACGCAAATCCGCCATTGCCAGGTCTCCAGATTTCGAACAAATTTTAGACAGAACTGACTCTTCAATGTCGACGTCCACGTCAGCCAATGGGTCTCCAAACCTGCTGCTGCGTCCAGAACCTGGTTCGTTCGTCTCCCAAACCACAATCCCGGACCTTGGATCCCAGATACGTATGTAACCTGAATACCCGAATGCCCCGCACATCACCGCACTGCCTATCAGCATCCCCGTCTCCGGCATCCACGTCAGCTTCCCGGGGGCCATGTTCTTCGCTGAGCTACCGGACTGCCTGCCTAGTTCCGTTGCTATCTGGAGAGTTGAATTGTCAATCACAAGGATGCAATTCTCCCTATGTGAACACGCAAACGAGGCAAAGACCAGAGTAGGCGAATTGGCGATGGCAGTGACTTCGGCCTTGTAAATCCGCGGATCGGAGGGGTCGGTCCAGTGAAGTGAATCAATATGGCGCCCGCCGGAGAAGTCATAGAAGTGAAGACCAGCTTCGGAGTCCGATCCAATGGCAGCAACCTCCGGCCAGGCTCGACAAATTGAAATGATGTTATCGAGGTGAGTGCGAAAGGTGCCAGCGTGAGAAAGGTTCCAGTCATAGACCGATACTTGACCACCGTGGGCGATCCAAACGGAACCATCATCGATAGCGGTGAAGGCTGAAGAGATTCCTTCCGCGGCTGGGCGTATGGTGGCGACGATTGAGGCGTCAATACCGGAGAGTTGAGCCGGTGACATCGCTGAGCGGAGACGAGACTCGATGCCGTAATATAGGGCTTCGTCGTTGAGTTCTTGCTTGGAGAAGCGGCGGGCGGTGGAGGGGAGGCGGTTTGACCGGAGAAGCGAGAGAAGAACCGCGAAAATCTCAGGATCCCGGTCTATGAAAACCGGTTCGGACTCATGGCTTGGCCGGTTCGCGAGAGAGGCCAGTAGAGAGTCTGAACCACCGGATTCAAGCGTTGACACGGTGGTCTCGAAGAGAGTACCACCAACGTTAAGCATGATCCGGTCGTTCGTGGGATTCGCCGGGGCACTATTTGAATTTCCATTATCCATCATCGATGGCATGGCCTGTGGAACAGTTGAAGGAGAGTTACGTAACTTACGTTACCCTATTTGCTCTTTACCAAATGGGCCTCTTTTAGAAACCTCTACTTTTGTTGGTATTCAGTTTGGGCTTAAAATCAAACAAAGGCCCAGTTTGGTTCGGCCCTAATGTATGAGTCTGACTGGTTAGTTCGGTCATTATACCACGTCCTTTGCATCCACGTGGCACTACTTAAAACTCTCCCGCGCGTTTTCCCAGACTGACTTGGCCCCCTGCTTTGGCTGCGCTACACTTGATAAGTTGATATAGAGCACACAAAATGCTCAGTATGGTATTTGTCAGAATCAAAAATAGGGAACCCAAGTCTCACCAGGCTCCAACCTACATTCACTCTAGTGTGTCTTGCCTAGTACTCCTCTCATATATGTGATTCTGCAGTGAGCTCCATTTTGGGTTTCATTTTGCTTGTATGAGGTATGGAGTTATTCTAGACTTCGTTTCTTAAAGAATTTCTGAGGAAGGAGAGAACTTTGAGAGGTGGGTCTCTGCGATTGTCAAATTTGCTGAACTAGGCTTCCCATTTTTCGCCAGCATTTCAGGTTTGCCTGTTTTTGGTTGTTGTTTTGTGATTTCTTTTCATCCTCCTGTTGTTGTGGGCTATAAGTTTAGGATGAATGAATTTGACCCATGTTTGTTGTTCTTAATATCTAGCAATGCGTGTTTTTCTCTTTTCAATCTAGGGTTAGATGTTTGTCGTGGGTTTTTACGTGGGATAGTTTGGATTCTAGGTTATCAGCTATCAGAGTTGTTTGCTCATGGGTTTTCTTTATTTTGGGCATCTATTTTAAAGGCAACAGTTTACTTTTGAAATTGATCAATTTTCTTGCGTTCTTCTGTGTTTTCTTGCAAGTTCTCTCATCAGAAATTTCTAATTTCAGTTAATGGGTCTGGCTGTTCTTGTTATCGGCGTTTGCATAAATTCATTTGTTCATGGCTAGATGAATTTTATTTTGGAAACATAAAACGGGAAACCCACCACAAGCTGTCTTGTTGATCACTACAATACTAGTTACCGAATCTCGAATATTTCATGCCAAGAAATTTTTTTTTAAATGGTGGTTTCTACTGCTGGCATTGAGGAGGTGTGATGTGGTAATGTTGTAGCATAGTTATGTAGCTCATAGATGACAGCATTTTGTTTCCCGATAATCAGTCAGTTTCTTTCAGATTGTTTCTATGATCAATGACTTTGCGATAGGAAGCTGAACGATGAGAGTCTTTTGATATTTGCTTGAATGTTCTGGTTTTACTTATCCACTTCTTTACATCTTGGAGGATTCTTATTCAAAGGACTTTAGATCGATTCTCTGAACCATGAATGTCATGTGATTAAATGAGCAGAATTTGTTATGAAGAGTGATATATGCTCCAAGAATCAATGCATGCTTTGTCTTTTCGTCATACTTTTTGACGGGAGCCTGGAAATTGAAATCATACCTTTTTTTTTATGGCACAAAGAATTGAATCATACTCATTAGTTATCAAATCCCTGACATATTTGTATCATGCGCCATCTCTTAATTAGCACTACTTTTGCTTTTCCAGGAAGCTTCATTGCAATGCTCAAAAGAAAGCTTCTTTTTTTTTTCTTCTTACTCCTGCCCTGCTGAAAATCGGGACATCATTCGTCTCCTATGAACATATGGATTGGGGGATGAATCTTGTGACATCAACCTCTTATTTATTTTAGCAACTCTGGTTTGGTCATTAAGTATTTGCTATTGAGCACCTTCCTGGCATTCCTTTTGGAGTGCTGGCTCCATTGCTGTAGTAAGGTTTGTTCTTCGCTGGAGACTGACAGAGACTTGTTAGGTTAAACTGATTTATTAAGAACACATGTAGTTGAAGTGTTGAACATTTATCAATGCCAGTTCCGACATTTTTTATGGTACTAGGAACTCCAGTAGCTACAAGATGTTGGTATGAGGTTATTATGCTCTGAAACTCGTTTTCAGGAGGCTTAGGTTTCCTAGTTAGTGCATGAGTTTGCATCATGAACCCCTTGCAACACTGAATTAAACGACTTGGGTTGTGGTCTTCCTGGAATCTATTATAGATTCTGGTTTAGAAGCTTTGTGTGTTATTTTTAAGGTAACATTTTGTACATTCAGCGGATAATCTAACAGTACTCGAAGTTCTTGAACTTTTGGGATTTCCAGATCAAGCATTTTGTTTTATCGGGATGGATAATAGTATTCCAGTTGAGAAGGCAGAGAAGAAGACATCACAATTGGCTGCCCAGAGTGGAACCAGAGGCAAAAGCAAACTCGGAGACATTGATATGGATGATAGCATATATCAGAAGAAAATGCAGCCTTGGCTATCCAGGAAACTGAGGAAGCAAGGAACTATATTGTACAAAACTGTGAGTGCATAATTCAATTTGCTATAACATTTATGCTTCAACGTTTTTTTGTTTTAAGTTAGGTAGTTACAGTCTGGTTTATTGATGGCATACAGCATCCATACGCGTTTAATCTCTCTTAAGCTATGAATGTCCTGGCCATATAAAAGGGCATATGATTATGCAAATCACAGTGCAATCTGTAATTAGTGTAATTAGTTCTCCATTTGTTGAATCTGAATCTAACATGGATTCTTCCTTCTGGTTTTGCAGATAAAATACATTATATAAGCAATTAAGCACTTGAAGCCATTTTTTGAGGACCAAGAAGACTGCATTACATCCAAAGTTCTTCTATCTATGGCATCACATCATCATCACCAAAGCCTCTTTTGTGGCTTCAATGTTTAGAAAAAGCACACTGCATGATGATATGCTGTTGTTCCAGCATGCATTTTCTGTGTGCTGGCAGGCAGAAGAAAAAGCGAGAAAATCTGCCTTTAATTACAAAATTCAAGAACTTGCATGAAACTTATAATTCGCTCAAGTAATTATAATACGTCACACTGCATCACAAGCCAATGATTGACTGCACTTCCTTACCTACCGTAGACCCTTGAGCGTATAAGAGCATCCACAGCAGCTCTTCTTAACAGATTCTCTAAAATACAGTAAAATGAGTCATTTTACAGTTTTACAGAATCACAATTCAACAACACTCCACAGCAACTCATCTAAACCATCTTCTATAACTTAAAATATTCATTTCTTCATTCACTTTTAAAATATTTTATGTTTAATTTTTATCGATTACATTATACAGTAATAAATTTTTTTTTGACAATATCATTTTTTAAAATAAAATAATATATTAAATATATATTTTTCAATTTATTGCAAATTACAAAAAAAAATTTTGAGCACAAACTAAATTAAAGAAAAATAATAATATAATATAAAGAAAAAAAAACTATTAATATATATATATATGTATTACACTTAATTATCAAATAGATTTGTTTATTTGTACACAAATAAATTGCACTTAAATGATAAACTTTGACCAAATTGGTCTCTATCCATCATCCGATAGAGACAAAAGTTATGTCAAATAATATCAATTTAGAAAATTCACGGTACAGGTGGAAGTGGATGCCTTGGTCCACTCAATATTTTAATATTAAAGTGTGATATAGTGGTGCTACAGTGGTCCGCTACCTCTAGCTGACCACTATAGCGGAACGTTATTTTGCCGGATGTTTACCGGATTCGTTGGGGGTATTTTTTCTCATTTTTTGGGCTTTCATCCTGTAAAATAGGATGCAGGAGTAATTTACAAGAGCTGCTGGAGATGCTCTAACCTTATACTCTCGAAAATTTTCATTGCCCTTTTATATCCTGTCTCTCTGATTTGACCCGCCACTCAACACAATACAAAAAACATGAAATCACTTGAAAAAAAAATAGTTTTATCAAAAAATTAAAAAAAAATACACGGTACGGGCTTGCTTTTTTTCTTTTTTTCTTTTTTTCTTTCTATTTTCTATTTTAGAAAATATTTTTTTTCTTTTTTGCATTAATTTTAGAAAATATTTTCAAGTGATCGAGGAAGGAGGGACCATTGCATTGTCGAATGAATCTTTTCTAAAATAGAAAATAGGAAAAGCAGTTATGGTTTGAGCCTGTGTTTTCAAATCAAAACATAATTTATGTTTCTTAGAAAATAAAAATGAAAATCATAAACAGAAAACAAAGATACTACAAGAGACGGCGACTCGTGTCAGGCACGTGACGGTCCCTAACACTACACGAATCTACGAGATAAACAATTTGTACTGTATTAAATAAAAAAGAGAACTTTATGGACGGAGAGTCGTCTCCAGCTTTACTGCTTCAGCTTCGCTTCTTCATTACCAACCAATAGTCGAGCAGCCACATCCTCTCTGGTTTCTGTCTCGCTACATTTTGTTCACTGTTAAAACCCTAGCTTAGGGTTCTTTTGTTTCAATTTTGATTTTGAAGGGTTGTTGTTTCGGTGATGAAGGCGACTTCGTTTGGGGCTGTGAACGCGGTGGTGTCCAACGATCCGAAGAGTCGGATTCAGACCTTTGATGGCTTGCAAGCTTCGAAATCTTTAGCTCTGACTCGGAACTTGCGAGTTCTTCATAGTCTTCGTGCTCGCCCTTCTGTTATACGAGCTGTATCGACGGTGATTCCCCTTTGAACGACACTTTTGGCTTCCCCCTGTTTTCTTTTTGAACTTTTTTTGCCTTTTAAAATTTGATTCTTTGTAAAAAAATATATGCTTTTGAGGAGTAACGAGTGAAATGTAAATGAAGAGATAGTCTAAATGTTGAAGAAAAAAAACAGAGAAGAGAATAAAGAAATTGCAACGGTTCCTTTTTTGGGCTGTTGTTTTGGAGGAGAAATATATGTGTAACATGTAAAATACATAGTTTTCGGCTTTGAATTGGGGTCAAGTTTTAGTATAGAGATTATTGGAGGCATAGCAAATTATGCAGTTTTTTTTTGTTGATGTATGATTGCAAATTGTTCTGTTTAGCGTATACCCAAACTATACTGATTGACTTTGTTGTCATAGAAATGGGATTTTTTTTTAACTTCCCTTGATAATTGAATTTGCTATCAAATGAGCTAACTTTTAAATATTTCATGTGATCAAATCGATGCTTAATGGCAATTGCGGTGATGCATTTTGTAATTATCGATGCTAGAATATGTACTCTTCTCGAATTGCAACAGTGCAGAAGTTCTCAGTTTTAATTTATAAGAATTGGTCTTTTCTAAATGACCCACTCTGCGAGGAGTTTCTAAATTTGTATATTAATACCAATAGCTAAACCTTAGTGTATAGGATTTGGATTAAATCCTTGATTGATCGAGCATTGTTAGTTCCTTGGACTTCAAGTGTTTTAGTATACTAACTTTTGTTGCCACTTTGCAGCCGGTAAACCCAGGCACTGCTGCTGAACCAAAGCGTAGTAAGGTTGAAATTATAAAGGAGCACAGTAATTTCATAAGGTACCCACTCAATGAGGAGTTATTGACTGATGCCCAAAATATCAATGAGGCTGCTACACAGTTAATTAAGTTCCATGGGAGCTATCAGCAGTACAACAGAGATGATCGTGGTACAAGGTCATACTCTTTTATGCTTCGGACGAAGAATCCTTGTGGAAAAGTGTCAAACAAGCTATACTTGACCATGGATGATCTTGCTGATCAGTTTGGAATTGGAACACTTCGTTTAACAACCAGACAAACTTTTCAGCTCCATGGTGTTCTGAAGCAGAACCTCAAGACCGTAATGAGTAGCATCATTAGAAGTATGGGTTCAACTCTTGGTGCTTGTGGTGATCTAAACAGGAATGTTCTCGCTCCTCCTGCTCCATTTGTAAGAAAGGACTACCAGTTTGCACAGCAGACTGCAGAGAATATAGCTGCACTCCTAACTCCTCAATCAGGTTTCTACTATGATATGTGGGTGGATGGAGAGAAGATTATGTCAGCTGAACCTCCTGAAGTTGTGAAGGCCCGCAATGATAACTCTCATGGAACAAATTTCCCTGATTCACCTGAGCCTATCTATGGAACTCAGTTCTTGCCAAGGAAGTTCAAAATTGCAGTCACTGTGCCAGCGGACAACTCAGTGGATATCCTCACCAATGATATTGGCGTGGTTGTTGTATCTGATAAAAAGGGGGAGCCTCAGGGTTTCAACATATACGTAAGCAAAAGACATTTTCTTCCAACTGTTTTTTTTGGTATATTAATGCCTTACAACTGTGAATTTCTTATAATTTCAATTTCAGGTTGGTGGTGGTATGGGAAGGACACATAGGGTGGAGACCACCTTCCCCCGTTTGGCTGAGCCATTGGGTTATGTGCCAAAAGAGGATATTCTGTATGCGGTGAAAGCTATTGTCGTTACACAGCGGGAAAATGGGAGAAGAGACGATCGTAAGTACAGCAGAATGAAATATTTGATCAGCTCCTGGGGCGTTGAAAAGTTTAGAAGTGTAGTTGAGCAATATTATGGAAAGAAGTTTGAACCTTTCCATAAATTGCCTGAGTGGGAATTCAAAAGTTACTTGGGGTGGCATGAGCAGGTCTGTCAATGGATTCCAATATTTGTAGTTATGATCTTACATTTTAACTCCATCATGCCCATCGCTCTTTAATCTTTACTGATTCTGCTTGAGATATATCATCGTTGGCTGCCAATTACATCTCATTTTTATTCCTATGTCTTCTAACTACTAAAATTATTTGGCAGGGCGATGGTGGTTATTTTTGTGGACTTCATGTTGATAATGGACGTATCGGAGGCAATATGAAGAAGGTGTTGAGGGAGGTAATAGAGAAGTATGACTTAAATATGCGTATCACAGCAAATCAGAACATCATTTTGTGTGATGTCCGAGGTGCGTGGAAGCGTCCCATTACAACAGTTCTTGCACAGGCTGGTTTGCTGGTAAGGCAGTTTTCATTTGCGGGGAAGATCTTTGATTTCTGGAATTGCTGTTCGCTTTTTATCAATGCACTTTCTTTTTAAGTTGACTATGAGCCAGAATTTCTGATTTACACTCCACTAATAAAACTCTCTATAATTCTGCCTTAAGTGGTGGATAGGAATGAATAAAAACAGGATTCATTGGGGGTTACATATGGCGGATAGAAATTTTGTTGAAGCTGGCAAGGCCAAGTATTTCATTTGTTAAAGCATAAGGAGTATTCGTTAGATATGACTTAAGGAATTGAATTTTTATGTTTAATATGTATCTCCACCTATTGCTCTTTGGAGCTCTGATTTCTCTTATGGTTATTATTATTTCTGTTCGGAAAAATTTCATGTTCTCTTTTCTTTTCTGCCTAAATATTATATCCCCTCGGTTAAAATAATATCTTTTGAGAAAGAGATAATTTTAATGGGAAAATTCTCATGGGTGTAAAATTGGGTTTTGAGTTTGTGAGTTCTGAGTTGAGTATTGTAAACACTTATACAATTTTCTCCCCTTAGTGAAAGATATGCAGCTGCACGTGGATGTAGCCTAAATTGGGTGAATTTCGTTTAATTATGTGTTACTTTTGTTCATATTTCACATTCTCGCTAATCTGGTTGAACGGGAACTTGTTATTATTTTTCAACACCCTCAGAGAAATATATATTGAGACATGAATTTAATTTAGAAGCATAAAAGCATGTTCATGCAATGTACTGTTTATATTTTGCGTGGATCATATTGTCATATTGATGTGTTGCCATGTTAGATTTTACTTTCATAACAAGAATAGAAGTTTGGTTGAATTTCACTTATATTTCTGCACTAGTCTGTGTTCATAGAAGTTGCTGATATGCAACTTTTAACTCTAAAGGTTTTGGTTTGGACTCCAAAGTTTTCTTTTCTATTCAACCCGCTAATGAAGTGTTCTCAGAACTGATAATTCAAATTGTCTTTAGGGACTATGATAATGTCTACTTGGTTGGTTTGATATTTCTGTAGGATTTACTGTTCCATATCCTACTTTGGTGATTGACCTCGTTTAATTCTCACATCTTGATATTTTATGGTTGTCAACAGCAACCTAGGTATGTAGATCCCCTCAACATAACTGCAATGGCTTGTCCCGCTTTTCCACTTTGCTCGCTGGCAATTACTGAAGCTGAAAGAGGAATCCCTGACATTCTCAAGCGAGTCCGAGCTGTATTTGAGAAGGTATGTTAATAGTGCACAAAATTGTTTTATATATTTGATTGCACAAATCAATTTCTAGGGTAATTTCAATTTGTAATTTTACTAACAGGCACAGCCTTTGTGATTTTAGGTTGGTCTAAAGTACAATGATTCTGTGGTAATAAGGGTTACTGGCTGCCCTAATGGTTGTGCTAGACCGTACATGGCTGAACTTGGCCTTGTTGGTGATGGTCCCAATAGCTATCAGGTACTACAAGCCCCAAAACTCTAGTTTTTTAGCCACTTTGTTCTGGTTAATTACAAGATCATGATTAACCGATTACTCATTTTACCTTGTGTTGTGATAGATTTGGCTTGGGGGCGCTCCCAATCAAACCAGGTTAGCAAGAACCTTCATGAATAAGGTTAAAGTTCAAGACCTTGAAAAAGTTTTGGAGCCTTTGTTTTACCATTGGAAACGAAAGAGACAATCCAAAGAATCATTCGGCGACTTCACAACCCGCTTGGTGAGCATTAACCCACATCTTGTGATATATGTATTAAGGCTGGTTTGACGATCAATTCTTGTTCTATTTGACATGCTGAATATTTTTCCTATTTCAGTGGATGTTGTTAATTTACTTGACTGAGGATGAACAATTGATGTTGATGCTAACTGTTGATTGGCAGGGATTTGAGAAGCTTCAAGAATTGGTTGATAAATATGATGGTCCAGAGCTCTCACCATCACGCTATAACCTGAAGCTCTTTGCTGATAAGGAGACTTATGAAGCCGTGGATGAGCTTGCAAAGCTGCAGAACAAGAGTGCTCATCAGCTGGCAATGGAAGTCATACGCAATTATGTTTCTGCCCAGCAAAATGGGAAAGATGAATGAGTCGGGCATCCCAGTCGTTCAGAATCTTGTTGCTTCTCCAAGGTGCTCAGGTGAATGAGGCCCTCCATCTCCATCCCACTTGCCATGTGATTACTGCTCGTTAACGGCTGGACAAAAACAGACATTGGGTTTTGACGTTCCTTGTTTTCAAATTGTGTGTTGTAGCTTGTTTATTTGAACCCAAACCTTGTGTTTCTATTTCGCCTGAGTTGTTAAGACGTCTTGACGGGCAGCTTTTGTGCTTCCAATTTTTTGATCCTAAGAACCGCATCGACTTGTTTCCAGGAGTGTGAACGCACTGGCTGTCGTGGTCATGGAAGCGATCTCGGCTATCTGGGTCTGCCGTTACCACTCTCCTTTGGATGGAATGGATTATATCATTATTACGACTTCTGGCGAAGTCGGGATGGGATAGAAGCATGCAAAGGGCTTCATTAGGAAACTTGAAGCTATGGTTATGGTCCATTTCCCATCCATCTGAATCAATTAGCATTCAAAGTCCAATTAACTTGTAGCAATCCATGTTGCTATACAGAATTTGACATGAAAATTTAGCTTGGAACTTCCATTGTAACACCACCACAAAAAAACCAGTTCACAGAACTCAAGTAGGAATGTGATTGTCCGTGCAATTGGATAATCCACATATGATCTAGCCAAACTCTGTAACACCCGTCATGATTAAGTTTAAGCCACTCAATGATCTCAAGTCTCAACTAGTTGCAACTTGCAACACCCATGTCCCAACCTCAAGCTAAGATTATTCTCTTTTTTTTATAATGAAAAAAATCACAATTCAACCATCGACTCATTTAACGCTAGATTTCTATCCTATCAAATGACTCAATACCAAGATCAATAAACTTGAGTTCTCGGGGGCTGCCGTAGTTCCCCAGCTGTAGCTCTTTTTGAGCTGCAAAATATTTTTATTTTTATTTTAAAAAATTATATGTGTAATATTCGAAGTAACGATTTCAACGACATATTTTTTGTTTCAAATTTAATGTGAACGATGCATAACAATTCTGAACCGTTGAATATAAACTCAAAACATTCGATGTTTCGATCCCGATGAATTTGATTTTTGTTTCGAACAAAAAATATGTCATTAGAATCGTTACACCGAATACTACACATATATAATTTTTAAAAAATAAATAAAAAATGTTTTGAAGCCCAAAAGGCCCTAAGCGGGGGCTGCTGTAGTTATTACTACAGCAGCCCCCATGAACCCAATAAACTTTGCCAAAGTACACGTCATCTAACACCAACCATAAGAATAAACGACACCAGTGCACAAAAATTAAACAAGGATAGGTGATAAACAAAATACCAATGTCAAAAAACTCCTGAAATAGAGAGAACAAAAACAAAAAATAGTACTTATTGTCTGAACTTAGAGCGAAACTCTAAGGGGCTACTCTTGCAAAACTAAAGACATCTTAATTAAAAAAAGGCAACTCCCAATCTCTCTTATGGCTCGACTTTCTCAACCTCATCAAGAAGGAGGGGTTTTGTAGGCCTTCCCAAGAGATCGGTATATTCCTGGAAAGGAGACTTGGTGAAGCGAGTTTCCCTCCAGAAATCAGGTGTCAAGAAACCATATGTTTTCAGAAGACATTCAAAAGTGGCCTGCATTCACAATACAAGAACATTATGTGCATAATACATGATACAACAACAAAATCCATCATCTTATCTATAAAACTACAATATAAAATGCCCTGACAAAATATAATTGGATCACTACCAACATCATTCCATCATGGTAACATAAATAAACCACTAAAACCATTTTAACTCGATCAATATAAACAAGTTCCACATATCTCCCATTACTAAATCATCAAAATGTAACATTGGATAAACAAAAGTTTTCCATGAGTGGAACATTGGATAAACAAAGTTTGTAAACTTGCTTGTATTCAAAGAAGTTAGTTACCTTGTCTTGGTCGAAGAAAAAACTGTGTCACTTATGTCACTTAGCCAGTTGAAATCTGAGAGGTAAAACAAATAAACCTATACCAAGCTTCCATTTAATGCAAATCCGAGGGGAAGTTGAAAGAATCAATTATTTTCCAATACAAAAAGACAAAAGAGGTAGACCACACAGTTCAAGGACAAATATCACACATGACACAACTGATGGAATTCTAGGAATCATGCAACCAAAGAGAAAGCCACAGAGATCCAAGGAGGACTAGAAACACTCAAATCCAGCTGCAAACATACGACTTTGCCTTAGCATTATCACAACACCCCCAATCACAAGCTTCAATGGACCCAAGACCCAGTAGAGTCCACGCTTTCAGAAAACTAAATCCATTTTCGAAAAGAAAAATCATTCGTTTGTTTTATGAAAATTTATTGGATTTTCAGGAAATGCATATAGTGTATTACATGTCTAGACTAGGAAAGCAAATAAACAGAGACGCTCAGAACTTGAAACCACACCTAGTATGCATACTCGGGAACAAAGATAATAAGAATTCATTTCAAACAACAAACAAAGTAGGAAATAAAGAACAATCAAAGACGCCTGAGTAATTGATAATCCAAGGCGCCTGAGTAATTGACAATCAGTGACAATTTCTCACGAACAAATCAACGAATCACATCTATTTACGAGCTTTTGATTTCAAATCAGTTTATAGAACAATATACATTAACAAATGTACAATAAGAAGAAAGCTTATATTATCAGACCTTGACGAAGTTTCCAAGAGTCTTGGTAGACCCTCTTGAAGAGGTGAAGACATCATCTATCCCAGCAAATTGCAACACCTTCTTTGGCACTCTAGCAGCGACAATCCCGGCACCACGAGGGGCAGGCACCATCCTGACAGTGACCGACCCACACTTCCCAGTAACCTTGCAGGGTACAGTGTGAGGTTTCCCGATCTTGTTACCCCAGTACCCTCTCCTTACAGGAATAACCGAAAGCTTGGCTAGAATAATAGCGCCTCTGATAGCAGTCGCCACCTCCTTGGAGCACTTAACCCCGAGCCCCACATGCCCGTTGCCGTCTCCAACAACAACAAAGGCCTTGAATCTGGTCCTCTGCCCAGCCCTAGTCTGCTTCTGGACAGGCATGATCTTCATGACCTCGTCCTTGAGAGAAGGACCTACCAGAGTATCAACAATTTGATGCTCCTTGATCGGGAGCGAGTGGAGGTAGATTTGCTCCAAGCTGCGGATCTTTCCTTCCCTGACCAGACGGCCAAGCTTAGTCACAGGGACCCACTTCTCCTCCTCATCACGACGGCCACGGCGGCGGCCTCTTCCACCACGGTCTCCTCTTCCGCCACGGTCGCCTCTTCCGCCACCAAATCCTCTGCGGAAGCCGCCGCGTTCACCTCCTGGTCTTTCAGCCATGGCTGGTAGGATTAAAGTCGATTAGGGTTGGGGTACGGAGATAGCTGATTTGTAGTGATATTCGAGACTAGAAAGAGAGGGAGAGAGCGTGAGACGGCGGGATATGTTTTATATACGTATTTGGGAAATGAGAAGGGCAGTGCTAGGGTTTTGGTGGGTGGTTATAGATGGTAGTAATGGTATACAGTCTGTTATATTTTAGTTTAAATATTTTCTCTCTTTTTTTCAAAAATAAAATGATATTGTTTGGTTGAGTTTTTGATAAATTTCAACATGCACGAAGATATTTTTGTGCCTATATATGCGAAGTGGGTATTCAACTTCACCCTGATTCAAGTCATAAGGAAAGGATTATCACTATAAACCAATAGCTAAAAAAATAATTAATTATAAACACACATGTACTGCCCCTTAACACGCAACACTTCACATGAATTTGGGTAAAATGAGGGTTATAAATTGAAGGTCTCAAGCATTCTTCTTGAGGTTAATCACGTATTTCAAAGTTAATTGCATATTCATCATTTTTTAAATAAGAATTTATTAAAAGAAGAACAATTAAGGAGGGCCAAAGCCCACAAAAGACCATACATAATCTGACTGACCCTTCCCACATAGCAGTCGATGCTTAGGCCCATGAACTGATTGACTGCCTGTTTGGCACAGTAGAAGTGGTAGCGGATCCGTTGGAGTAAGGGAGCTTCTTTTGCGTTTCCGCTGTGCTGCAACTTTTTGGCGTGGGTCCCACGCCAAAAAGCTGCATTTTTAAAATTTTTTATTATTTAATGATTTAAATATAAGTATATTTTAATAAAAAGTATAAATTAATTAAAAATACAATAAATGTAGCAAAATTTATTTGATTAATTAAAAAATAAAATAAATGTAAGTTTAATTAATTTGATTAATTAAAAATACTTAAAATTAATTTTAAATATTTAATTTAATTTGATTAATTAAATTAATACTTAAAATTAATTTTAATAAGAATTATATTTATTAGATTAATTTTGATAAAAAAATAAAAATTAATATTATAGTACTTTATTTCAATAATTTTTCCGCTAGAGTCAATTTTTAGTTCACCAAACATCTCACAGCATATTTCACAGTTTAAAGCTCAGCAAATTTTTCACAGCATTTCCGCTAGCATTGAAAATCAAGATTTCCGCTGTGTCAAACGGAGCCTGAGCTTCAAGATAATCGGGAAGTAGAAAGGAAAGGGCCTGTTTGTGTTCCATTCCATTTGATGCCTAAAAACAAAGCAGGACAACCCAAAATATAAAACGATAGCAATAACAAAGATATCTGGCGCCTGGTAATGAGCAGATGGATGAGAAGGAAAGGAATTGCAAATACCTGAGGAAATGGAGCACATGCAAAGAAAGTCTCCCAAGCATTTGCTGCTATTACAAGCAAATCGATGAGGTTCAAGGTTACTAGAGTCAGTCGTGCCACTACAGATATATAGTACAGAATGACAAGATTGGAAATAAACTACTAATTGCTAACATCAAAGTTAAAGAGAACCACATTGATTGCATATATTGAGTACAAGCGATCCCGGATGGATGAGTTATTTGGTATCTCGGACGACAGGGTACAGAATGTATCCTACCCGGCCATCATTACACAATAAAACTGTGTAAGCTGCATTGAAATGTTTCTCAAATATTAGATTTGTATGTATAATATATGCAGAGTACATACATACATAGATTATAGACATGGTTATAGTACAATAAAACTTTGTAAGCTGCATTGAAATGTTTCTCAAATATTAGATTTGTATGTATAATATATGCAGAGTACATACATATATAGATTATAGAGTGCGAGAGAGAGACTAACCAAAACATCTATCTGGTACGTCGTCTGTGAGAATCGATATGCCAAGGAGCCGGCCAAGAGAGGGACAAACAAGATTGAAGGGAGGTGTAGTTTGGCTGGGCTTTGAGTCACAGTTTTATAGATCTAAATGGGCTTGATCAGAGCTTAAGCTACTAGAATATCATGGCCCATCCACAAACATATAATATATAATATGCTCAATGAGAGACTCTCACTCTCGGACAACAAATCAGAACATTTCAATGTAACATCTGAACAAACACCAAGAACATAAGAAACAACGACGTATAAAACATTTGTGTACGAATATTTTTTGTTTCCTAGTCAAAAGTTTTTATTGTGCGGAATTGCATATAGACATTTGGTGTATTTATACATGGGGGGCCTAGACCAATACAAGCATGGAAACTTAATAATTGTTGGTGGATTCGTAAAAAGAAATGTATCAAGGTAGGTACATTATGGTAGTGGTATATCTAGTAACAATTTTTTGTGATTCTCTTTTGTTTCATAAACGCATTAGCATATGATTGTGTGGACAATAAATGTCTCAAAAGTCAAGTTTAAGCCTTCCTACATAGTAAATATACAAAACGACGAGTGTTGTCCACAAAATCATATCTCAAACTCAAAAAAATAATTAAGGATATTCAAATTGATCATAGATCAAAATCTACAGGTTTGTTGTCTCAATCATATCTCAGTATGAAGATAAGACTTCTATGTTTGTTTTATATTATATTTTTGTTTTATCTCTAAAGTCGAGAGTTCATCCTAATGTAATACCTTCGGTATCCGTTTGTACCGAGGGGGTTTCGTCTATTGTTTTATAGTTCTTGATACCTATGAATAAATGGAAACATTCGAGGCAACATTTCTATGCTCATAATATTAACAGGTATGTAAATAAAAATAAGAGTTGTATATATATTTTTAAAATTTTTTGCACTTATAGACAATTGCCACGAAGCCAGTGTCCTGATGTGGAAATGCAGCCTTTAGGTAGAACCATGTCAGTATAGAGTTGTATAATAAATAGACAACGGTAAGTAAAATTAGAAGAATGGGAAGTACAAGACTATAAAACTCCATTATATACGACAAAATGGTTCTTTTTATAACTTAACTTCATCAATTTACTCATAATCTTACAAATGCAAATAATAAAAAAAAAAAAAAAGATACTCATGAGTCAGTTTTAGAGTATTCGTACAGACAAATAAATTCTTAAAAATAAGGGGTTAAAGGGTAAATTAGATTTAAAATATTATAAATAATTACAGGGTTATTATTAAGTTATAGTCCCAATCTAACACTAATAAAGTTTGATCCTCAACTGTACAATTATGGGAATTTGAAACCTAGATATTACCATTTTGAAAGAAAAAATAATAATGTACGTACTATATATATATATATATATATATATATATAACATGCTAAATTTAAACATACACATAAATAAGATTGAAAAGAAGTAAAAATTCGAAAAAGGTATTAATTAAGCCTACAATTAGATTTGATAAAATGTATTGAACAAACACCTAATATGAGCTAGTGGGTTATATTAAGAGAAGAGAGCTAAGGAAAGCCAAAATTGGTTCTTTCTTTGGTTGATTTTAAACATAGTGGCGTAATTTATCACTGTGTATGTGTGTCTAATTTTATAGATTTTTGTATAGGATTAGGAGCAACTAGCAAAGGCAAGCAATTATAATATTATGAAAAAAAGACTATAAGACAGCTTCTTAGTGTTTTGTAGTTATTTGCATTGAAAATGGAGAGAATCCATGAGGGACTCAGACTCAGACTCAGACTCAGACAGAGGAAGAGAAGCCTATGGAATGACTTTGTCAGTGGGACAAGATTAATATTAAAAAACAAAAACTGAACCAATTATTATTTATTAATAATAAGGAGCACCCTCAACGGCACGTAGTTTAAACTTTAAACAGACAGTGATACACTTTTTAGTCTAACTTTTATTTTTTCAAACCTAACCTTCACCCAACTTACACGTGGCCAAATTAAAATGGCCAATAAATTTAGAATTAAACTCTTTTTTTTTTTCATTATTTATGAATTTTGTCATAGAAAATGGGTGCTTAGTGAGTGGAACATTCAATCGAATTCTCAAATGCTTAGATGCAATACTTCACACCAACAACAACAACAATAAAAGTATTAAAGTATTGAGTTTGATGCGAATGACACATTCTAATTGAAACTCGAGTTTAAATCTTATTGAATATTTAAAAAGCATATTTGTATGATGTTATTATCAAAAATAAAAAAAATTGAAATTTGGGTGCTTGAGTTGAAATGATTCATTTCTCGTCTAGCTAATTCAATCACTCATGAATTTATTATTTTTGTAGTTGCTTAAGTATTTTTAAATTCATATTAAATAGAATATGTTAATATTGGCTGCATAAATAAAAAGGGGTTAAGACTTAAGATAATCCGATCAGAATAATACACAATACGAAAGAGGTGCAGAATCCTTGTCAATTTTCTGTAAAAAGTTATAAACAAACATGGTCCAAGGAAATAAATAAGCAGAGAAGAAACAAACCCACAGCAGCTTTTATTTGAAATCTCTGTTAGTACACCACATAACGAGGTTGCACGCCTAGTCTTTACTCCTCCGGCTCCTCTCTCTCTCTGTCTCTACCTCTCTCTGAACAATCTATGTCTCTTAACCATTAATTCTTGCAGCTTCTTTCCCCTGCAACAACCAATATAAACATGAAAACATCTGCTTTCAGAGCCTGAAAGAAGAGCAGAATTCCTGTGAATCAAACAGAGAGTTAATTTGCTGCATTTGTGGCCTAGAAGAGCCTATTGAAAGTCGACGACATTTGGGTGTTTTTTACTATACTTCAATCTTAATCCACCCACAAAACCCTTTTATTTCGTTTTGAAAACCTAGACAATGCAAGTTGGTATTGGCATAGGCTGGCTTGCAGAAAATCCAAGCCCTATAAATCCCATATGTGAAACAAACCTCGTCCTTATCCTAAATAGTTTAAATTTCTGAACCTTCACTTTTTTCTGACAAAAAGGAAGAACCTTAACCACAAAAGGCCATAGACAAAATCAACAAGAAGAGAGAGGCAGGGAAGGAAGGAAGTGGGTGTTGCAAGAAGAGAATGTCCACAACCATGGCAATAAGGAGGTCAAAATGGCAGTACCCACCAGCACCAAGAATCATCCATTTCCCTCGCAGGCCTCGCAGGAAGCCAACAAAGTCCACTCCTGCAAAACCCACATTGCAGAGAGACCGGAGAGGAAAGTTGGAGACTTTGTTTGATCAGGAGAGAGAGTTTGCCAGAGGGGTTGTGCCAATTGTGCTGGTGAGTGGAAGAGGAGGAGGAGGAGGAGGAGAGGATTGTGAGGGGAGGAGAGAGAGAGTGGAGGAGAGGAAGAGTAGTAGTGTGGGGGTCGAGGAGGAGAAGTGGAGGTTCCAGGCAGAGATGTTGAGGGCAGAGTGTAATCTTTTGAGGATGGAGAAAGAGATTGCCGTAAAAAAGATGGAAAGGAGAAGAGTACAGATTGAAAGGACACTGAGATCCACAGTTCAAACTCTTCTATCTGTTAGTCTCTTTATCCATTTCTATGTGCATATATTTATGTTTTTACATATTCATGTGTGTATCTACTATGTTTTTATCGTACTTTTCTTAACCATTTATTCTTAAGATTTTGATTGATCAGTTTGGTTGGTGAGAAAATGTAGGATCAAGAAAAGGTAAAGTTTTGGAATTTGATGTGGAACTAGGGAAAACTCAGGCATGCATTTCATTAGCACCTAATACACCACATGATCACTATGTTTTAATTTTCTTTAAATAATTTAAGGGAGGTTCTGCTTTGGTGTAGAGAAGTGGAGAGAATCAATAAGGAAGCCAAGTTTTGGGTTTATTTCAGGAATGGTGTAAACTTAAATCATATATGTTATAGCAATATCTACATGTTATTTCTGCTCAACAGAACTAACCCAGGTAATGTACTGAGGAAGCCTGGTGCATTTGAGTTGTTCACCTTTTTCACTTTTACATATTTACTGGAAAATATATCGAGCAGCTAATTTTTATTTGTGATCTATTAATGGAATCTGTTCTCTATTGACTTCTGTTCTGACCCTAACATGGTCACTGATTTCTAGGGGAGGGAGGAAATTTGTGAAGGAAAGAACCCAAGCATTGTTTTGGAGGAAGAGATTCGGCATTTGGCAGGGAAACTACAGAAGTTACAAAGGGATTCGGGACATAAAGATTTTGAAGTTCGGAACTGTAGAAATTTTGATAAAAAAGCTTCCCTTCTTCAAAGACAACTGAAGGAGTTCGGAGATACCTCAGAAGAGATATGTGTGAAGGAGATCAGAGAGATGGCAGAAGCAAGCTTGTCTATCAAAGCACAATGCAGTGTTGATGAGAGCTTTTCAAATACCAATACCAATTGCAATGTAATAATGAAATATTCATTTGCATGTTAGTTTTGATCATTACTGACTTCTCCTTTTGTTCATATTATACAAGTCATTATGTTCATCGATTGTCCATACCCTTTGATGGTTAGTTTTAACTTGAAAAGAGTCCGCAGATGGAGATACTGAGAAAGAAAATGGAGGGATTGTCAAAGGGGATATTGTTGGAGAGAATGGAGGAAGAATATGGGTCAATGCTTCATACAGCTAACAGTTCCACAGCCAATTCTGCTTCCAATTCCAAGAGAATTGAACTTCCTGATAAGTCTTTTACCTCGATACGACATCCATACAAGGTAAAGACCATTCTCTTTATTCGGTCTATCATTAGTAGCTAATTTATTTATTGAAATAGCATATAAAAGATACTTTTGGAGAACTTTAGGAAGAATGTAGTCTCTCTGTGTCTGCAAATAGATGTTATAAAGCCGTAAAGTTCTACCTCGACAAAGCTAAATGTTCTTTATGAAATTTTATTTAGATGAAGCTGGCTTAAGTATAAAACTAACTAACAATATCACATTTATTACTCTTTTTCCTGATTTATTTTAATGAATACTATCCCACCTCCTCTGTCTGAGACGACCATCTTTTATTTGTCTTAAAGAGCATGTCATAACTGACTACTTTGTCACTTCTAGAGATCACTGTCATTTGGCGAACAGCTTACACTGAAGGATAGTCTTTTCTGAGCGCAATTATCCATCGGAGTTGACTAGGAAGTTAGAGTTTCAATTTGGCTAATATTCCGTCTGGACAGTTGTCACATATTGGCGTGTTTTGCTAGTTTATTTTGCTTTTATCAAAATGTTTCTGTTATGGTACAATTCTCTAAATAAATTAGTAAATCTGTGATTCACTGGCCTTGTTGAATGCTTCTGTAATGCGTTGCAAGTAGTTATCTAACTATCAAATGACTTCCCTCTTGGCTTATGATGCATGTTGCCATATCATTGACATAAATACATGTAGTTATGTATGTATGTATAAAGCTGATATGAAATTGGCATTGAAATTTTATGCAGGAGATCGTCCCCAAAGAGGAGAAAGTGTGTTCAGGACGATGCAAGGCTATAGTAAGGAGGATTGTTGAGCAAGTCAGGGCCGAGACAGAGCAGTGGTCCCAACTGCAAGAAATGCTGGGGCAAGTGAGGGATGAGATGGAAGAGTTACAAGTTTCTCGAGATTTTTGGGAAGATCGAGCACTGGATTCCGATTATGAAATTCAGACCCTTCATTCTGCCGTAAGAATTTTGTGTACTACTGCATTCCTTCTTGCTCCATGTTTTCCTGATTATGTACAAAGAATGCTCGTATCCGATGGATTTTGGTGAAGTCACCTAAACATGTTTTGTTGCTTGTGTCTCTAGGTTCAAAAGTGGAGGGAGAGAGCTCTCTCTTCTGAAGCAAAAACAAATGAACTACAAGCACAATTATCCATTCTACATGAGGAGGCTGAAAAATTGAGGACGAAACAGAATACCAAACCAGCAATGTCAAAAATCTCACCGCCATGTCCTCGAGATGCACAAAATGAGATGGAGAAACGGGTACTGGTTTGTCAATTGAAGGAAAATCATCATCCTAATTCTAATGGAGATCGCCAGAAGCAGAAGGGAGTCTTTAATGATGGAAGAAGAAAAGCACACACAAGCACTAGTAGACTTGCTGCTCCGAAACGTTCTCCCTTTCGAGATATTGGGAATTCATCACCATTAGTGAGGCAGAATAGCAGAGCAGTTTTCCCTTTGCATTGCCCTCTGCCTTCAACTACAGACAACAGCTACTGAGCTAATATCTCGGTTTCCTGATTCCTATGCTAGCTTATTGATCTTACATAACTGTATTGACTGAAACTTCTCATGAGAAGAAAGAACTTTCTCTAGTTAGAAACTATATAGTATGAAATATGAACAATACAGTTTTGGGTTGATCAATTAATTCTGTTTTCTTATATAACTTTGAATAATTTTTTCAGTGAAGAATGTCTGTTTTGGTGGTCTTGAATCCAGTTGAGGGCACCTCTAATTAACTATTAAGGCTGACCCCAATTTGGGACTAAAGCCACAAAGTTTAGAGATGATGTTGTTTTTAAAAACCTTGAAGTTCTATAGAAGATCATTTGAAGTTAAGGTAAATTGAACAAGAGGTTTTAGAGAAACTATAGAAAAATGTTTTGAGACCCCATTGTTCGCTCATTTTACCCTGAATTCATATGGACAGTTGGATGTTAAGCAAGCCTTACATGTATATTCATAGTCAATGACTATCACACATATCACATATGATTGGGGTACGGAGGTGATAAATTGAGAATATGTAGCATTACTCGAAAATGCTGCATGAGCATGGTTTTCAGTGGTAGTGGAGGTGAGAGTGTGAGACTAATCAAAATTGGGTGGTTAACAAACTGTATCCTTTGCGAAAACGGGCCAAGTCCATGACACAATTAGGCTTTAAGGGTGCAGGCCCATAAACTTGTTTGCAAGTTTTAGGCCCATGAATTATTATGGACTCGTAAAATGAGTAAGAAATGAAAGAAAAGCAGGAGCAACAAAGTGGACAAACCTGGCTTTCACCTACTAGTGGTGGTGGTGACTGGTGAACATGCCGACGTGCACACAGGACAGACGACACGCCACTCCCAGATTCCCTATCAATTTGCAGATTAAAGAAATCACCACCAGAACAAGACAATTGCATCCCTCCAAGTCATCATCTTTGGAAGGCTGTATCCGGGGAGTAACACCTCTGGCCATCTTTCGTTCCTTATTGTCCCAGCCTCTTAAATTCTCTCTCTCGCATCCTCATTCGCTGTCTCGCTATTATGGCTTTGGTTGAGAACCATCTCGGTAAGCAAACAAATTCTTTCAATTTGTGCCACGAAGACAAAAACCTGTAAAATCCGTCGTTGATTGGTTGATTTTTTGGTTGTTGCAGATGAGCATCTACTGGCGGTGGACGTGGAGGAAGGAGACGGATATCCGGAAGATCCGAAATTTCGGATCCGTGATTTGAAGAAGGTTTCGGATGTTGGAGCTCCGATACTGAACGGGATCAACATGGACATACCCAAGGGGGTGGTTGTGGGGATCATAGGGCCCAGTGGGAGCGGGAAATCAACGGTTCTGAGGGCGCTTAACCGGTTGTGGGAACCACCTTCAGGGACGGTGTTTTTGGACGGTCAAGATATAACGGGTCTTGATGTTCTCGCTCTTCGACGTAAGGTCGGAATGCTCTTTCAACTGCCGGCCCTCTTCGACGGTCAGTTCCTACTCCCTACTACACCAACGATTTTCTTCGCATTCATTTCGTCGATATTATATAGTTTTCGATCTTGAAATGAAGTAAAATAATACTTTAGCTTCATAAGCATCGAATTGTGATAGATTATCAAGAGACGGTTGAAGTGAGTTAAGTAGTATTTATTTTTCTTGATCTCTCCTAAAAGGGTACAAAAGTCGGTCTTTTTTGACCTTACCACAGCACCCAAAAAGACATAGCACCTAATCAACAACAAATAAAATTTGAAATCAAAATCCAGTGGTGGGTTGACAATTAAATAAGAAATTTGGTGAGTACAGGACTTCGGACTTGATAAAGTGGTTTTTATTGTGCATTGGGTATTTGTGCATTCAAATATTAGCTAATAAGCAACTCCTCTGTTTGTCCGAGTTTCTTTGCTGCTTTTAGGCCAGTTACATTTACTATATCGAATATGGTTGCGATGCATTAGAACCAATTTTAACAATGGTGGTTCTAGTATAGGGTACATAATCAGCTATCCATGGTTATGTGTTTCTTCAGGCACAGTTGCAGATAATGTACGATATGGACCGCAACTGAGGGGGAAGAAGCTTACTGACACTGAGGTCTACAACTTGCTTACACTAGCAGACCTTGATTCATCCTTTTATAGCAAAAATGGTAGTGAGTTATCAGTGGGTCAAGCTCAAAGAGTTGCACTTGCCAGGACCTTAGCCAATGAACCAGAGGTATCCTTGCATATACTTTGATGAAAATGAGAAAAATCCAATTACTGTGATTCTGATAATATAAGTGATAACTAATTCAAAATTGATTTTGAGAATCTCATTCATATTGCAATACTTGCAAAGCAAAATGCACCTTTTCTACAATCCTTTATATTTGTTTGTGAATGTTGTACCATATATTTGCTGCTGCTGATTCTATCGTGTCTATGGAAGGTTTTGCTGCTAGATGAGCCAACGAGTGCCTTGGATCCAATAGCGACACAGAACGTAGAGGATGTAATTGTGAAGCTGAAGAAGAATCGTGGAATGACAGTTGTGATGGTCTCCCACAGCATAAAGCAGATTCAGAGGATTGCTGATGTAGTTTTCTTGTTAGTGAATGGGGAGATAGTTGAAGTTTTACAACCTGATAAGCTTTCCGAAGCCAAGCATCCCATGGCCTTAAGGTTTCTTCAACTCTCTTGAAGAATTTTGTTGTGTTATTTTTGGCTTCCACTTTGTTATTGGATCAAAGTCATTCATACACATGTAAATAAATCTAGCCTCAACTCTTATTCGCTTTGTGTTATTGGATCATTATACTATGAAGTCCCTGTCTGTCTTCCTGTATGATTAGGTCTAGTGTTTGCTATATCGCATTTCATATCCATATTGTAGGCTGAAACCCATCTGTTAAATTTCTTAAAATCCCCGTGACTATGAGGAATTTACTTATTTTACAAGTTTTGAACTTATGAGATCAAATCACAATAGAACAATCTGGCACTGCCTCAGGCTCCTCCCTCTCCTACAGTATCTACAAAAATTCAATCCTTCCATTTTTAAAAGAATCACCTCACTCTTTTCCACGTTCTCCTCCTTTTTGGTTCACAAATTGTGTATACTGTATAGTATATTCCGGCTGTGGACAGTGAAAGCTTTATTACAGTAAGCACAAACTACATATACAGCATATGCATTAAAGTATACCCAATTACAATGCCCTGTATTTCCATACTACATATATGTATCTATCCACATACGAGAACCTCTGCTTCAGTATGATTTGAAGCCAAACGTAAAGCATGAAGAAACAGAGGAAGCAGTGGTGGTGTCTTGCTTGGAATTGGAAAACAACAATGCCCTCCAAGCATGCCCCTGCTTTCTACGTTTTGGGATTTGAACAGGCTGTTGTGATGGTGCATACAACATGCTCCACATCACCTCTACATCTTTATATCCACACACTTGTACCTCATCTTGAAGCTTCAACAAACCAGCATCACAACATCCACCATCGCCAACAACTGCACAATCTGTGCTTACAGATATAAATGCCAGATTTTGGATTTTAAAATCACTCACAAGACACAATGAGGAGCAATGAGTGAATGCAGAGACTAACCAGATTTAGAAGAAGTAGCACTAGCAGGGTTGAATCTGAGAGACAAAGCAAACCAAGCTCTTCTCATCTCGTGCCACCAATCCATGGACTCTTAAGATGACCGTCTGAGACTGAGAATGGGAATATATGTAGTGGTGGTTGTGAGTTATGGATATTGAATTGCAGCAAGTGGAGCTTACGAAGAGAGAAGAGTCAAAAAGACGGAGACACGTTTCTTTGGGGGACGTGCCAGGCGTCTCATCTAGGAGTCCCATGCATGCATCCACCCACTCTCCTTTTGGCTTGACTTTCACATTTGGAAAACAAAATAAAAAGAAGTAGTATTTCTTCTTTATTTCAAGTTTCGGTTACTCTCTTTTTAGCTTTGACTTGACTAGTCTAGTCTAACAAAACTAAAGGATCCAATGTTTTCCAATTGTGTTTTTCGTATGTGTTACAAGATATATATATATATACAAGACTGTAAGCATACAAGATTAAATACATGTAACAAATTCTATGTTGCTGTTACTTTATTCACGAAGATAAAATAGAAGAGATAGAATTTGTTGTGGCTGCTGTTACTAAAGCTCTTGACTTTGGAGATAAGATCGATGGTGCTTCTAGTGTTTGTTGAGATAATCCTGGAATTTCAGTTTCTGTTGAAGGTTCACTAACATGCCCCCGCAAGACGGTGCTCCCATTGGAGATACCGATCTTGGAACGTAACTTGTGAAAGGTGAGATTTGGTAGGGGCTTGGTAAGAGTGTCTGCAAGCTGGTCTTTAGAGGAGATATGAGACACAGTGAAGGATCCTCTAGCCACATGATCACGAACAAAATGATAATCGATGGCAATGTGCTTCATTCTTGAGTGAAAAACTGGATTAACAGAGAGATATGTTGCTCCAATATTATCACAAAAAATCTGTGGAGGTAATGAGCATCTGACATGTAATTCACCAAGCAAGTTTTTAATCCAAAGCACTTCAGCAGCACATGATGCAAGTGCTCGATATTCCGCCTCTGTCGAGGAGCGGGCAACTGATTTTTGCTTCTTTGAACACCAGGAAATTGCATTTCCTCCAAGATAAACAATGTAGGCAGAAGTGGATGTGAAATTATCACGATTACCTGCCCAATCCGCATCCGTAAAGGCTGTAACTGAGAGATGTTGGTTACGTTTAAGAAAGAGACCATGATGGATGGTTCCTTTCAAATAACGTAAGAGTCTTTTTGCTGCAGACCAATGTGTCTCTGTTGGCAGGTGCATATATTGGGCCAGTTTGTTGACGGCAAAAGATATGTCAGGTCGAGTGAGTGCTAGATATTGAAGTGCACCAATGACCTGACGAAATTGAGTTGCATCAGTTGCTGGAGAACCATCATGCAGCTGAAGAGATTGGGTGGAAGACATAGGTGTAGTACATTCTTTTGCACCTGTCATCTTGGTCCGTTCAAGCAGGTCTCGGATATATTTGTGCTGAGTTAACAGAAGCCCAGATTTTGTTGGAAGTACCTCAATACCAAGGAAATAGTGAAGGTCGCCAAGGTCCTTGATAGAGAAGCGACTTGCTAATGCTTGCAAAAAACATGTGATAAACCCACTGTCATTTCCTGTGACTATTAAATCATCGACATACACCAAAAAATAAATAGTAATATCATGGTGATGATATATGAAAAGCGAGGTGTCACTCCGAGAATTAGCAAAGCCATAGGAGAGTAGAAAACCCTTGAGCTCATTATACCAAGCCCTAGGAGCCTGTTTGAGACCGTAAATTGCTTTCCGCAGTTTACAAATAAAATTCGGATGTTGTTGATCAACAAAGCCCGGCGGTTGCTGCATAAACACTTCTTCAGACAATGTCCCATGAAGGAAAGCATTATTGACATCCAATTGGCGTAAAGGCCATGCATTGGACAAGGCAATTGAGAGGATGAGCCGAATGGTTGTGGGTTTAACAACCGGGCTAAAAGTGTCATGGAAATCAATTCCAGGACGTTGGTGAAAGCCCTTGGCAACTAGACGGGCTTTATACTTGGATATGGAACCATCGGGATTTCTTTTAATCCGAAATACCCATTTGCAACCTACGACATTTTGGGAGGGAGAGGGAGGGACAAGTTCCCATGTTCCATTTCGAAGAAGTGCGGTAATCTCATCAGACATGGCCTGCCTCCATCCCACATTTTTGGAGGCTTGGGTGACACAGGTGGGTTCAACAGATTCGGGGAGGGGATGGTTCGTAGTTGTGTGATAGAGAGACTTGGGTTTGAAGATGTTATTTTTGGAGCGAGTTGTCATGGGGTGAGAAGGTGGGATAGAAGTAGTGGGGTTTGTTGGTATTTGATGTACGTGATGTGGTGATGATGAGTTGGCAGGAGAAGAACTGGCATCAAGAGTAGTAGTGACTAGAGGTAAAGGAAAATTATTTACAGGAGAGGAAGTAGTAAAAGGAGTACCTGACTCTGCAGAAGGTGGTGACAATGACGTCTTGACATGTTGCGGCAAGACTTGCAAGGGCGCTGCCGTGGTGTCCTCTACTGGTGAGTGTGGCATGGCATTGGTCAAGGGCATAGATTGGGTAGGGAAAGAGACAATGGGTAAGTTCCAAGAATGAATGGAGGTAGAATTAGTGGGCATATCAGCAGAAGAAAGTTTGGAATAAGGAAACACAGTTTCAACAAAACGAACATGTCGAGAGGTATAAATTTTATTTGTTATAGTATCCAAACAAAAATAGGCACTTTGATTGGGAGAGTAGCCAAGAAAAATACAAGGAGAGGATTTGGGTTCAAGTTTGTTGGAAGTATATGGTTTTAACCAAGGAAAGCATAGACAACCAAAAACTTTTAATTTATTGTAATTGGGCTGCCGGAGAAATAATTTTTCATAAGGAGAGGTGAAATTTATTATGGGAGTGGGAAGTCGATTAATTAAATAAACTGCAGCTTGAAAAGCATAAGACCAATATTTTGGAGGTAGATGTGCTTGATGAAGAAGAGTGAGACCAGTGTCAACAATGTGTTTGTGACGTCTCTCAGCAGTCCCATTGTGTTGAGGGGTATGAGGTGGGGTTTTAAGATGTTGAACACCCATTGTACTAAGAAAATCTTTTAGAGCAGTAAATTCGCCACCACCATCCGAATAGACAGAAATTAGAGGACGTTGAAAAAATTTTTCAACCACAGCTTTATATTGACGAAAAATGGTAAACACATCAGATTTGAGACGCATGGGGTAGAGCCAAACATACTTGGTGAAATGGTCCACAAAAATCACATAATAATTAAAACCATTAACAGATTGAATAGGGGAAGGTCCCCAAACATCAGAGTAAATTAAATCAAGAGGCCCATGACTCTCTAAAGTAGATTCACCAAACGGTAAACGTTGGCTTTTATTACATAAACATGACTGACAAATAAAATTTGAAGGAATGGAAGAGGAAAGCGACACTAAACCAGACTGAGCAAGAGAATTTAATATTTGTAGAGACGGATGGCCAAGACGCCCATGCCAAATCACCGGGGATGCAGACACAGTGGTACCAGTAGAGAAAGCCACGGCTGGACTGGTATGCACACCTGCCGCAACCGGCCATTCATAAAGGTCATGTCTATTCCTTCCGCGGAGTAGAGGAGTCCCCGTACGTAAATCCTTGACAACAAAATAAGAAGGAAAAAATTCAATAGATGTGTGATTGGATCGACAGAATTTAGAGACAGATAGTAAATTTCGTTTAATAGACGGCACACATAAAACATTAGAAAGAGTAAAAGAAGGGGAAATGGAAACAGTGCCAGTATGAGTGATAGGTAAACCTGAACCATCACCAATTTGAATATCTTCTGGACCCTCATAAGGCTGATGCAGAGACAAGTTTGACATCTGAGAGGTAACATGATGGGAAGCACCCGAATCTACTATCCAGGAGGGTGGAGCAGACTGAGTAGTAATGTGATTGGCAGTAGGACGTGGAGAGCGCAGATTTGGAAAAAGCTTGAAGCAACGCTTGGCATCATGGCCGCGCTTATTGCAGAACTGACAAACAACTGGGTTGTTATTAGTGGAGTTAAATTTGTATGGTTTCATGGTAGTAGGAGGATGAGGAAGGAGGCCAGGTGCAGGAGAAGGAAAGTTTGGCTTTGTATTCCGATGGGAAGATGGAGTGTGTTTGGCTAAATTGGCAGTGGGTGGAGTAGAGTCAGAGTTGTGTTTGTCATTGTGAAGGAGGAAGGTCTCATGGTCAATGATCTTATCAAACAGTTCTTCGAACGGAACAACAGTGTCTCGAGTGCGAAGGGCAGTGATAAGCTCCTTGTAGGCTGGGCCCAGACCACGAGTTGCATAGACAAGAAGGTCAGCATCACTTGGAGGAGCACCGAGAGCTGTTAGTTCATCTGCAATTTGCTTAATGGAAACAAGAAAATCAGTAACAGAGAGAGAACCACGATTAACCATAGTGAGTTTATCTTTCAAATGAATCATATGAGTTGTAGATCGCTTGGCATAGAGACGAGATAAGCGAGTCCAAGCTTCATGACTTGATGTTGCAGAAGAGACTAGTGGTATAACAGCTTCACTTAGGGATGCAAGAATTGCATGAAGAATTAGTTGATCTTGTCTACGCCATGGAAGATAATCTGGATTGGGACTAGTAGCATCATTTTGAGTCACCGTTGAAGAGGGGCACGAGAGAGTGCCATCGAGATATCCTAGAAGATCCAAACCAAAGAGAAGAGCAGTGAATTGGGATTTCCATGAAAAATAGTTGAGTGGCGTGAGCTTAAGGGGCAACTGGGCAGCAGCATTAATCGTTATTAGACTTTGAGTAGGATTAGAAGGGGCAGCAGCAATAGTGGCTGTGCTGCCTGTAGAGGATGAGTTGGTGGTAGCAATGGTGGCTGAGTTGGAGGCCATTTGGGATGAAAGAGAAAAAAAATAGAAGAGGATCTTAGCTCGTTAGAGAGAAAAGCTCCGATACCATAACAAAACTAAAGGATCCAATGTTTTCCAATTGTGTTTTTCGTATGTGTTACAAGATATATATATATATACAAGACTGTAAGCATACAAGATTAAATACATGTAACAAATTCTATGTTGCTGTTACTTTATTCACGAAGATAAAATAGAAGAGATAGAATTTGTTGTGGCTGCTGTTACTAAAGCTCTTGACTTTGGAGATAAGATCGATGGTGCTTCTAGTGTTTGTTGAGATAATCCTGGAATTTCAGTTTCTGTTGAAGGTTCACTAACATAGTCTCTTTAATGCTATAACGATCGGTTATGAAGTACCAAATTTGTTACAAAACTATAATGTTAATGCACTTGCGCCAAATGTAAGCTGTAACTTATTTACATTTGACACATTCATTTGGTTTGTTTTATGTGTTCTCTGTTTTTTTTATTTTTTTTTTCATAAAATATTTTTTTCGTTTCATATTCTCAAATGATTTCTTATTGATCATGTTTTCTGAAATGTACAACCAAATTCCTTTCAAAAAAAATGTACAACATAATTCTTCTGAAATATACAACCAAAGTGTTGTTAGGGTCCTCTCGACTAAGCAATATACTAAACAAACAAAGTCCCCTAAGATGGCATGCGTTTATTTAGTTGATTCGGGATCAGTGATTGTTTCAGTAAAAAATTCAATAGAAAAATAAATTAAAAAAAATCCAGAATTTGCTTCATCAAAATTGAACAAGTTAGAATTATTTACCAAATATTTCGAAAGGGTAAGGGTACCAAATCCCATCCTAGATTTGCTGAAAAGGAAATGTAAAAACAATTAAAAAAAAAAAACAGATATCAAAGAGACTCTTAGTTTTTTTATGTCAAAATTGAGTATTGAATTGGTGACATCTAATGATCAACAATAGCTTAAAATATTTTGCAAAAGTTGAGAGAATGAAAGAAATTAGGCTTTGCATTTCATACTAAAATCATAAAAATCCTCAACTGAATTCCGACAAACTAACTACTCGAGAGAAGTCATAATATTTACAAATTAAAGCAAAAACTATAGTGAGCTAGAACACATATTAATTCATAACTAGATGGGTCGGATAATATAAGTAGTGTAATTAATGATGATCTTCTTGTCTCGATGGAGTAGCAGCTGAACTATCATTGCCTGAATAATTGCCACAGAAATTCAATTGCTGATCAAGTTGATTCTCCACACCAAAAAAGTTGCTGTACATACCACAAATATCATCAGCATATGACGACGGTGATCTTGAAAACAAGGAATCCATCATTGTATTTGTCTGCTCAACTACTGGAGGGACGTCCAAGTAATTGTTGCTGCCGTTGCTGAAATGAGGCAGAGGCAGCACATTGTTCGATGGTGCAGCAGCTGAGTGCATATACATTGCTGATGGTGGAGTCATCGCCGTTGAAGGAGATAGGAATCCACTGTAACTATCATAAACCATCCTATTATCCGTGAGATTATGATCATTCCCTTGCTGATCATCGTACTGTTGTTGTTGTTGATGATCATCAGGACTTGGTGCAGGAGTAGGAATATTATCGCTGCCATCAATCCGACTTTTAACACGTTTGTCGGATTTCTGGTAAATTCTACACAATACCCAGTTGTCAAGCTGCAAAATCAAATTTGTAATATATGTTAGGACAGATTATGGAAACAATTTGAAAAAAATAATGAAAGAATTGTGGGAGAAATTAATCGCATGGCATGGTATATGGTATATACGTACCCCCATAACAGCATCATCGTCCTCGTCGTCATCACTGTCGTCGTCATTAATCTTGGCCTCAATTTTCTTGTACTCTGGAGGATCACTAACTCTATATTCATGCATAATCCAGTTGGTCTTCTTACCATGAGGAGCTTTTCCTCTGTAGAACACTAATGCCTTCCTAGATCCAATTGTTTTATTGCCTTTGTTTTTAACTGGCTTGTCAGCACCAGTAGCTTTCCAATATCCATCGCCAGCGGCCCGGTTTGGTCGATCTCCATTACGATATTTTCGATTTCTTGGTGTGAAAAAGTACCACTCCTTCTCTCCGAATTCCCTGTATTTCCCTGAAACGGATTAACACAAATTTAACAAGGATGATTTCTTGGTGTGAAAAACGTACCACTCCGATCTCCCAATTCCCTGCAATGTATTTTCCCTGAAACGGAGGATTAACACAAATTTACTAAACAGAAACTTGCGAGTTATAGCAAAATGAGTTTCCCCTAGGGTTTTCCATGAAAAGCAAAAAATTAACCCTAAACTACTTCCATTGTGCCCAATCAAGAGGAACAAAAACCCAAAGGATCAATGATGAACAATATACACCAAGAAAGTCAAAACCAATAAACCATTTTATACATCTACAAAAACCCTAAAAAGATTTTAAGTAATATTCGATCGTAAAACCTGCAAGGTATTCAGGATTGTATTTGTAAAGCTTGACATCAACAATTCTGCTCCGAGGCAATTTCCGGCCGAAGACCTTTGGTGCTAAGTAGTGAGTGATGAGCTCTGAGTCATGAGGGCAGAACCTAAGTCCAGGTGGAAGACTGTCAAAATAATCGTTTTCGAACTTACTCTTTTCGAAAATATCATTCCCATTAACAGTAGTACTCTCAAACATCCTTTTCTTACTGGGATTATCATTCCCCTTCACAGTCTTATCTGTATCTCCGGTGGTCATCGGCACCTCCACCGCCAGCGGTGGTGGTTGTTCAGACTGATGAGTTGTATCCAGAAGGTCATGGGAGGCCACAGAAACCACCTGATTATTATTCAGGTTGGTTTTGGCTTGGTGAGAATCCAAGTCTTCCATGAAGGAATATTCTTTGGTTTGATGAGTAGAGATTGACAAAGATGAGAAACTGACGCATGCAGGAGTGTGAAAATTCCAATTTATATACAACTCTATAGCTCCATTTATAATTTAAAAATTGATAAACCTATTTTATATTGATTTGTATTACGCTTATCACGTGAGTCTTTCTTATCTAATCTAATTGATACTAAGAGATAGATATTTGGATGGGTTCAAATAGGTTTAGTGATTATCATTTTATTAATTACTCAAATTAGTTCGGTTTAATTGAATTTAATAGAAGAGCTAAAATATATATATTTTTTAATTGCCACTTAAATTCAAAATGGGATGAAATCATTACTTCGTTTGTTTTTTTGTTTTGTTTTTTAAATCTGAATGTTTTCAAAATACACGATATACATTGATCAATCATGCATGTTGTTCATATATCATCTTCAATAATAAGCACTTAAAATTAAAAGTTGTTCATATTTTCATGATAAAAAGTTAGTTATCAACATATAGTTAAAAAGATTTCTGTCTTGTTTAATGGTCGTTTAGAATGCTTACCTTTTCTATGTGATCAAAATTATTGTTTCTCAAATATAATCATAGTTTGTTGTTTTGATACAAAGTGGTCAGCATCGTGTATATATAGGATTTAGTTAACAAGTGTCCGAACAACAATGATGATTAAGAATTCACCGCAACATATCATGTGTGATGAATAATCTCTCACATAATTTTTAATAATACATATCCCAATAGAACTTTTTTAGAATTCAAAGCACATTCATGTCATTTATCCAATGCCCTAAGGACACTGGTTAGCATTAGTTGGCCCTCTCCATTCCAAGACTCACCTATATATATGCTAATGATTTGGATCATATCTAATTATATTACATTAATTAGCCAACCTGTAGATTATCAAAACATCTAATTCTGTAACACTATAACACCATCATGCATTGAACATTGGCAAATATTATCCATAATATTGATCACCATGATTGCTCCAGGGAAAAAATAGCACAACATTCGTATATATAAACTTTAAATACTATTTATAAAATAAAAAAAGCCAACTCAAATAAACGACATTCACAATAAATTCCTCTAACAAACGACTAAATACTGACATATTATCAAACCATATAAATCTTATAGGTCTCGAAAAAAATCCTCAGAAACTCCTACACAACAACAATAGTTAGTCCCACAACTAAGGTTAGGTAAATGAATTTACCCCTCAAATTGACGTGGGCGTGCTTTTTGATCAGCTTCAAACTGTTCCCAATCAGTTAATTGATCAGGGTTAGTCAACAATTGTGATTCCCCAGCAGCTGATGGCACATGATGGTCCTGAGTATGAGGATAATTAGAGTGCTGATTAGTGATCTGATTATGATCATAACCAGCAGCTGATTGCACATGATGGTCCTGACTATGAGGATAATTAGAGTGTGAATTAGTGATCTGATTATGATCATAACTAGAAGAAAAATCGATTGGAGCAGGATCACTAATGTAATCACCAGTTCCTAAGTCATACCAACCCATCATTTGATCTCGAATGTGATCAAGCGGATACAGGGACGCGGAACCAATACTATCAAGATTGTTCATGCTACTCCTCAAACTAGTGTCATTAGTCATTAATCCTGTATTAAATGAATTATTGGGGTTGAAAGAGTCAGGGTTAACACGACTGTTGGGATTAAATGAATTGTTGGGGTTGAAAGAGTCAGGGTTAACACTACTGTTGGGATTAAATGAATTGTTGGGGTTGAAAGAATAAGGTTCAGCATGAGTGTTGGGATAGAGATGCCAAGGACGCTCACGCAATTGATGACTACTAGAAGGCATATTGGAATAATGGTTAGAATCAGGATTAAAGGAGTTAGGGGATAAGTGAGTATTGAAATCGAGAGGGCTAGGATTGAAGGAATGAGGGTCGACGGAATTAGGGAAGAAAGGAGTATTGGAATGGAGAGGCTTAGGAGGATCGTGCAATTGATGATGACTAGAAGCCATAAAGGGGTTAGGGTTTGGGTATACTACTGATTGGGGTATTGGGGAAGTAATGTACTTAGAATTTATCATACCCTCCAGCTCTGGATCGTCTATTCCATCCCCGATATTATCAACATCATCACCACCACCACCATCATCGTCGTCCTCATCGACTTCATTTGGAAGAGCCTCCTCGTCCTCGTCCTCTTCCTCTGGTGTACTTCCTCCATCCTTACTATATTTATTGTAAATTCTACACAAGACACACTTATCCAGCTGCACACATATAATAAATAAAAATCAGTATTAAGAACAGAAGAAAAACAGTGATGGATGGAACTAATTGATTATTTTGAACTCGTGTTCATATATATATATACATACCACCATGTCATCGGATTGATTTTGTTTTGAATCCTTGCTTGGAGGAGGTGTGGTAAGAGTATATTCATGCATCATCCAATTGGTCTTGACTCCTTTAGGAGGTTTTCCTTCGTGGAACACTAAGGACATTCTTGCTCCAACTTGGACACCATTGCTACAAATTTTCCTGTCAGCACCCGTAGCCTTCCAATATCCATCACCGGCTGCCCGGTCCGGTCGGCTTCCTTTAATGTATTTCTTCTTCCTCGGAGTAAAAAAGTACCATTCATTCTCTTTGAATTCTCTGTATTCTCCTGTATATATTTTTCACAACATAAAAAACACATATTTGTCGAAGTTGAATTCTCTAAAATCTAACTGCATATTTGTCGAAGTTGAATGATCAAAGTTATCTAATTATAACCCTAGCTAGTGTATACACAAAAACACAAACCCTAGTTCTTGTTATCTATAACATGCAAAACCCTAATATTTTTTAAATGCTAAACCCTAACATTAATCCTCTCCTCCCTCAGAAAAATAATATAACCAAGACATTCAATGCCCCTATACATGATATAATCACATATTTTATGAAAGAAAAAATAAAATAAATATGTGTAAAAGTAACATATTTTGAATGCATGAGAATCAAAATTCCAAAAAAGGAAGAAAGTAGTAATAATGCAGATAGACAGATAAATAAAAGTAGATTATGAGAGAGAAATAACCTGTAAGTTGACGAGGATTATAGTCGAAAACATTAACAGGGTGGAACCTGCTTGGGTGCTTACGGTTACCAGCGACCTGTGGCATAAAGTACTCAATCACAAGCTCCTCGTCGGTTGGGCAGAATCTATACCCTGATGGAAAGTAATCAAATATATCTCTCTCAAAATTACTCCTCCCACCATTAACACCACCTCCTTCTGCATCTTCTTCTGCTACTGCCGCTTCCGGTGGTGGTACTGGTGGTGGTGAAGAGGCATCATGATTGTTTGTGGGCTCAGCAGTACTACTGACGATGAGATGCTGATGATGAGGGGGAGTTTGTGGTGGATTTGTAGTATTGGAGGAGGTAACTGTAACCTTATTGTTCGGCTTGGGTTTCTCACCGGAGTCCATAGTTTTGGACCTTTAGAGGAATTCTTGGCTTACTGGAGATTTGATAGAAAGAGAGAAACGTACGTACGCATGCAGATTGTCTAATATCCGCTTTTAATAGTGGTGGTTTTACGACTCCAAATACATCTCGTAATCATTGCTTGTTCGTATAAACATAGGATTATATTATATCTAAGTCAATTAATTAAGCGGGATTAAGATAAAATCCTTATATTATTAGCTAACATCGGATATAATTATCAAAAAGAAAAGAAAAAAAAAATCATCTAATATTAATCTTGCTTAAATACGTTTCCTTTATTACTTTGAATTTGGATAAGATTATACTAATACCTGTCTTCTTCTCCAATATTTCTTTCTTAAAAAATAAACAAATATATTTTCAACACTCTTTTAATTACTGACTATTGGGCCATATTATTCGAGTTGATTGATAATGGGCTAAGTAATCCCCGAGCCCAAGAAATGTGGCCCAATTATTCTAGGCCGAAACTAAGGAGGTGTGGGCCATATTATCCAAGTTGATTGATAATGGGCTAAGTAATCTCAAGCCCAAGAAATGTGGCCCAATTATTCTAGGCTGAAACTAAGGCGGTGGCGGGAGAGCCGCCCTGTCTCAATTTATTAGAACAAGCAGGCAGTCCGTAACATCAGCATATATGAACTCAATAATTGATGCTTAAATTAAAATATCAAAAACCGTAAACAGTTGATAGGAATTGTGGGAGCGAGGTACGCCTTTCACGAATCTCCTTAAAGAGAAATGTGCAAGCTCTCCGGACAAACTCTTCCCAAGATACAACGCTCCGCAAACCACTAGTAAGCAGCACTTCAATACTAATGGACTTAGACGAACCAATTTAGAATTACACTCTCAAACAGATTGAAGACAAAGAAAACGAGACTTAGAAGAGCAGCAGAATGACAGAAGAAGAAGAAGAAGATTTTCTCTCTTATGAAGCTGCTGCCAAGGCTCTCCTTATATAGGAGGCTTAGCAACAAAAACCCAGAAAAATCACTGATTTTCGGGCTGGCAATTTGACCAAGCAAGGTTGCAACCACCAGCCCATATCTTAGGCTGTTGCAACTGCTGTGGTTGATCAGGTAAGATGCCAGTCATGGGTTGGGTTGAACAGTCCATATTCAATGCATTTGGGCCTCTCTTATGGGCTTATAACAAAGTGCAAAAATGTAAGAAATTATTGGGCTAAGTCTGCGAAGGGCCTGATACGCCCGACAGGCTTGGCGGGCAGGCGCGCGCGTGTGTTTTAGTCTAAGTTCATAATGTGAAGCCTCTCACTCCTACAAAAACTTGGGTGCCCTTGGGCCCAAAGTCTTACTACAACACTTGTGCTTATAAACAACACATCCACATGATATTTTTCCAATGTGGGATTCTCATACACACACTTATTGCACTATGTCCACCATGCTCATCATGGTCACTTTTTGGAGTCTTTTTACATTCAACCAATAAATGATTTGGTCACACTAATTACTCCATTTTATTGTCCTTATAACAAGGATCAATTACCCATAACTTTCATTCAATAATTATTATTGAGCTTTCAATTAATAATGGTCAAACTATAGTTGACCCTCATTTTCCAGCTCCATTTTATTGTCCTTATAACAAGGATCAATTACCCATAACTTTCATTCAATAATTATTATTGAGCTTTCAATTAATAATGGTCAAACTATAGTTGACCCTCATTTTCCAACAACTAATACCTGTCTTCTTCTCCAATATTTCTTTCTTAAAAAATAAACAAATATATTTTTCAACACTCTTTTAATTACTGACTATTGGGCCATATTATTCGAGTTGATTGATAATGGGCTAAGTAACCTCGAGCCCAAGAAATGTGGCCCAATTATTCTAGGCCGAAACTAAAGCGGTGGCGGGAGAGCCGCCCTGTCTCAATTTATTATAACAAGCAGGCAGTCCGGCCTTAAAAGATTAAGGCGTGTCTAAGATGAAGGATTCGAAACTAATTGAGATAGGGGTTTGAAACTAATTGAGATATTTTTCAGGAGTTTCCTAGATCCATGGGCATTGCCCTCCACTTTTGAGGGACTTCGGCCCACTTACCCACGAGCTTCATCAGGGTCTAAAACACCTGTCATCGTGATGCGAATCCGGATTTAAAACTGACCCACTGTTCACAAAGCGGCCGTTCGCCAAATCGTAGGGAAACATTACGACAATGTGATGAAACAGATTCAGACGATATGAGTTATTAGAAGTCATAGCAGAGGAGGTTGAAGCTACTAATCGGTTGAAAGTTGTTGATCTCAGCTCCAGCCGTTAGTTTTAATGTCAAAGCATATACATTACAATATATCAAAATCACCAGGAGGAGAACAGCAAAAAAAATCTAGCAACACCTCAACCACCAACTTGTATCAAAACTTCAGTAATGCATGCATTGATTACGCATGCTTAGATTTCTTTTTAGAGCGTTCTCCAGATGCGGCAATATATGCCTCCGGATTGATATTCTCAGCAGACTTTTGATTTTTCAACTCCTTTGATATTTTCTGCAAAATAGACATCACGTCACATCACATTGTAAGCAATCACTAACCAAAATGGGGTTAACCTACAAATATTTACGAAGTTGACATTATATGTTTTGTTATTACCTTTAAAGACACGGTCATAGCAGCCACATCTATGTTCTGCTCATCGGACTTGTTAGAATCCTGCTCAGCAGGTTCCTGCAGGTGGACAAAGTTTTCTGAGGTTATTGAAAGGTAATCTAAGCAAAAAAGAAATGGCATCGAATAAAAAGTGTATCCTTTGTGTGCATAAATATGAGCGTTTAATTTCTGACAAGAGATGCAAGTGGGAACTGAGCTATCAAGGAACAAAATAAAACCTCAGGTGGGATGTATGCAGCTTCTCTTTTCCTTTTCCTTTCAGCCTCTTTTTCTGCCCGCTTCCCTTGCTTCTCTTGCCACTCCTTTGCTGATTTAATCTTGTCATTCAAAAAGTATTCTCCAGTCTCCAGTTGTATATCAATCTGCAATCTCACATAGAACATTCCTTAACCTAGTGTGAACGGGAGCATATCTACTAAAGTCTAAAGGAACAAAAGTCTATGTTATGAAATGAGGAAGGGAACATGTTCATGACTAAGGGGGGACCTTGACCACGTATTTCATTACATCAACGGGCATAAATAGCAACAATTACAGTCGTCACAACAAAGAAGATGTCCAAAAATAAAAGTAGTTTTTAGGTTAAGACAGAATCTTATTCAGAGGCATTTCACAACAATCATGACTAGAACCAAAGGAGTGAAACAGTGTGAGACAGACCATTTTGTTCAGAAGGAAAAGAAAGGAAACAGATCGAAGAAAACTAAATATTGTATAACTATCAGGAATCCCCTTCTATGCACAGAGAGCGAATTATGAGTAAAGATGCTTTACGAAACTAAAACATGCGAGAGCCACAACAATTGTCTTACCTTACTAGGCTGTTGAGGCGGGGGAAAGGGCGTATATGGTTTTTTCTCTTTACTCTTAACCTTCTTCTGATTAACATTTTTCCTGAAAAAATAAACAGATTAATACTAGCTCTTTAAAAAAAACAACAAATTGGTAAAATAATGGCTGTAAGGAACTTAAAAATGACAAATGATGTACGAATCATACTTCTTAAACTTTGGGAGAAACCTATCCCAACTTTCATTAGCAAGAGCAGGATCCTTTTCAAGTTCTTTCTTCATCATGAGAATCTACAAATGGGGGAGAAGTGAGATATGCCAGCAATTTCAAGTGAAAAATCTATGATAGAGGCATTCCCTAAAGGCAAACTAAAATGAGGCAAAAAACTGTATATGCACCTTTATACTGTATACAGGATGCAATTTATTCAGCATGCAGTCTTCCACAATCTTCCTGACTTGTTTCAAACCTTTAAACGAGCCCATAGCAGCCACCGTATTACCCTGATTGGAGGTAAGTAAAATGATTCAATTTTTGAATGCAGAAATCTCCATTTACCAACCATAGGAATCAAAATTACAAGAAAAATTAGAAATCACCTGAACAAGAATATAGCAGCCTGTCAATATTTCAAGTGCCTGCATGCAGTAATGCAGTACAAAGTAAACCAGTGAATGAAATTGAATAAATATCTCACTGCATACCATGAGAAAAAAATTATTCCAAAAGCAAGCAGCATAATCTTCTTGCACAATTTTCACCCGAAGGACATTTGCAAAGTCTATAAACCCTGGTAATTGTCTGAATCCTTTCTCACCTTCAACGTGGATGAATTTGGTCCCACAAGATGTTGTCTTCGTTTGACAAATCGTTCCTGCAAACAGGAATAGAGATATTAATGTAATAATCCAGACGAAGATTTTTCAGTTTTGCATCCAGCTCCAACTCAAAAATGGGGGCCTTCCATATATCAAGCAGCAAAGTCAATCAATAATAATAACTTATGAGCTATAGCAACCAAGATGAGTAAGACAGCTCGAATAAAATCATATACCAAATAATTTTTGCATAAATTTCTTAATGAAAAACCCAAAATGTAGAAAACTCTATCCCTCGATAGGAAAATCCATCCAATTTTATAAAGAAATACAGGAAACTGGGATGGGGATGAAGATTCCCAGCTTTTAAGTCAGGATAGAAATGGGAGGATATCTTCATCCCTCGGACTGCATACGGAAGTGGGGATTGGGGTTAGTACTATTAAGCAAGGCAGAGATGAGGAATGGGATTCCCTCCCCGAATCCATACAGTCACCATTTCTATGGATGCACATGAAGCTGCGAATGCACTGGATGCCTTTAATGGCCTTAACACAAACAATTAGTAAATCCCTAAGCAATTTGAAAGAATTAAAAATTTAAAATGCGCATGTCATCAAACAAAAAAAAATCTTCTCACTGTAAATCTTCTGAAATTTCAAGAACACAATAGTAATTTTTATCACTGAGACGTACCAATCAAACCAATGCTCACCTTATTGCGAACCAAGTTGCCAACCTTGATGATGTCACATTGCATTTCATCATTAAGTATTTTGATTGCCTACAACACAGGAGTAATTCAAAGCACAATAATCCCATAATCAGACCAGAGAGAGAGAGAGAGGACAAGCAAGTACAAAGATGACCTAAAACATAATTTGCAATTTGTCTCTGGCGAAAAAATATTCTTGAGCATCTAAAGTAATTATTATGGAGCGTAGAAGCAAATCCTACATAACCTTTAGAAAACCAAAACAGCCCTACATGTTGCTGCCCTCTTAAATTAAAACAATAAGCAATAACACCCCCCCCCCCCCCCCCCCCACCCCCCAATAAGCAGGAAAACAATAGAAGGGGATCAGCAAGAACACAGATGATCTTACCTGCCGAGCAGGAACACTTCTTGATAACAACTTAATGAGATCCCTGGCTTTGACAACAATATAAGGATCTCTAGTCTTTCTTGTAGTTGACACCGTCATGGACCCCTCAACCTTACCAGAAAAGAAAACGCAATTTATCAGAAATATACATCTGGAAAATTCACTGGTACAAGTATTTTTGCTAGCATCTGCAGACATACCAGCACATGCCAAAATAAACACATTCACACACCTCAAAAGTAAAACTAATAAACAGATTGAAACTTACCAAATTTAGCTCACATGAAATTCCATACTCTTTCAATGCAGATTTCACCATTGGCCAACACTCTTGCAAGTACTTTTCTGAACCAATACAAAGGTGAAACATGAGAATTGATCCTTACCAATGAAACTCACCAGAGATTCTAAAAAAGAAGCTCTGACAACCTTTAAACAAGAATCCTATTGAAGGCAACAGTATCCTCTTACACAACTTCCAGCAAAATAACAAGGATTGAATTGATAAGCGAATATTAGATGCAAAGTATCATCAACCACTAGCAATTTAAGGTTGTGTGATTCAGTCAAACCAACCAAAAAACGAAATTGTAGAAACAACAAGAATCACAAACTCTTATAGCAAACATGGGCATGCCAAAACATCTCATATGATTTTCAACAGGAACGCCGACCAGATTAATAACTTTTCTGACAGATTATATATGAAAATTCTAACAAATACGTTTAGGACACAAGAGACATTAGCCATGCAAACTTGTGCAAGTAGAAATTGACATCCAGATTTAATTCTTATGCTTTTCAGTACGGCCAAGTAATCCAAACAACTTTTCAAACGAACTTCTCCACTATGCTCTCCATTACTCTTAGAATATCAAACTACTGGAAACGTATTTATGATTACATAATCGTTGAAGAAGAGCCTAACCCCTGTACTGAGGAAATAGGGTGGAGAATGAGCTGACTTCGAGCATGCCACGTTCGTTCCAGGACGGGTCAAACTTCTCAATCGTCCACCTGTCTATGTTCGGGTCCTCATCCCACGGCTTCGGCTTGTCGTGCTTCCCTTTATGCTTCTTCGGCACTGGCTCCACCTCTTCATGATGATTATCGTTTTGATTTTCCATGGTTGCACTAGCAGATGGTCACTATATAGATATTAGATACTGACATTCACATCAATCAAATAAATCAAAAAAAAAAACCCTAATGATACCCACAACAGAATAAAAAAATGTGCGAATATGAACGACCGATATCGATTTGCCAGAGCGAGGAATGATAGGAAGGAACCCAGATTTTTGTTTACCTAGTTGAGGATAGAGGGTGAAGGCCGCAACGGCTTCTAGAGCGGACGGCGGAGAAACCGTTTAGAAGGGATGAAGTAGTGGACGTCGACTGACTAGGGTGGCGGCGAAATTGGATGTCGGGATGGAGGAAAAAAGTTTGTGGAGGTAGAGGCCGGGCCGGGCCTTGCATGATAGGTGTCTAGGTAAGTAGATATACCTTTATGGGCTTTGAACAATGGAGTGGATTTGCATTAATTGGCTGAAATATAGAAGCCGAGCTAGGGATTACTGAGACCTGGACCACCTGGCTCATAGGTTTACTAAAGGAGACAACGTCCAGCCCAGTAAGGTGTAGTTAAGTAAAGCCCATATGAGTCATGTCTTGTATTTTGAAATCTGTTCGTCTCTCTCAACGGACACCTGCGTCTTCTGTCTTCTATCGGTTACTCATCATGTATATGGTGTAAGATTCCTCTAACCTGGTTATCTTAGTGAAAATAAAGTCTTCGAACCACTTTATTTACAATCCTTTTATTTCTTTGCGCAATCAAAATATTATATGATCAATATGTCAATAGTCATATCAAAAACTATCTACTTTCACTTGGTAACGTGTTATGCCCAATTCGCTTAGGCGGGATGGTGCTAGGTTATTCATGTCAATAGCTACAAAAATTTGGATTTCATTGAACTTAAATTTATTCCAAATGATGGTATTCATCCACATTCCTCCTTCAGCCAGAGCAGTAATGAAGAGGCAATAGTTTAAGGCACATGTGGTGCATATAGACACACACAAGTACATCAACCACCAGAAAACTAATACTGGATTCCCTAAACCAGAAGTCACCAATCAAAACCAGTAAAGGACACTAAAACATGACCATTTATTTCATTTTGAAAGCCTACTGCAGAGCTAGAGAGACTCAAAAGCTGACAAATTCCTTCTCCTTCAAGCTTTCGACTGTTTCCTTGAGGCTCACCTCCAAGGGAATGAATTCAATGCCCAAGCTTTGTGCTCTTTCCTTGGACACCTGATAAGTTGGCACATACGGTTTGTCATCAGCGCACCTGCAAAGGTTTTCAGATTGATTTTATGTTAGCTTCTCACTAATATCTCAAGATGAATACAAGACAAAATGAAAGCTGCAACTGGGATGGAATATGGTTCGCTGCTCAAGTTCTATAAAATGCAATTTCATAAATTACTTCCCCTTCAACAAACAATATGATCATGGAGCAGTCAACAGACAACTATTATTTATGTTTCAGCTTCGCTACATATCTCATAATGTAGGCCGACTACTTTTATAATACGACAACTTTTCTTCTTAGCATGAGAGATGTCTCCATAAATACATACATGTGTATAACTCTCCCTACCCAACACCCACCAAAAAAAAAGAAAAAGAAAAAGAAATGAGAGTTAGCATAAACAGTAAAACCTCTACAACTTACGACTCTTTAGGGTTTTATGAAATATCATATATCATTCCAGTGACCACACCAAGTGACTTAATTATTTAACACCCAACAGAAAGATTGATAGGATCTATGACACTAAGCCTTGTGCTTCATTCGCTAAATGAACATATGATATGATTGGTTGAAAACCATAAAAATGAAAGTAACAAGTTATGCAGTACACATCAGCAGAGAGACAGATGCCAATAACCTTATTTAAGGAAGCTTTTCATAGAACATTGCAAACGGCATTCGGATATTGTTGCTCAAATATAAGGAAAAAGAGGACTTACTTTTGTGGAAGTTGGAATGAAGGATAACGATTGTGTAAAATATTCACAACTTCTGAGTAATGTGCAACTCTCTCGACCAAGCAATATCTTCCACTAGCAGATGGAATCTCAAATGCTTGAATATGTGCATTAGCAACATCCTTAACGTCCACCCATCCAAAAGTTGCATTGGGAAACGTTTGTGATCCTGGATTGAATAAAGAGGTGAAAAAACAGGCACAGGCTTTCCAAAAAATAAGCGAGATCACATACTGTAATTTCAAAACCACCATGCCTTAGATGATGAACATAGAGGTAAAATTGTATAAAACTCAGTGTATAGCACTTCTTGAACTATTCTGTTTACTCAATTCTTCTCTCCCAGTCAAAATCTAAATACAAAATCTTCCTTGGAAGCACAAAGTAACTACCTTTTATCAAACTCAGTACTGCAGCAGCACTCGTGTTGAGCGTTGGTTGTAAGAGAGGTCCAATAACCATTGCCGGGTTTATTGCAACCATATCAATACCCTTCTCCTTGGCAACTTCCCAAGCAGCATTCTCAGCCAATGTCTTGGAAAGCACATACCAGAGCTAAAATACAAAAGAGAAAGAACATCACAAAATAGTAATCAAAAGGTGCTACAATGAGCACATGGTACATCATTCCCTAATTTATCAGTTTAATAAGAAAGGGTCCGTTTATCTAATTCAGTATATTAGCGTAATGTAGATATTCCAATATGCAGAACCTTAAGATTAGAATCACAAAAAGGTTATTCAAGAAAACAGAAGATCATCCATACATTGGTTTTTGGAATTAATTATAACAATCATGTCTCTTGCATTCAGAAATAATGACAATTTGCCTTAATTATAATACCTTTAAGTTCATGAAAATTCCAGATATCAGTACACATGCATATGCATATTGTAGAGTGCCCTTAGGTTTTGAAAACAAGTTCTTTCAAAGAAACAAAAGAATGCTAAATTCAATAATTGCATTTGATTGATAAGTACATTGCAAAAATATGTTGCAATCACGACTTGGATATTTTACTAGCTTCAAATCACAGTTCTTTCAAATGACAGATAACTTGAGCATGACAGTCGCGTGCAGTATGAGAGAACTGTAATGCCTATGCTGAATAAAAGTATCTTTGCTGCATGCAACACGTATCAAGAACATTTAATGTATTAGATACAGTATTTTGTCTAGACTCTAAGGGTGGTCCACGAGAAGTTTATCTATAACCACAAGCATGACTAACTCTGAATTTAGAGTCTATTCCACATCCTGAAGAGATCTTGTTTCATAAAAAACACAAGCCATATGAGAAACCCCATCAAACATAAGGGCTTACGATATTTGAATGATCCATGATTTTGATGATGTATTACACTTTATAACTTTCCATGAGTATTAAATCACATATTTTTCACCCCTACAGACCTTGAGCATGTTGATGTCATGGACTCATGGGTGTAGCAACATTTCTAGAATGATAATTATCAGATCTGTACAATAAACCAAAATAAAATAAGAATAGGGGTACGCTGTACGCACTTTAGATTCCCTACAAAATTCTGGATCAGAAAACCAAGTTTCATCAACTACAACTTCAGGAGTTCGAGGTTTTCCATTGTATGCAACTGCGGCTATAGAAGATGTCAAAACCACTCGTTTGATTTTGGGGAATTTTGCACACGAGGTGAGAACATTCAGTGTTCCCTTAACTGCTGGATCAAGCAACTCTGCCTGCAAGGAGAAAGGAAAGATATTTAATTAAAATACAGAAGAAGAGGCCGTGATCATGAGATGGCTCAAAGCCTCAAACAACAAACAATACCATCTCTAGTTCATAAGCAGATTAATCCCCATCAAATATCTATATATCAACAAAAATAAGCTATAACAACAGTGGGGAGAATTGATACTGCTATACCATAGAGTTTCATTTGCGAAATGCGAATAAAGTGAAACATATACATACAGGAGAGACATCCAACTATTATTGGACATGGTACAGGACTAACCTGTGGATCTTTGACATCATGGTAAAAAGGAGATGCAGTATGAAAAACACCTTCACAACCATCAACAACGGAATCAAAGGAACCTTCATCCAGTAAGTTTGCTTTGAACAGCTGAAGCCTTTCCTGAGCTCCATCAAGTGCACGCAGGTGTTCTGTCTTTCTAGGATCATCTGTAGAATTGTGAGGACGACAGGAAAATTATTCTACTGATGGTAATCTAATGTGTACAAAGACATAACAGGGGAAAAAAAGTTTTATAGAACCGTCCAAACAAAAAAAGGAAGGAACAATGAATTAGTGTTATCAGGCAAAAGATGAGATCATTAACTGACTCCTTAACCTCATCAATCAGAAAAAGGAGGCAGCATAGCTCAAACAGAAGCGCATCTTTGTATGCAGTGAATTAAAGCTTAATATAATCATACATTCACCATTCAATAGCCATCATTAGTAATGACAATGAGATGTCCATTTGATCATGACATGCAACTGTTGGCCCAGTCTTGATCACTAACACGACATACTACACACCAGAATGCTTGAACAAAAACACTATTGCCACCTTGAGCTTTACACGGTTGCAAAACTTGCAGAATTCCATCACAATCGTGCAACTTTGGCTCGCTAAAATAAACAACAAACCTCAAACCCTTTACCAAAAAAACAACAGTGACTAATTTTATTTTTTTTTCAAATTTCAAGAGCAATTCAATCTCCTTGAAAGAGGGTCGGAAGAGAACATATAAAAATCGTAAATTTCTTTAAAGCAAATATCAATCTGGTGTCATCAAATTCGACTATTCGAGAGACCCATCAGCTAATTCGTTCCAAAAGTGAAACAAGCCACAAAAACTATAAACGTCCGTGGACATGTGCATGAATGCAAGATCAAAATAGGAAATTCAGGATCGCACACAAGTTTCTCAAGCAATAAAACAAAACCGGAAAAAAAAAAGGGAAACAGAAAAAGAAAGAAACGGATTGAAGCAACTGACTAGGGTCACGAACGGAGGCCTTGACAGTGTAGCCACGCTGGAGGAGGAGCTTGACGAGCCAGGAAGCAATGTACCCGGAGGCACCGGTCACGCACACGATCTTCCCTGCTCCACTGCTCATTTCTTTTTTATGCGTCCGTCGTTTTTATCAGATTTGGCTCTGTTTAATTGTTTATCCGTCCTTGGTTCTATTTATATATGCATCATTGCATTGTTTAGCAATTGACACTGATAGATTGCCACTAACCTACTCGGCTACTCCTCTTATTTCGTTGGCTATCAACCGATCAATATTCATTGGATAATAAATTTGATTATTCTGATTGACTAACCAACTCAAAATTTTGAAATACCTAATGGATTAATATTATTTTTGCACACCAAAACATAGCTAGAGTTTCAATTTACACTTTATTGTTTAAAATGTTTCAATTTGGTCACTCAATGATAAAATTGTTTCAACTTGATATCTCGAGTAGATTTTCTCACTTTGGGGCAATCAAACTACACATGTGGCATGGGGCAATCAAACTGTACATGTGGCATGTTGACTGTCCAAATATTGATTGCCATGAGTGACAGTTTGACTGTCCAAAGTGGAAAAATCTGCTTGAGAAATAATTTTATCATTGGGTAATCAAATTGAAACACTGACTATCTTTTGGTGTGCAAAAGTTGTATTAACCCATTGTATATAGATAGGTATTTCAAAATTTTGAGTTGTATTGGTTTGTCTATGATGTATATATACACACCCATATGTATTATATACCTAAATGTATCTCCAACAAGGTGATGGAGTTGTAGAAGGTTCTGTGGTGGTGCAACATTAACTCCCACTACAACTGTACGTACGTATGATTACCTCCATTTTCTTGCAAGAAAGGACCACCAAATAGCACTCCTATTGCGCTAGTGGAAACCAAACTCAACAAAAGCAATATACACTCACACATTTGTAATTGTAAAATATGTAGCGTCGCAAAGTCACAGGCAAATTGAAATTGTACAAGAGACCATACAACCACAACCACAACCACAACCGACTTAATGCAATCATACGTGTATGATATCTACCAGCCCAACGTCATATCTTCTTCTCTTTTGTTTCCTTCAAAAACAGTTGAAATTTCAAAGCTAATCGATCCTACATTTAATTCACAAACTGATATTATTATTCCTTCTCAGACCAGTTCCTAAAGTGGGCTATGTTTGCCTTATTATTATTACCTTTGACGTTTATCCACTTTGTCTCCAAAATTTCCAAATTATGACTTCTTTCTTTCCTTCAAACCAGCCATGCTAGCGCTCCCTCGTTATTTGTTTGCACTAGCAAATTGGAAACAATATATTATATAAATAGTAGACTCTTTTCAATTTTTCAATCTTCTCTTCCAAACGTAATTACTAAATCATTGTTTCAGTGCAAGTTTAGAGAGTTAAAAGAGTATTTGAGAGTTCTCCATTGGTTTTGTTATTGTTCTCAAATATGGGTTTGAAAGGTATAGCTTTAAATATTGAAACCCTTAAATTTGTTTATGACTGATTACACTTATATTTAATTTTATGTTGATTAATGCTTGGTTTGGAGGATGTACTATATATATATACACATGTGTATGTACATATAGAGTTGCATTCTATTGTACATACATACGAGCACTTCCAATAATATCACATCAACTTCAACTCTCTTTCAAGCACGTATAATTCCACACTTCAACTCATTCATTATAGCAACTCTCTTTGTTTCTCAGGATCCAAACAAGATCCAAATAAAAAAAGGAATCCTTTCATGGCCGCTCTGGGCAGTATTTCTCAGTGTTTTTCTCCCAAGATTTACTCTCAGAACAGTAACCATGGCCAGCAACAACATCTTCGGTCCTCGAGAAGATATAGCATATGTATAAGCAAACTCTCTCCACATGTAAAGGTAGGATGCTTAGCATCTGTTTCAAGTTTAAGTGCTACTCCACAAGTAGCGGCAGAGGAAACTCTGATTTCAGTTGAAGAAGACGAGACACCCCTCCATGAAATTTGGACGGAAATTCAAGGCTGCAATAACTGGGAAGGTCTTCTTGACCCTTTGAATCCGCATCTGAGGAAGGAAATCATTCGATATGGCGAGTTCGCGCAATCCTGCTACGATTCTTTCGAAGGGGATGCCGATTCTAAGTATTGTGGTTCATGCAAGTTCCAACCATCCAGTTACTTTGAAAATATAGATATGGACAATAATGGCTACCAAATATCCAGGTATATATCTATATACTTAGTATTAATTATTCTTTTTGAAGCACGATTTAACTGCAGAGTTAGTTCTGATATGCTCCGATGCATTAATAGGTACCTTTACGCAACAGTAGACACGAACCTCCCTAATTTCTTTAGGAAATCCAAACGGAGCACCAGTCACGAAAACTGGATAGGCTACATCGCGGTTTGTACAGATGAAGAGGAGATCAAACGGCTAGGCAGACGCGACATAGTCATTGCATGGAGAGGCACAGTCACGTACCTGGAATGGATCTGTGATCTCAAAGACATTCTCACTTCAGCCAACTTTTCTAACGACCCATCGATCAAGATCGAGTCTGGGTTTTACGATTTCTACACTAAAAAAGATGAACTTTGTGAGCACTGCAAGTACTCCGCTCGCGAACAAGTTGTAGCCGAAATCAAGAGACTTGTTGGGTATTACAGAGGAGATGAAATCAGTATAACCATAACAGGACATAGCCTTGGTGCAGCCTTGTCTTTGATAAGCGCTTATGACATTGCAGAAACCAGACTCAATTGCACGAACAACAACAATGGAGCCTATGATAAAATTCCAATCACAGTCTTCTCCTTCGCTGGTCCGCGAGTAGGAAATCTCAAATTCAAAGAAAGATGCGATGAACTTGGCGTTAAAGTCCTCAGAGTGATCAATGTTCACGATAAAGTATGTGTTCTGAGTAAATTTTTTTCTTAATTTATAGAATTATCAGTTATGACAAAAATCTTGTTCAAGCAGGTACCAAAAGTTCCTGGGATTATTGCGAATGAGAAGTCAAGATTCCAGAAATACATGGAAAACATGTCATTTCCATGGAGTTATGCACATGCAGGAGTGGAGCTTGCATTGGACCACAAAGAGAGTCCATTTTTGAAGCCCAACACCGATTTCACATCGGCCCATAATCTCGAAGCCCATCTGCACCTTGTCGATGGTTACCACGGCAAAGGAGGGCGGTTCTGTTTGGTGAGTAAGAGGGACATTGCACTCATCAATAAAAATTGCGACTTCTTGAAGGAGGATTATGGTGTGCCGCCGCATTGGCGGCAGGAGGCAAATAAAGGAATGGCTAAGAACAGTGAAGGGCGGTGGGTGTTGCCGGACAGGTCGAGGGCGGAGGCTCATTCACCAGACATTGCCTACCACCTTGAACAAGTGTTCCACGATACTGCATCTAAGTCAAGAAACTCTGAATTAGAAACAGTTTAACCTTTAAATTACTGAATTGAAACAATAACTCTTGTGAAGGGGAGGACAATTTGTACAAGTTTATATTTATGAATTGTACATGATGTATGTATGTACCTTTTCTTATATATGTATTGTGGTCCTATTTTATGGTACTGCGCATGCAAATATGAAAATGATTGTGAGGGTGAGCTTGACTATAGGGGCACGGTTCTTCGTGGACAGGCCTGCCCACTAATGGAGACGTGAATATAAATGATCAGCTGAAAACATAAAATGAAGGACTTAAATTTATAAATACCAGTCGATATAGCTCTTGAAAATAAGGACGGCCTCCCACTTTTTGGGTGACAATATCAAGTACTTTGGAAAAATGAGAATTGGGGATGAGGGGTTTTATGATGTGGGTTAGTTGTCCTGTCAGGCCCAGCCCAAAAGAGTTGTTTAATTTAATTTCACCACCCAACTAAACATTCGGTCCATGAATTATATTAGCTTGGCCCATGAAACGGTATTATATATTAAATTTGGTATGGGTTTCGGAGTGCCCAATTTTATGTTGTGTATTTGTTAATTGTTAGGTAGGCTGTCCAAATTCCTCCACAACAAAGATTGGACTTTTGACTTTTCAAGTTGTTGAAAATTTCGATCAGATCTTCACACATTCCAGCTCATCATAATAGGATTTGGGGTCGTAAAATTTCCTAAATTCCTAACCTAATGGTAAAGAAAAAGTCAAACAAATTTTAAAAATAGAAAAATAAAAATGTGGTGTGGTGTGGTGTGATGTGATACAATTCATAAACCATTAAATTCAAATTTTACTCTATAATTTTAAACGAATTACAAAACCCTCAAATCCATAATATACTTAGTTTGCATGGATGCCCACCTTAGGGCAACATTATTACAAAACTTATTAAATGATCCTTTGTTGGTATGGAATTCTCTTGTTACCCATAATTTAATTTGAAAATTGAGTTCAAAAATAAAAAGAGGAGTGGATTTAAAAATAAATAAATGAATAAATTATGAACTACATCATTCTCATGTTTTGTCAAAACTATCCTGAATTATATGGAAATAATTAACGCAATTGTTTTCAAAATTCAGAATACATTTGGAAAGATATCGGACACGTTCGAGTAATTTTAGGAAATACTAAAAAAAAGTGCTTGAAAAAAATTATAAAATATGAAATGATTAAAATGTGCATCCTTTAGTTGGTTCATAGTATTTGCTTTTCTTTAAGAAGTATAAACGATTGTTGAGAAAGCATTTTAAGATTCTTTCTAAGGTAAATCCAAAAAAACAAAAAGATTCTTTCTAAGGAGATCCTAAAAGGAGCCCACAGTGCGCGTGCTGCCATGTAAATTTCACCAAACCTGCTATGAATCTCACGCTCTCTTTAAAGCATTGCACGCTTCGGTATGTAGATTTGCATAATATAAAAATAACTTACTACAATTTTAACCTTTAAATTTTAAGCAAAATACAATCCTTAAGTTCTATTTGTTTAGCATAAACTTGAGAGGTTGATTCGTGATGGTTTGGAGAAAGGGATTTGTGAGGGTCTCGAAGCTTTAAGGAAAATTAATTTTAACAAAATTCATTATTTTCCAGTATCTGTTATCAATAATTTTTGAAAGATTAATCATCTTTTATAAATAGTTTTTCAGTATTTTAAAAAATCATTATAAATAATTTTCTTTCTAGAAATGAGTTTCTTTTAAAAAAATCCATAATTCTCTCTAAAATTTACAAATTCTCCTACATTTTTATTTTTTTAAAAATGGATCCTTAGTTTTCGTTTGATTATTGGAAGCAAACTTTTCAGGAATAAGAGTTTTCGTTTTGCTAATGATTTCAATATTTATTTTTATATTCTCACAAATTGATTATTACAAGCTAAAACTCTAACAATAAATACCTACTTTAAATTTTGAATGAAAATGAAAAAAAAAAAAAACAGAGCGTGTATTCCACATGCGACATATTTAGGTTGGGGAATTTCCAAGGGAAAAACCCTTGAATCCTCCACTTTTCACTCACTAACACCGGCAGCGGCGGTAGTTTCCACAACTACACCTACCGGACCCTAAACGGCTAAAAGCCAGACTATAAAAATAGACATAAACCAGAAAGCCGAACTGCCAAACGGAGACCTCCAGAGAGAGCGAGAGATCGATCCAACGCTTCTGATCAATGGCGATCTCCACTTGTTTCTTCACAGGCCCCACTTTTTCCTCTCTCTCAAATCAGAATCCCAAGATCAGCACTCCACTCCTCTCCTCGTCCGCCCCATCAAGGTTCACACACCTTCGCCTCACTCTTTCTACCTCCTCCACCTCCATCTACCACCGACAGCCTTCCTTCATCCCGTATTTTTCCGTCAACAACAACTCTCTCTCAGGCGGAGATGGAGGCGGCGACAATAACAACAATGGCGGCGGAGATGACAGCCACGGAAATGGTGGCGGTGATGGTGGTGAGGGGCAGAACAAGAAAGAGGCCCTGATGTTGTTGGCGGAGTCGGGGAGAACCTTGGAAAGCTTGCCGAAGGACTTGGCGGCGGCGATCGACGATGGCAGGATCCCAGGGGCGGTGCTATCGAGGTTTATTGAGCTCGAGAAGTCGCCTGTGATGCGGTGGCTACTTCAATTCGGTGGATTCAAGGAGAGATTGTTGGCCGACGATTTGTTCCTTGCGAAGGTCTTCTTTGAATGCGGGGTTGGGATGTTCACCAAGGTCTGTCTATTTGTTTTGTCGTTTTATTGATTCTGCACTCTGCCGAGATGAAATGCTTTTATGATGGTTTTGCTTTGTCTTTTTCTGGATGGATGTGATATGTGTTCGTTATTTCTTTAACGGCTGTGATTTTGCTTCCTGAAACGGGGACAATTCTACTCTGATACTGGGTTTTCTGGATTCAGTGACATTTTCTAAAATCTGATTGGATTCACAGTGACATTTTCTAAAATCTGATTTATTGTGATATATGGTCGTTCTCGTGGGAGATGAAAATGGATGGCAGGAATTAGTTTGACTTCATGACAGTGTTGATGAAAGAAAAATTATGAATGGGATTTATTAAAAAGAAAGATAGGATACTTTTAGTGCATAATATTTCTACAATGTAGCATTTGTGAACCATATGCAAGACCCTAAATGAACCTTTTTGCTGGTATTTTTTTTGTATCAAGAATTGGAATTTAGCATATATATATATATATATTGTGTGTGTGTGTGTGTGTATAGTTTTTGTTGGAAACCTAAGATTCCATTGTATGACCAATTGACCATCTAGTGTGTTGATTTCTGTAGGCTGAGTAATTTAAGAAAAGTGAAACCAACAAAACATTGCTTAATTCAGGCCTTCCCATAAAATATTTTTGAAGCCCTGCCAAGCATGATATAGTTTAATACGATTTATAACTAGAAAATTTCCAGCTCTGTTTTGGATATTTAATTTGTAGTTTGCTAAAAGATGGTTAAATCGTCACAATTGTGCTTTGGTTTTAAATTTTTTGTCTTTGAGGAATGTGCTTCTCTTTCATTTTCTAGACTGCAGCAGAATATCAACGTCGCGGGGAGAATTTTTTCAACGAGCTCGAAATTGTTTTTGCGGATGTGGTATAAATCCTTCTTCCTTTTGTTTATAGTTTGGCAGATTGAAATTTCTTCCTGAAACTGTAATTTAGTTGAATGTGTGATTCATTATTTAATTTCCTATTCATTTCTTTTTCTTAGGTGATGGCCATAATTGCAGATTTCATGCTTGTTTATCTTCCTGCTCCTACTGTTTCTCTCCGGCCAGCGCTCGCAGTCAGTGCTGGATCCATTGCCAAGTTTTTCCATGGCTGCCCTGATAATGCATTCCAGGTTTTTGATTTGTCTTTAACTGCTAAGTTCGTCCTTGGTTTCTGATAAGTTTACTGATTTGTTTCTAATGAGTAAACCTCAAAACCTGTTTGCAGATTGCTCTCCCTGGAACTTCATATTCACTTTTGCATAGAATAGGTGCAATTGCGGTAAGATATACTTTTTTTTTATCTGGTACTTAGCTATTGCATTCTTGTGTATTGTAAGAAAACAAACCACTGAATCTATATTCTGATTCTTTGTTATGCAGCGTAATGGGACAAAGCTTTTTGGAGTTGGCACCGCATCATCATTGGTATGCCATTTATCTTTCTCGTAGGCTTCTTTCTTTTGATGTGGTTATTTGAGATTCTGGTGGGCTTATCTTTCTCTTTGGACCTTATGCTTCTGAAATGATTTCATTGGTAGCCTCAAAAATACATGTCAGTTACCCGGTGGAACCACTACAATATCATAAAACGAAAAAAAAAAAAAAATGTGAACTCACAATCATTCAGAGGGTTCTCAATAATCTCTCTTCTACAGATAAGCATCAAGTTAGCCAATGACAGTCAAACCTTTCTGGCTGGGCTAGCAATATAGTGGTGGTGTACAAATGTTTAAGTGACTCATATCCGTATTTATGATTGTTCCCATGTTGTATTGAAGATAAGAATTTTTATTTTTGTTCTGTTGGTGGGAAACGACCTTTGCACATATTATGTGGGGGTAAGATCCGCGTACATCTTGGTTGTCTCCGACCCCGCCCACGATGGGAGTTATGTGCCAAGTGGTAGAGTTGTAGGGTGCAAATAAGAGGTTACAAATTCAATTTCTAGAAATAGTCTTTCCACATATTACGTGGAGGGTAAACTATGTGTAATCTTGTGTGTCCCTGACCTTGCCCACCGTGGGAGTCTTGTGGACGGGTGTTGTTTACCTTTTTACCTTATGTTGGTGGAAATTCTATAGTTAATATCTCGCCAGTGAGGGTTCTAAACCAGTGCCTGCTTTCCGAACAAGTGGTCATAAATTTAGTAGGTAACTAGGTACTAGTGTCAAAATGTGCTTTCACTCATTATGCTTAGAAGATTGTGTTTATTTTCCCCTGCTAGTTATAATTGGTTGAATTGCCATTGTTTTATGACTTTTCATGTAATAATGTGATTTTTTTTCTTCTGTTTCAGGTGGGCACAGCTGTGACTAATGCATTGATTAATGCACGTAAGGCTGTGGATAAGTCTTCGGCCGATGAAGTTGAAAATGTGCCTATAGTTTCCACCAGTGTTGCCTATGGTGTCTATATGGCAGTTTCAAGCAACCTCAGGTATGTAAATGCTACCTTTTCAGACATCTACTATCGTGTACCACTGTACCACAACCGTATAACATGTAAAATTCAAAGCACTTAATTTATTTATGCTATCTTTCAAATGGGTGGCCAATATATACTGAAAACACCAACTTTGGTGCTAAAGACATAATAATATTGTGGCCTAGCATGTTTTCGCTTCTTTTTTTGGAATGATAATTAATGTGCTTCTTGGTAAGTTGACACTCCTATCTCCTTTATGTTGATGTATGGTTGCAAAGAATTGTATAAGCTTGATGTTTGCGTTCAATTTTTCTGTCTAAATATTTTGGAAATGTCTAACCAGCAAATAAATTTATTTACCGAAGAATAAGGTCTTTCTGCGTATTTTAATGTGTGGGTTCTGACTAATTTGCTACCAAACATGTAAAGGATCCGACCATTTCATTATTGAATCAATGACCCAATAAGCAGAGTAATCATTAAATTTGATTTAACCTGCGCCGTAGGGTGGTGTTATGTCAGCTTTTCTTTTTTCTCATTTTGCATTTCCATTATTTTTTTTCCAAAGTTATTACCAGATGAAAGTGATTCACTGGGTAAGATATGTGTTCATAGGATGAGTGAATTATTACTCGTCAAAGAAGGTTTCTTAAGACAATTAGAAATCTCCGAATACAAGCACCCTGTTTTTTTTATTTTTTCATTTGATGTGAATTTACTTCTGCATCGAGGGTTTTATGTGATTGACATTTATACTGAACTTATGGTTTTGTCCATCAGGTACCAAGTGCTGGCTGGGGTTATTGAACAACGGATTTTGGAACCTGTACTACACCATCACAAGGTTCTGTTGAGCGTCATTTGCTTTGCCGTGCGCACTGGCAACACATTCCTGGGTTCTTTATTGTAAGATTCTTGACCTATCTTTGACCTTTGGGATTTTGGATCATCTTACCAAATACCAACCTACCCTGCTCATGTTGTCTAACCTTGATTTTCTTTGACAGGTGGGTGGATTATGCTCGGTTGATAGGAATTCAAAAGGCTCATGATGAAAACAAGGCTTTGGAGTGATTCTTGATGAGGTCCGGATATGAACATTGTTCACCTCATTCAATACCAATTAGTTTACAAGTAGGTATATTGGAATTGATTGAAAAGAATCGAGGTATAGGTTTTTTAGGTTTCTCAAATATTTATCCCAGTTTATGTTGGTTTCGGGAAAAATGAATTGTTGGTTTTACGTCATGAAGGAACTCTTTTTTTCTTTTCTTTTTTTTAATTCTTAGCAATAACTTTTATTTCCTCATAATGCCTGATTTGATTGCTGGGGAAATGTATCTCGTTTCGACATATTAAATAAAGCTAAATGTAGTTTATTGCTTGTTCAATGCAAAGATGTACTCTATATTTGTCTTGCTTTCTCTCACAATGAAAAACTTTTTAAGTTTTAATTGTGCAAGAATCTTGCATAGTTCTTGAGACTGACTTTGGGGGAATAACAAGAAAACCATCTTAGATTAATTCCCCCTCCTACAGCGAGATTAACAGGCCATGCCTCAAAAATACTAAAAGATTTCCAACATTCCAGGCTTTTCCAGCTATGACACGACTGACTTCAAATTATACAAGAAAACCAGTAAATTAAACAAAGACAATAGTTATTGTTCCCGAGGACCATCGAAAGACTGGATCTTTCTCAGATTCCAGTGAAGGCCTTCGTGGATGCTGCGGAAGAAGTCATTTGTTGAATCCACTTGACATGCTGTAGGCACAGGCCATGGTGCCATGCTGCACACAAGGGCATCGCCGGCAGCCAATTGTTTCCTGTCCTTGCCATCAAAAGAGACCCAGGCAGGGCTTCTGCTATTGAAAGGGACTTGAACTCGGATTGTAACATGCTCAGGTAATATCAGAGGCCGAAACGATAAAGAATGTGGACAAATTGGTGTAAAGAGGATGCCAGGTACCTGCAATTGCAGAAAAAGGATCAGATGCTTAAGACATGGTTGATGGCCTAGCCATAGGAAATCAATTAAAAACATAATACTACAATATCTTTCCACTTCAACTGCCTTGCTCAAACTCCATCTTTTCATGGACGTGTTTCTTATCCGCATATTCGGGTAAAAGGTTTAATGAATGGCCTCATGGCCGCATATGGGTACTATAGGAATAGAACAGATACATATCACAGATATAGCCACTGAACATCTATAGCAAGGTGCAGGCCAAGTAAAACAAGAAAAGAGAACTTAGGTTGGAATGGGATATAGCACCAAATTCTCTTAAATACTGGAAAAGATATTCAAATATACCTGGGGATGGACCATCGATCCTCCAGCTGCCAATGAGTAAGCAGTGCTACCTGATGTTGTCGATAATATTAACCCATCTCCTTGCACACAAGTGACAAAGGAGTTGTCGCAATAGCATTCTAAATTTGTGAGGAATGACGAAATTCCACGGTCAATCGTAACTTCATTGAGAACAAGAAAATGTTCTTCAGTTTCATACTCATTTCTGGCTGAATCTCTAACAACATGACACTGCAACCGATGTCGTAATGTTATGCTAATGGGCCCCCGCAGGACTGAATCAAGGCAGTCTCTATAATGTTCACTGTCTGAAAAATGTTAAAGAACATTTTTGAGTTGTGGCATGGGAAAACTCGAGTGATTTTTTTTGGGGGGAGGGGTGCGGGTGCGGGTGTTGGGTTGGGGAAGTAAAGAAAATGCCTTCAAATCAAAATCAAAATCAAACATGTTAGGATACGGAATGGTGTCATAAAGCCAAGAGAACCTAATGAAAATGGGACAATGGGAGGAACTGGTCCTTTAAACATCGATGCTGCCTGCAACAGAAAGTAGATAATAACAGCTACTTAATATTTCAATGCACTGTTGTGCTAACTACAATTAGATGGAAATCCCATACCCAAAGAACGGTTCCATCCCCTCCAAGAGTTACCACAAGGTCCACTTTCATGTGCAGTTGCAAAATTTCAGTGTCTGAAAAGGAACATAATTCATAATTAGCTCATAGTATAGGTCAGATGCATGTCATCTAGTTTAAATAAAATAAGACATTGACAAGACCATCACATGATAGCTTGCTTAATTGAAATCCTCATTCAGTGCAATATGCTGTCACTTTTACAAGAACCAAAATGTGTATACAATAGGTCAAGCACTTGATTTTCTTCTTGAAACGCGTGTGCAATGAAAAACAGATGCTGTTTTGTCATTTTCAGATTTGGGGTACGTATTGTCGTATTGATGCATAAAGAATCAGGCAAAGAAGTAAACTTTTAGGCGGTAATGAAACAGTAGTGTCCAAGTGATTTCAATTAAGTGAAAATGCTTTGCAACTCACCATCATCCCATGTTTGCACAAAGCTGAAGTAAGATGACTCTGTCAGAAGTTCACCTCTGACACGTGGTTCGACATAAATATTCAACCTTTTATGCTCTTTCAACCATCTGGGAAATAAAAAAGAAAAGTTAGTGTTAGACATTTGCTAAAATGAAATCAAATAGCATTTAACCACGTAAAGATAAAATTTAATAGGACGAAAAGTAATCTAAATTGATTCAAAGTAGAGACAAAAAGAAAGAGAATCAACAGGAGGATTTTTTCTACAAAAGGAAATTGTGCCTGAATTGCTGTTATTTTGATACATCTCCATAAGCAGCAAACTGTGAATGTCATGATACTATCAAAGCATCAATAGTGAACATATTCAAAAACATTCTGGAAAAATGTATATTTCAACGACATACAAATGCTGGTAGCTTGTTCACACATGAATGAAATGATATGCCATTACTTCAGTCTTTATAACTAATGCATAAGCTCAGCTCTTACAACAGAAATGCATGATACCCCAAGGCAACATCTTAGAATAGAGGTTATACATAATTTAGCAAAATGAGCTATTCCAGCCAAATATGTGAATTTATGCAGCTGACTACGGAATATTGTTCGGAATAAAGGCTTTGATAACCGTAACCCATTTGGGGGGCTCAAGGGTTAGGGTTTGCTCAGCTGATGGATGATATAACTACCCCATCCCCTGACCTCTTGCTACCTTATCGTGATCACGATGATGATGAATAATAAGAATACCTTTTTGGTGTCATGCATGTCGTGTCATCTACTCATACTAGTAGTATTGCAGTATGAAACTAAATGATTAACAAGAACAAAAATCAATTAGACCGGTAACATAATGAAAGAAACTTTCAGCAACACAACAGCATGTGATTTATATAGAAGTCACTCCTTATATAAAATCATCTTTCTGAAACGCAAGATGCAGAAACCAAGTAAATTTAGTAGCAACACCTGATCATTTCGGCACATAGAATGCGAACTGAAGTAGAATTTGGTTTGGTCAAAATAAGAACAGTCTGTGGACAAGATTCCCACTTCAACGATATCTGCAATGGCATTGGGAATTAGTCAGGTGTTCTCTCTTTTTTTTTCTCCTTTTCTTTTTTCCTGGTGGGGGGGGGAGGGGTGTTAAATAGCGAAAAGCCTCGTCTATGTTACCGAGCGAATAATCACATTTCAATTTTAAAAACTGATCCTATGAATTATGAAGAGAGAATCCTGATTATCAATAAACAAAAACAATAGTAAAATGCCACACCAATACGTATATCACCCCCAGAGTAGACGTAGGCAAAAGATTCCCTAGTTGACAGATGGAAAAATGACCTGTTTACTGCTGCGCTCTGCGGTTGTTATATTTCCTCTTTCAAATGACACAACGTCATGCTTGTGCTGATCGCCGTTTTCGCCTTTGCAACACCATGAAAGTTTAAACGATGCCTGTTCCAGGAAAAAAATTTCAACAGTAGGTCACTTAATGAGTTTTTGCATGATCAACTTCTCAGAGAAATTTGAGGAAGATTTTTGCTTTATTCAAATACATGAAATGGTCTACCTCAATGTTCAACACATAACATGAAAACCAAGAAAGAAGGGGAACTTGTCAAAAATCACAAAGACTAGTGGCTCAGAGTCCAAATTTGCAATGATTTGACGATAGATGCAATTTAAGGACAAACAGTCCACTATAATAGTAGAATTACCTTTCGCATCATTTTGTTTACCATATTGGAATCGGAATCAGAATCAGTTCCCCCATCCCGAAGAACCTCGTGAGAGCATATTCCATGCTCCATACAACAATTTTTGGATCGTTCATGTGTTTGATTCCACATTACATTATTGTTGGTTGAGTTCTCGATTTTCCTCTCTTTAAAATCACGATCACACTCTCCTTGTATCTGCTCTGTTTTATAAGGAAGAGAAGTAAGAAGAGCAGCAGCAAAGATATCAATGAAGATGAGGCCAAGCCAACAGGTGAAAAAAAAATGCAATAAGTAGCAGCGGTTAATTAGGAAGGAAAGTAAAGTTTGCGACAGTCTTAAAGGAAAAGATACATACAATTGCCCCAGAATTAAATTCTAAAATCTACAGGAGTAGTGTTGTTTGCCGCCAAAATAAGCCCAAGTACAATAAGCTATATTGTTAATTTCACCTATACTACAGTAGCTCGACAACAGTTATGCACCGTCATGTCCAAGCTTCAGTTTACATTTAACACAGTGTTAGCTTCAGTGAACATTTAACAAAGTGCCAGAGCTGTTTCCAAATGTCTATCATGATAAACAAATCAGTTACCAAACATCATGTAAAGTGGGGCAGCAAAGTGTCATCAAATGGGAAGCTGTGAAAGCCCGCTTATCCACAAAAGGGCTTGCCCACGAGTTAGCGAAATGGGCTGCAGAGGTTCAACGGCTGCAGAGGTTCAATGGACTGGACGCGTTACCAATAATATCTTGGAGATGAAAAATGATTTGCACCTACTTTGGCTGTGACCCACCCTAATACTCATGTTATATACCTCTTACAAAATGAAGTATCATGGGGTAAAATTAGAGGTCTAATTAGTCCTAAATTAGTGATCAACTAGGCACTACTTTGACAAGTGGGGTACAAGAGCCTAAACAATTTGATCCAAAAAGAAGAAGAAGAAGTAAGTATGAAATGCTTATCCAGAAAATGCCAATGATATTTTCCTTCAATGGCAAGGAAAAAATATTTTCCACAGAGAAGCAAAATAAGAAAGAGAAGAGAAATGATTAAATCCTCTCCATGAGAGAGATTAAGGAAATGCATTACTCGAAACTTATAGATGTCAAAGAGTGATTTCAAAAAAAAAAAAAAAAACCTTATTAACAGTCACTCATATATTCAAGCTATAAGTAGGATGAAATTTACTAATGAGCATAATATAGACAAAACACTGTACTATGAACATAACTTTAGTAAGAAAATATTAAGACGTTGTAAAGAGTACAACGATATTATACCACTTGAGAAATGGTAAGAATTAATCTCGTAATTTATTGCTGAGCAATCATGACTGATTGCAATTCATTTTTACTCCAATCCATTGAATAGAATGTCTTAGGAACTCTTTATGGATCTTGCGCCATCGATTATTCTACAGGCCAAATCTTTACTTGATTGAAATTTCAAACCTAAAGAAATCTAACTACTACAAAATAATTAACTTCATATTTTTTAAACATTAGTCAATTATATAAAATATTATGATTGGTTGCTGATTTTACAGGGGTGGGAGGAGATGAGAGTACATTAATAATCAGTTTTTTAATCAGTATATCATAATTAAATATGAGATACAGAATGTGTAACATTGCATGTATCAATATATGCATATTGTTCAATCATTAAAAACCTCTATGCTCCAACTGCAGATTCCGACCCCTCTCTAGTTCAAATCGACGCTTCCATTCGGCAGCCTCAGCTTGAGCAGCAGCCTTTCCTTCAGCAGCTCGTCTCAAAGCCTTTGCAACAGCTGGAGGAGTGTTGATTCATGTCAGATTTAGTAGGCATCACGAGTCCGGAAACAAAAAAACTTAAGCACTAAACACAAGCTTACTTCTTAAAGCCTCGGAGAACTCTATAAGATGTTCGTCAGTTCCCTGAACCGGAGTTTGTTGAAGAAGTTCCTGCACTGCCTTCTCAGAATGGGTTAGAGAATTTGAATCAGGATATCCATTATCTGGCTGCATATATGAAATACTTTCATCTCCATGCTCACAGGAATCCTATCAGTGCAGAAGCAGAGAAATGCTTAGATGAAAGAAAACAACAGAATGAATATATCTATATCTCTTTTATGGAGAGGAATTATAATACTTGGATGCGCATTATATGCTGCATAGCTGGATATAAAAAAGAAAGAAATTTCAGTTTTATGGTAAGATATCATTGCTTCTTCTTAATATGGTTATTTTGGTACACACGTATTTTGCTTCATACACCAAAAATATAGACATCAACACAAACTAGTTAATCTTAGGGTTCTTAAGTTCTGTATAAGCGGAATGTGAAAATCTCCACCATTTTCAGTCAAGGTAACTGGCTTGTTAACTGTTACATTTGATGCCTACCCAAGATTCAAAATACGTAAAGGCCTCACCGGCTTTCAGAATAGCTAGAAAATACACCAAAGGTACATAAATACCACAATCCCTTCATTCCCGCTTTTCTTTTTGCCTTAAAATCATTGAACACGGGAGGGTAAACCAAGAAAAGTATTGGAATACATCAATGTCAACCAGTAAAGCAATGAAATCATTTATATAATTTTTAATGGCGATCTGATCGCACCAATGGCTGTCTGGTAGCACCATAAACTAAGATTAGGCAGTTCAATTTTCGTTTCTCGAGTTCAGTACATAAATGTGCCACCTTCATCACCGTGAGTGCACCATTTTAAAATTTGTCAAACTGACCTTATATATCCCACAGATTAGACGGTACTATGACTAATCAAATAAACAAAAACATCCAAACCTAGAGATCATGTTCTCCAAAATTCTACAGCTATAAGCTAACGGCCTCCAAATTTGAAAGTCCAAAGATATTGAAATTGATAGGAGATTGAAAATCACAGACAGAAATATCAGCTCAACAAGGAGACCAAGCCAGCAAACACAATCAACGATTCACAAATACTACTCAGTACATGAAATACATACACGGAGAGAGATCCAATCCCTAATCAGAAGTCAAATGAAAGTCAACAAAATACATGATCACAGCTGGACAAAAAGGGAGAGCGAGAGAGAGATTGGGAAGAATTACAGTTGAATTCAGCTTGCTATGAGCCATGTCTGACTAATCCGAGCTGAGAAGTGTCCAAGGAATAGTGAACGAGAGACACGGAGAGCACTAAATTAAGCCGTTACTGCTCCTTCTGCCATTTCAGATAGAGAGAAAGATGCGTAGTTGTGAGGCACGTATATATAACGGGGGAGAGGAGAGAGAGATTGGTTGGGGTCCACAGAAACGCGGGGAGAGTCGGATATCACCGTTGATGTTAGGTTTTTTTTTTTTTTTTTTTATGTTAGTTTGCCATTGACATGTATCCCCTGCCAATCATCAAATTGGATTTCTTGTTTGCCTAAAACTATACGAATATGTTACTAGCTTAGTAGCTTTCCATGTATTTTTGGTTTTCATTTTCAAAAAAAAAACTAAATAATTTTTAAAATACGAAAAAAAAGAAAAAGAAATCACTTGGAAATATAAAACAAAAAACACTTTTTCTTGAAAAATAAAAAATACGGAAAACAGAAAAATATTAAACAAACCAAACCGGCTATATACATCCCTTAAGAAAACCTCAAAAGTATAAAGAAATATAAATAACAAAAAATTTACTGGTATTTCATTTCGTTTACGGTCTGGTACGGTGGGGATAAACTCATAAAAGTCGTTATTTAAAGAAGTCAAATCCCCAGTCATCCTTTTAAGGCGGTCAAATCAGTCACCAACCAACCAGACGAATTGGAATTCTCATGTGGACTATGAAGTATGAACTATATTATATACTCACAGTCTTACACATAAGCACCAAATTGCTTCTTTTTTTTTATTTGACCAAAAAAAATCAAATTAGGGGGTTGTTGATTGGGTGAGATATGTTAAAAAAAAATTTTGATTTGTAGAAGGTAATTCCTATAGTGTGCGACTTAGCTGATAAGTTTTTCTTTAAAAAAAATATTTATGGTAGTTAAAAAACGGTATAATGTATCTGGGCCTTTTGAATTAAGGGGCCCATCTGCTAAGATCTTTACTGATGGGCTAACATGCTCAATTAAAAGCCTAGGCCCATTTTTAGTTATCACTTATCAGTCAATGCTCCGGCTTTCACGAGGAACACTTCTCGTCATCCGTGGGTGGCACCTCAAGATTTCCCAAATCAAATAAAAACCCTAAATAACTCCCAATTCAGTATCTGCCATGGACTCCCTCCAAGGCAATTATAGACAAGAGGACGAGGAAGAGGACGAATCCATGGCCAACGTCGCAACTACAATCACCGCCGAGCCGGAAGACGTTCAAAACGGAAACGGACATCAAGACACTGAACCACTAAACGACATTGAAAGCCAAGACGACGTTGAACCTCAATGCGAAAACAAACCAGACCCTTCTGTTCTGTCCACCTCCGATTCCCTCTCAGATGATGCCCCTACGCCCTCTGACGACACAGAGAAGCCGCTGAGATCCCCCAAGTTGGAGATCGAGGACGACGAGGAATATGGCACTGAACCACCACCGAAGAAGCAGAAACCACTCTCATCCTTCCATAAAATGTCAACATTGTCGATCAACAACCCCACAAGTGAAACTCCGTCGGCGACAATAGCTGCAACTACGCCGGCAACGATAGGATCTAATGGAACGAAGAAAGCTAAGAAGAAGAAGAACAACAATGTATGGGTCTCACGGACGTTTCGAAAGGGCAAGAAGAAAACCAAGCCAAACCCACAGAATGCCCCAGCTGAGGACGCGGTTATGATCACTCCAGTCCCGAGACTGGCGGACAAGAGCGATGATGGCCCGGAGATGAGCATCTGCTTGTCTAAGGTTTATAAAGCAGAGAAAGTGGAGCTGAGCGATGACAGGATGAGTGCTGGAAGCACTAAAGGGTATCGCATGGTGCGGGCCACCAGAGGGGTTTCTGAGGGTGCGTGGTATTTTGAGATAAAGGTGGTGAATTTGGGGCCGACGGGGCACACACGACTTGGGTGGACGACAGAGAAAGGAGACCTGCAGGCTCCGGTTGGCTACGATGGGAATAGTTTTGGCTACAGGGACATGGATGGTAGCAAGGTGCATAAGGCATTGAGGGAGAAGTATGGGGAGGAAGGGTATAAGGAGGGAGATGTCATAGGGCTTTATATCAATTTACCGGATGGGAACCTGTATGCACCCAAGCCACCCCATTTGGTTATGTATAAGGCTCAGAGGTATTATGTTGCACCAGATGTTAAGGAGGATCCGCCTAAAGTAGTCCCTGGTAAGCTTTTGTTGATTTTTTTTTTTTTTTGCTGTTTTTTTCCCAGCACTGTGAACTTTTTTAGTGTTTTTCATCACTTATGTGAAAGTTGCAGTAACGTTAGGTACTGTTTCATGCTTGAAACTTTGGTCTTTATTTTCTTCCTTGTTCTCCAACAAAGTTGGGAAATATTTCTGCATGTAAATTGATTTTTTTTTGAACGTAAGAAGAGATGTTTGATTTTTTTTTTGTTGGGGAGAATAGTAGGAATCTGGTAAACAATTTAAGAGACAATCCAAAGTTAATTAGATAGTACATAAAACGTGATAGGGTTCATAATATGCTTAGACTTGCTCACAAAAAACATGGTCCAAATGAGATGCCAGAAAGGAGATTTCAGTCCTGGCTGCAGTATATGTGGAGTCCACGAGTTACGAATTTTTAGAGTTAACGATCTGCCAATGCATAACAATGGTGCAGTTTTTTCCTTTCTTTCTGGGAATCTATTTGGGTCTTTATTCCAAGGACAAAGGGCAGAAGTTTCATACGAGGTTCATGCTCCTCCCCCTCTCCTTTTGAATTTCTGGAATTTTTGGCATAATCAGGTGATTAGGTCAATAGTATTCCAAATTTCTTGTGCCCTATGTCCAGGGGCTTGAATTTTAAGATTGTATTATCTGAATATACTGATATTGAATGACTTACGTAAAACCAAAGCAACTTAAGACAGATAGTATACGGTATGCCCTTCCTTTTTTATCAGTAGGTTTGTCTCTTTGTTTGAATTCTAGCCGCATTTTTGTTTCCTTTGATTTGGGGGCAAAGTTATTTTGATTTGTCTGTCTTTGATGAGCATTTTACTGAAATTTTATTTCTCAAGTTAAAGTAAACTTATAAAACTTTTGTGTTAGACTACTCTAAGTCATTGTTTATCTATGGCATATGATTGTAATTGGCTGATTCATCTACAGGAAGTGAGCTATCTTTCTTTAAAAATGGTATATGCCAAGGAGTAGCTTTCAAGGATTTATACGGTGGCCGTTACTACCCTGCTGCTTCAATTTATACTCTTCCTGATCAACCAAATTGTATGGTTAAGTTTAACTTTGGCCCTGACTTTGAATTCTTGCCTGAGGACTTTAATGGTCGTCCAGTCCCCAGGCCCATGGTTGAAGTTCCTTATCAAGGATTTGACAGCCGGCTTGAAAATGGTGCATCTCAAGAGACGAAGCCATAGCCAGTTGGCAATTTTCTAGCTTATTACTGAGTTTCTGAATTGATAGGAGAACAAGCTGAGTTTTGGATTGTATTTTAGTTTTGAATTCTTTTGTATTATGACAGAAAAATTAAAGTTAATTATGAGTGCTGCATACTGGCTTTTCTTTGAAAGAGATTATTTCCTGCTCATGAAATGTAAAGCTGTTGCATGACCCCAATCTTGATACATTTCTTTCTATTCTAACTAATCTTGAGTTTTCTTGCATTGATTTGTTTCCCATCATCAATAAATACCATGGAGTAAAACTTTTCTTGCATTGATTTGTTTCACATCATCAATAAATATCATGGAGTAAAACTTACCATAGCTTCTTCCATTTGCATTACTGCACGGGCAACATTTCAATTGTCTTTTCATTAGTCTGTTGCCTATCTACAACATTATGCTTCTTTTGCTTGCAATTCAGGTACCATGAATTGTATTGGCTTTTGCTGGAAGATGATGGATATGTGTTTCGAGTTTCAACTTCTGCTATTTTAAAATTGAATATAGAAATGAAAATGGTTTGATTTAGATGACAGTCCGATAGTACGTACACTTCGATTCTCTTGTTACATGCATATGCTTTTAGTTTATCATCATACGTAGTCTCTAATTTGGCTTATGCTGTGCGTATAAAGCACATGAATACATTTGAATTTGCAGCCACTAAAACATGCTTGCATGCTTCCTTGTCTACTTCAGGATAAAGAAAAGGGCACAATTACAATCATATTTAACGAAAAACATGTCCTGCCTCTGCTCTGTATGTTTTGATTTGTGGCTAATTTGTTCAATTGACGAATTTTCTACATTGACAGGTAATCCACAATTCTCCATCTTGCTAAGTTTTTCAATTTGATGAAAGAAAAAATGCTGCTGTGGAGGCAACATACTGATAGATTCAAACTTAGGAGAATGATCAGGATGGTCACATTGCTTTTGCACAAGTCCTGTGACAAAAACATCATTTTACCTCCTAGTGAAAAGTTAGTGACTTATTGAACTAGTAAATTTTCTTGTATTTTTGTTTTGTGACAATCGTAATTCGTAACCATATATTCTTGTTTTACCATGACCAATTTTCACCCTGCAGCCAATATGTTTTCCATACACTGATTTCTTTAATGTAACTCAATCAAAACCAACACCTTTTCTGTTAGCATGACACAGTTTCTGTAACTGCTAGCATGTTGTTTCTTAATTAATCATGGGATCTATTTGTTGGTTTTTACTTTTTGTCTTTTTCAACATCATAACCTAGAGAATTTTTTTTCTTAGGCAAGCATTTTGAGGAGGGGATGGACTTGAACACACGACCTCATGGTCATGGATATGAGGCTCAACCACTCAATGAAGTAATGATCCCCAAGAATATGAAAAATTGAAAATCAGAGGACTACACCCTCATTTTCTAACATTAGCATATCTCAGAGCCATGACTAGTGTTTTAAATGTATAAAACATGACTCAAATTATGTGTGGACATGCATTATTTGTCCTCAGCTCCTATTTTCTAGCTCTATGGAGTTACATGAATTGTGGGATATATAAAAAATATTTACATGAGAATGTTAATGGACTTCTTTTGCTTGCTGTTCTGTTACCATTACTGATATTGGTTTGCTGGAAGATGATGAGTATATGCTTTGCCTTTTGCTTCTTGAAATTGGCATATGGGATGGAAATTCTTGAGCTGTCAGAAGAAGGCGAAAAACACAGTCGAGAATACTTGAGATAGCTATGGATTCACTCTCACAAGGGACATTGGTCACATGGGATGACTTTTGAATGGAATTCTACTGACTATGGCTTTCTTGATGACTGTGTAAACCAAAAAATTTGTATGAGTTTTTGAACTTGTCGCAAGGAAGAATGTTCAGGGCCTTCTGGCAGAGCATGGACCAACCTTCAAAGAGATGTCTGTTTCATGCCGTTGTTGGTGGCAGGTGAGAGGATGAAATGCCTTGTATTTGAAAATAGACCAAGGATGGAAATTAGGGTAATAATCCAGATGTGCAAGAGTGATATCTTCAACAAGAAGTTGGTACAGACAGCCACCAGGGCTGAGCTTACTTGAGCGAGAGTTTGAGCTGATGGAGAGGAGAGAAGTATTAAGGGTTGTGCAGAGGACAAATTGTGCACTAATAGGCCACCCAAGGGAGCTTGTGGAGGGAGAAGGGGGTCAGTGGTCGACAATATTAACAGAAGATTGTTAGTAGCCATTTGGTGGAGCATGTGCCTATTTTTGTCTCCCTACCCCTCGCTACCCCTCACGTCTTCTCGCTTAATTAGTCTCTCGCTAGTTTTTATAGTTGCAGACAGGTATGCTCCATCTTGATTTCACCTTGTCTTGAGGATAATTTGTTGAGACAGATTTGGTTATTGATAATCGTTTTTTTCTCTTGTTTATACAGTGGATTTTAGGGATTGAGGACCGATTCCTGCATAAATTTTGGTGGATTTGCAATTATGCATGTGTTTTTTTTTGTTTCAAAATTTCTGGAATGGCTGCTGCTGTGGCGTGTTAGTGGGTGTGGCAATTTGGAACCAGTTCAGGGATTGAATTTTGTAGATATAGAGGATTTGCTGCTGCGGAAGTGGTGGATTTCTCAGCTCTCCAATTCCGATGAAAGTAGGTTGTTTCTCGTTGACACTCAAGCACTAGTAAGCACATTTGTTCCTCTTTTGATTCCCCTAGTTACATTCCAATGCAATGCGTTTGGATGCTAATGTCCTGAGGATATGCAATTCTGAAAATGAGAATCAGATTTGACGATGCAGAATTTTAATTGATTCATTTTTTGTTGCTTATGATGTTTTGAAAGAAATGAGAATGTGAATTTTTACCCTGAACCATGTATGTCCAATTGCTGTATGGTGTTTAGGATAGGAGATGAGAGATGTTGTGCACCCATTTGGTAGGAGAAAAGGGTAGCTAAAAGAAATTTGAGCAAAAACCAACACCTGCCTCGAGTCTCTGTGAAATAATTCTTGTGAAATTTAGTTTATATTTCTGTTTGCAAAATTCTCTCAGGAAATGAAAACTTCAAAAATCATTTTTTTAGTCCTAGCTCTTTGCTTCATAATCTCTTCTCTTGGCCCCTAAAATGAGAAAACAAACAGAGACCAACAAAATGAGAAACCAAACGCGGGCTCGTAAAAGAGGCCCAATATTTATATTTCCTGGTCAGAAACCTCATCAAGCTAGATAATACGTGACCGTTTCGGGTATTAAGTAGAATATAAATTGAAAACCCGACTTCGCCATTCATTCGCCCTTTTTCCGCCAAAAACTCACTGGGAATCAGAACCCATCGCTGTGGATCTACAGAACAAACCCTAATCCTACGCTGATACAACTCCCAAAGCCATGTCATCGGCCCTTGCCAGGTCCGTTCTTCTCTCCAGCGCCACCAGGACCTCGGCGCCAAAACCTAAAATCACCGTCGATCTTCCGACGCCAGCATCTCCGACATAGTCTCCGAACGCAGCAAGCCTCCCGTCTACGAGATCGGTGCCTCGGAGGAGATATGATCTTCTGCTGTCTTTAGCAAACCGGTATGCGGCGACTCCACATCTCCAACGAAGTCTCCTAAAGCCCCTTTCGTCTACAAGAGGTCCGCCTCGGAGAACGCTCACCTTGTCTATCGACGGTCTACCTTGATATCCTTAAGGACGTCGAAGCGTCGCCTCCACATAGTCTTCAAGGTACGTCTCTCTATCTCTCAAATTTGTGTCTCACGTTACAGAGACAGACTAGATCATATGAAGTTCTTGCTTCTTATATTGTGTTTTGTTACAGATGTTTGCTATTTGAATCCTAAGGCGATTTTAGTTGAGGAGATATGATGTTCTGGTGTCTTTAGCAAACCGCTCTGCAGCAACTCCACATCCCCAACAAAGTCTCCTAAAGCCCCTCTCGTCTACAAGAGGCGGCCTCGGAGAACTCTCGCCTTGTTGGTCGACGGTTTACCTTGATATCCTTAAGGACGTCGAAGTGTCGCCTCCACATAATCTTCAAGGTCCGTCTCTCTATCTCTCAAATTTGCGTCTCTCATGTTATAGAGACTCAGACTAGATCATATGATGCGCTTGCTTTTTATATTGTGTTTTGTTACAGATGTTTGCTATTTGGATCCTAAGGTCATTTTTGTTGCTTCTTACACTATTTTTTTTTGTTACGGATGTTTCTTTGTCCATGCTATCTTTGGATCCTAAAGAGATCCAGGCCTTGTATCCTTGGTCTCTAGCTAATACAATACTCAAGAATTCATATGGAATGCTACCGCCTACCTGCTTCTCTAACCTTGCATCCTTTTCTTTGTTTTGGCAGAGGTAGCTGGATGATTTGAAATATCGCTTGCTTTGATTGTGCCAAAGAGTGGTACAGTTTTTGCCCCCTATTTCTCCGTATACAATGTCATTGATTTTAAAAGTCTATATGCTTATTCTAAACTCAATTTACTATATCCAAATGTTGATGTCTTCGAGTATTCTGAGCTCCTGAACTGAATGGTGCTATAAATTGTAGTCTATAGGATATTTCTTCTGAAGGTACACTTTAATATTAAACGAGCAACGTAGGGATACAATTTTTCTGTTTTCCATCTTGCTTTTATACTAGCTCTACATTTCTGGTAAGAGGAACAGAAAATTTAGAGAAAGTGAGTAGCTGTTTATTGATATGTATAATTGTGCATCCTGTCTCTTCTAAACAAATGAAAATAAAAGGTAAGAAAAGAAAGTGTATCTTGTGTACAACATTATATGCAGTTAAGAATTTAATCCAACTAGTGGGAAACGGAAGCAAGTTCATTGAAAATACATAAGTTAGACTGTTAGAGTCAGCTAGCTTTTTCTTGTTATCTTTTGCTTGAAAGAAAATGATTCGTTACTTAAGTGGAACTGGCATCAAGTGGTTTGTGATTGGTTATTGATGCAATGTCCACAATCTTCTTCTTTATTTAACTGTCAGCCTGCCTCGAATAGTTAAATATCAGATGTTTTTGACCTTTAGAACCATTCATTTCGTATGCAACATTGTTGTTCATTCAATTTTTTTCAGTCTGCAAAATATGCACCCTTGATCTTTCAGATTCTTTTGAGAAGAAAAACTTCGTATTTTAAATTGTCTTTTCTTGGTAAGTTCATCTACTTGGTAGACCCTTTTGTTGTTGCATAATATATATAGATATGATAAATGGGGTATTTAGTTGTCAATAGTAAATCATTCAGTGTGTTACTGCTATTTTTTGTCAAGACTTTTACACAAAGACCTTTTAGTTGTATCCTGCCAAAAAATTTCTCATCTTTTTTGCAAAGACTTTTTGGTAGCCAACAATGCATCCTTATTATTGTGTTGGGAATGAGAGAAAACAAACTCTGTAGGAAATTGGTGGCAATGGCAAGTTGGCAACTAGCTTCCACCTTGTATTTACATTAAGACATTAAGCGTCTGGATATTTAGAATACGTTCAGTTGAATATCTAGATATCCACATTTGAAAGACTTAAAGTATGACATACATTTCCAATTGAATTAATGGGTATTAGTTGGTTATTTGTGAAATGGTTGAATTATTTTGTACCACCAAACTAACTGAACTTGCTGGTAACAAGTATTCTTTGCATTAGTATAACTTAGATCTGCGGAACTTAATTTATGTATATGGTTTTTGTATAGAAGCTCTCGTTAAAACTTGTCAGATTCAGACTATATAACCAGGTGCTTCTATAAAATAGCCTTCTGATTTGAATGTAGTTTTTGCTCCGATATTTATCGTTTTAGAGTCATTTACTTGTAACAGAAATATGTAGGAGATGAGTACCACTGTTTGAACTATTGCACCAAAATAGATTCTCTGCTCGTTCAGACACTTGTTTAAACCTGTTCAATTCTTACTGAAATTCTGAGCACTTATCTCCCCTCATTGAGAATCATTCTCCTTTCTAAACACTACCATGGTGCTCGAGTAAATCCTTTTTTCATTCAAAAGAAGAGAATTGCTCACCCAAACTCTCAAACCCTTTTTTCATTCAAAAGAAGAGAACCACTCACCCAAACTCGCAAACCCTACCTAACATTATCTCTCTGCCTCTTCTAAGCGTTAAAAGTTGATTATCTGACCTATGCAACAAAAACTTGATTTGACTCTAAAAAACTTGCATAAACTTGCATTATTCTTCATGCATACTCTGTCACCCTCAGACTAAATTTAGATCCAATTTTAAATGCTGCGTTTGCCTAACCTACTACTCAATCAATTTTCTCTATAATGCTTTGAACCTGTACTTACAGAGAACTTCCTCTATTCTTTACCCTTATCTTGAAACCAAATTGTAACATGTTCCAAAATAAGTTTGTTGAAACCAGAACAGTTTAAGACTAAATCAATGAGAATACCTTTTTGAAGAGTTTGTTGATTTAAGACTGAATCATTTCAGGGTAAGCGACTTGGTACAAGTGGATTTTATGGAACTATTAAACAATGTTATGGTGATTTTTTTGGATGCAGGTGAAAACTCTTTTGAGATCAGCTACTAAAGTAACTCTACCACATTTTACGGTAAGTGTTAGGTACGGTAAGTGCCATACCAAAACATCATGGTACGAGTTTGGTACTCTGAGTGCCATACCAAAAGATTACAGTAAAAATTAAATCCTCTTTCCGTCAGAGTCCATCATCTAGTTCATTTGGGTGATGGTCCAGCTGGAGAAATCCCTTTGTTAGGGATTGAAATTTTGTTGCTCTTTTCTTTATTATGTGGCTTATATTTGTTGCAATATTATTACATTCTGTTTTACATGTATTTTATATGAGATGGGGGTAAATTTTGTATGTTGTGTCATATGGTCCTCAATGTGCTATAGAGGCCATAACGTTTGAACTTGGCCCGTGACGATGTCCTATACTCGTATTTTGGTAACTTGTTTATTGAAGGTGGGCCCGCAGTCCAAGTTACAAAACACGCCCATTCGGTCCTAAGTCGCAGAATATGTAAGCGAACGTAGAGAAGGCCCAACTAGCTGGTCTTATTTGCCCATTAGTTCGTCCCAATATTTGGACTTGCGCCAAAAGTGTGCGGCCCAACTAAATTGTGTTTTCAACACATTTTGTTCGACATTAAGAAAGATTGAGCCCATTAAAATCGGCCTATTTTCCTTTGAAAACTTTGTTGCCCAATTATGATGTTCCCGATAGCTATAATAAGACACTGGTTGTATAAGTTGGGATTTCGGCACATGTAAGTTGGCCTAATGTACATTAAATTGAGGGCTCAATCAAGGTAGACCAAGTAGCCTTTATAGAATTATGATTGGGCTCTCGGCCTGTTCCAGTGGGCGAATTGCTGTTATGGGCCTTTATTGAACTTTAGCCCATTATTGATCGGCCCACTGAAGTGGGCCTATAGCCGTTAAATTTGTTCAGGCCCATTAATTTTTATCCATTGGGTCTTTTACCCTTGAGCTTTTGGTTCGTTCCCCATTGTCATTAAAAATTGTTCAGGCCCATGAAGTAGGCCTATTGTCATTTTTAACTATTTAGACCCATTAAGTTGGATCCACTGGGCCTATTACGATAACAGGCCTTTCCACCCTTTAGAGCGGGTGTTGAGCCCATTAAGTTGGACTTATTGATCGATTAGGGCCTCTATAAAACCTAGGCCCATATGGACCAAAAGCCAGTAATGGGCCATTATTGAAATTTAAAGGTCCATTACGATTGGGTTGTCAGCCCATTTAAGTTGGCCTTTATAGAAATTTGGCCCATTAAGATTAGGCATTCTGTCCATTCCAGTGGGCCTATTAATAAAAAAAATTTTAGTCCCATTAAATTAGAACTTTTAGACCTATTACGATTGGGCTGGGCTTTAGGCGCATTTTAATGGGCGTTAATCACTTTTATTGGGCTCTATAGAACGTAGGCCCATTGTAATTGGGCTTCATCATATTTTAGCAGGCCAATTGTCTTTATAAATTATTTTATGCCACTAATTTGGATCTAATACGTGTTAAGAACCTAGGCCCATTACAATTGGGCTTTCAGCCCATCATTATAAATTTATGCCCATTATAATGGATCTAAAAGCCCATTCGGGTCCATAAAGAATTTCGGCCTATCAAAAAAAACATGTTACTTATTTGATTGAGACCATCTTATTAGTCATGTTACTTATTTGATTGATACCATGTTTGATTACGAACAATCTTTTTAAATTGGATGATTAGTACAAGCAAATAAAAGTAACATGTTTCAGGCAAGTTCATAGGCCCATTAGAAAGATTGTTCCTAATCAAACATAATCTCAATCAAATAAGTAATTACATGCACCCACTACCCAGAAATGTCTCCTCAACAAGTCAGCAACACAAACCCATGTGCTAATATATTCAGTCTACAAATCATTACAATAATCACATCATGCATCAAACGCAATTATTCCCAAGAATAACAAGAACATATAAAACACATACGCAACCAAAAACCATAATACGAACAAAAAGAGGAAACAGAATGCAATGAGTAATGATTATGCATGGTAAAGTTTCCATCACAGCAGATCCTGAAGCAAACCTTTTCCATGCACTAAAACCATTCAATGAGGCAAAAAAAAGGACGTGCTCCGCATGTTAAAGTACATATCTAAAAAAAAAAATATTATAGAGCAAATATGAAATCAAGAATCAAACAAAATTCACAGATAGATTGTAAAACAAGAACTAGAAATGAAGGAACAGTTGTTCAATAGTCATTTTACCCATGATCATAAAAATCTGAGAACCTATAAATATATACAGAAGGAATTATCCAAATAATCTGATATCTCCCATACAGTCCTGTAATCGAATCTAAATAATTTGGAACAAGGTTTGGATGATGATGATGATTATGTATATACTGAATGGATTAGCCATATCATCACTTTATAAAAGATAATACTGAAGGAAATATAATAGAAGTAAAGGTTTTGATTTAGATGTCAAAATCTGGAATAAGAGTTGCAACTCAGTAGTTTTATCAGGTACCATATAAAGATCAAATGTATCTGGGCATGAAATTTCTTAATGGCATGCAAGTAAGTTCAAAACCCATCATATGATCTTTCCAAAAGTATTGATGAACTTCTAATAGATCTGCAAGGAAGCATTTATTGATTCACTTCAAGGGTCCCAATTTCAAAATGCAGAATATTGGTGGAAAGGGCAATAATATCGCAAGTGGATAGAATGTTAGTAATAATAACAATTAGAAAGAAAAAAAAAGGTTATGAAATAGCGAGACAGATCAATTGAATTTGTGCACAATCAGCAATTCTGTTTCAGTTAATATTGCTTTAACACCACTTCCATCAACTAGAGATAGCTTTGCCCCCCGCCCCCTTGTCCCTTATTCTCTCTTGTTCAGGTCGTTAACAGGTTTCTAAGCATCCAGTCCCCAAGATCACATACCACATAAGACAATAATTGTGCTTATGCATTTACCACATTAGCAAGGAACACAAAGATAATCCCCCCAACTACTACTATTTTTTGGGTGTAGGGGATTCAAATCTATCTCTAATTGATGGAAGTTGTGTGGGGCTCACCACCCGGGAAAAAGTCGTAATCTCTAATGTAAAAAAAAACCTATTTCAATCTAGACAAGCACACAAATAAAATATTACCAGCTCTTACTATGATCTTGGCATAACACCACTGAACCCCCCACAAATAAAGGGTTGGGAGGGGTTCACTCCTCTAATAGTTATTTTACACATTTAAAAGAATTAGAAAACCTCCCTACCCCACTGTACCCCTTTGAACCCTCCAGCCAAGCAGGCCCTAAATTTATGATTTAGAATCGCGTAAAGATATCAAAAATTATCAGAAATTACGCAATCTATAAACACAACTATCGGTATTCTGTGCCAAATACGAACTAACAAATAATAGAAGCTCAAGAAGGAAAGAAGTAAGCCAATCCAGTAAAGAAAAAAATGAAGCAAAGACAAATAAGTTCAAGGTAAGACAATAAGGATAGAATCAACAATGTTCAAGCATATTGAAATGCAAAGAAAAATAACAGAACTGTTAAAAAAACATAATTAACGAAAGATAGTGCACAAAAAAATTTATCCCAGAAACAATGAAAACAGAACAATGGCTATTTGAAATTTTGAAGCAATATGTAACACATAATTTCACGGAGTCACACCAAAGGATTCCAATAGCAAATGAAATATCCAACAATCCAGATCTTTTGACTACAACAAGATTCTTAATTAATTAATACAAATCTTATAACCACACAAAATTTAGGCCAACGAATAACGCATAGGGTGGTTTGAACAAAAAGTAACAAAGAGGCAAGCTAATGATATAACTATGAAGTATGTATGTATGTATTCATTTTAAATGAGAACTCACAAAACAATCCAGTGAGTAGTTCTACATTAAACCGCTAAACACTTAAACTTGAAGGGTCAATGGAACTATATACAGATCTAAATTGGATGATCAGCACAAGCAAATAAAAGTAACATGTCTAATAATGAATCCAGCGTCGCAAATACTGGCACCAAACAAGAGCAATAGGAAAAATATGATAAAAACAGTAAACAGTAACAAATCTGCAGATAAAGGACTTTCACGTAAAGTCAGAGAATACTACCTCAAACAGGAAATAGCAACATCAGCAATCACCAGAGCAGATACACACAGCAAGGTAAATAACTTTCTCGTACTTAAAGGCGTAATCAGGTCCAGCAACATCATAGTTGTATGATTACCTTTCTAAGTATGAGAACTTTTTTAAACTTAGGCACGGGCTCCTTGAGCACCCAACTCCTGAAGAAACCTCTTACTTTCTGCTCCCTAGCAATACTCCAAAACCGGATGTGATGCTCTTCAGCTCTTGTAGTTATGCAGAGTCAATCTGTTAAATCACCAATCTAAAAAATGTTGTTGTACATATCTAGACCACAAATTTAGAGAGTAATAACATGAAACAGGAAATTCAACAGCATTTATGGTGACAAATGATATTGTGCAACAATCATTTTAACATAATCATCAAAACAATTTGATCAGCTGTTTATTTTCCCATGCTTGTAAATTCGGACAAGTACCACAAATATGATACGGTAAAATGTTATAACTGAAATCCTGTAATATAATAAGCTTATGATTAACTTTCATAACCTCGGAGAACTTAGGCTACGTTAAAAGATGTGAAAAACAGAAAGTAAAAAGGATTCACCGAGTTAACATGACATATACAAATTGAAATGCGTAATGTATTTATTTCCAAAAAAAATAATCACAAATCAAATCCAATGAAATAGTTCAACACCGTCCAGAAAGCTCAATACAGATCTAAATTATGTAACCTAAAACATAAACCTAATCCTCAACTAATTATTGATTCGGAACTATCGGAATCATAAAATAAAAGAACGACAGGAAAAAATGATAAAATCAGCGAAAAATCTGCGATCACCTGCACGCGAATGAGGAAGGCAAGGATTCCGATCCTGCCAGACTCGCTCGATGCCGTTCCTCGAGAGAGAAAAGTAGGAAACGCTGGGATCAGAGACTTCCTGAAGGAACCGGATGAAGCCATTTGAGAGAGAGAGCGGGAGAGAAGGGGATGGAGGAGCGGGAGAAACCGAGAAAGGGATTGAAGGCCTTTCTGACTCTCTACACTCTACAGTACGTCGTAGACGGGTAGGTATTAAGTTGTGATTGTGACAATCTAAAGCCCGGCCCAAGTTTTAAAGCTTTACGGATCCCAGATTTGTGGTTGCGCTTCTAACATACTCGGCCCAAGAAGGGCTTCTTGGCAAGCAAAGAAAGGTGAGACTTGACAGCGGGTACTAAGAAGAAACACCATCTGCAATGGACAAAGCAGAAGCGGCATTTGACGGTAATGGCCAACACGAAATATTCTTACAATGTCAATGTAAATGGAAGGGTGAGCTATATTGTCAGAAGTTACAACTCATTTTTTTTGGTAAGTAAATTACCATTCTTTTCAAGTCCTTGACTATAAACAAGAAAAGCCCACCATTAAAATTCAAAAAAAAAAAATTCCGAAGACACGGCTTAGCACAATGCAATAAAATAACATGTAAGTCAAATATCCTAAGAAAATATAAGAAATCCAATGAGGCACAAGCTTGGCTGCAAGCTTTCATCGCAATAACAGACCCATTCATCAACGACGTTCTTCTTCATCTCCCCAATGGTCATACACTAGTATCTCCTCCTTGGACTCCTTGATCGATGTGAACGCGCAGGCCTGCAAATATACCAGAGGCAAAAAAACACTTAACAATATGTTCCACAAACCGGCAAACTCAAAATCTGTAACGCACCAGATAACACAGCTATATTCAAAGCCCATTAGACATTCACTGAATAACAAACCTCATACAAAGCTAGTCATTTCTGCCTCTTCTCCTAAAAGCCCCCAAAACAAGGAGAGGAAAAAAAAACTATTGCAGATGGTTCCTCTTCCTCATTTGCCACAAAAGCCCTCTCCAATAAAAAAACTATGTTTCCTAATGGGCCACAAAATTATGATCAGTGATAAATATTTTTTCCTTTGATCCAAAAAGATACTTTCTTATGAACTATTAAATTAATTATAGCCACAAAGCAGAGATTTTCCTACTTAGATCACTAGCCAAATAAGACACCTATGGTAAATCTGTAAAACAGCATAACAAAGATCTCACAAACCTACCTCATGTTCTTTCTCCTGTAAGGTCCATTACTAGGACCATTGCTGAAGGCCCAATCAACATTGATAGTCAGTGTAAGGAGTTCTGTACCATTCATCGCAGCTATCGCGCTCTGAGCTTCCTCAAAGTTCTCGTATTCAATCAATGCATAACCCTAACAAAATCAACAGTAATGCTCAATAAGTGGCTGACAACATCATCCATCAATATACCTTTATAGTATCATTATTCATTACAAACAATAGCGACAGAAAATTTCTTACTAGACAAGGGAACAAAATGTTTGTAAAACAATAATCTTGATATACATCTCATCAAAATAACAATAGTCCGATAAATAATCTCCGCCATTTAAGTAGATAAAGAAAAGCTCAATATTTGCTTGTTGAAGATACAGTAATGTTGAAGATCTTCCTCTTTGGCTTGATAGATACAGCACGTATATTTATGGAACAGACAAATTTCCACATTTTTTTTCATAATTTAGAAATCCCTAAATTAACTTACTCAATAATTGCAGAATCATTCTTCAGTTCATCATTTATGCTATTCCTCAACTACCATTAAAATTGTTATTCTAGAACAAAATGAACCAGACTAGCCCATCCCTGCCAAATTGAACGCTAAATTATTACAACTTGTAAAATATACACAAATGATTTAACAAACTTCGTTCACAGGTCAACCATGGTATAGGCAGCAGGATGTAGTGATGTACCCTCATAAGAGTGATGCAAAATTAAGCAGTACTAGGAATGTTTCACTAACCCATAGAAGCTATGCAATGACAAAACTGATGCAACAAACATCATGAATCAGAAAACTAGAAGCACTTTAAGTAAGTTGGGTCCAACATAAATATCCAACAAATATTATTCGAGAAAGCATCACATTGGTCTAGTTTCAATCAGTATATAAAAAAACACAATCACAAAGAAGCAAAAAAAGTGTCAACTGTCATCTCCACAAACCAAAAAATGAGTTTGTGTAATTGTGTCACAGTTCCATTATCTGAAATGCTGAACCTATTTGTCAGAAAATACAACTAGAAAAACATAAATGTACAAAAACAGTAAAAGCAGAGTAATTATAACGCCGCATGTCCTGGGATCTTATAAATTGAATGTTTTGTTCATCATAACTTTAAGAAAGGGCGTATCCTTGAAAATATGCTTACCTTCACAAACCCAGTGCGGCGATCAAGATTCAAGTGCAAATTCCTGATCTCTCCAAACTCACCAAATGCATTTTGCAAATCATCCTCCTGTGACTCCTCATGAACTCCAGTCACCAATATAATCCATCCCTCAATGGCTGCAAGCAAGAATATATAAGGAACTATTATTTAAAACGCGAATAGTATAGCACTGTGTTACTTCATTATTTCCCTTAAAAAAGGGAATAGTATGAGTAAGAACTTTTGGTTTGACATGCACTAGGGTGGAATGACAAACTACTACAGAAAAGCAGCATATGTAAAACAAGAAAACCCAAGGTAGGATAGAGTGCCCTTTGAACTTTATGGGGCAGGAGAAAGCCAACCAACAGTCACTAGCTAATTCTTGGCCAAAAAAACTATGCTCAGCTCAACACATACAATGCATGCCTTCTTCAAACGGGTAATTTACATCAGTCATCAATTTAGTTCATGGAAGGCCCCGATTCAACAATAGTTGATATTACATCACATCACTCGAATACAAAGGGCAAAAATTTTCTGACCAAGACGAGACCTATGTCTTCAATCGGGGGGGGGGGGGGTGGAATTTTTTCTTTATGCTATATCCGGACAAAACTCTCTTCATAAAATAGAGATTGTACGACTTTTTTTTGCACGTTCCTCCCTACAGATCTCTTCCTCGAAAACCCTACAACACTATAGCATAAACCAAACCCTAAACAGAAATGCTAATGCATAGGCATCAAAACCAAAATCCAACAGCACACCAAATAGCCAAAAATCTCCCCATCAAACCCTATTCAAAGAGCATTGCATACTAATACAAACGCATACAAACAAGTAAGGAGAAGAGCAGAATGGTTCACAGAGAAAAAAGAGAAGCCATGACATACATCGCATGGGGCCAGGACCGCCATCGGAAGCGAGAGAGTCGAAGTCGCGTGCTGCTAGCCGATTCTGGCGGTCGGCATCAGCCTCTTCTTTGAAACCACGGCCTTTAGTCTTCTTAGGGGTGGAGGATGAGGCCCCACCAGTGATGGCAGACTTGAGCTTCGGAAGTGGTGCTCGTGGAGAGCCTTCCGCCGCCGCGTCCAAATCCTCATCCATGAGGTCGTCGTCCTCCGCCTCGAAGTCCACCGCCTCCACGTCTACGCTTGCCATACTCTCCTCTTCCTCTCTCGCAAGTCTCTATAGAGAAGTGGAATTGGGTTGTTCAGTGACCCAGTTTCCTTTTTTCTTTTTCTTTTTTTTCTGGTTTAGGATTTAAAAGCATTATGGCTTTTAATCTGGGCTTCTATTTGCGGCGGCGTTACACAGAGAACACGCACACCTTATTTCTTTTGTGGACTTTTATTTGGGCCTTCATGAGTCTGATTTGGTTCTTCATGGCTTTAATATGGGCTTTTATGTAAGGCCCAAATTAGGAGTTACAACTTCCAGTACACCTTCGTCCTCAGACTACTCTCTTCCATGCACAACCTTCATCATCCGTTCGCTGTACCCTCTCCTCTTCACGTCTCAGGTGACTAGGTGAGTGCCATATCTTTAATTTTCTGTATATGGGTTAGTAGACAGAGTTTATTAGTTCTTGATCTGCGATTGCTGGTTGGTAGACTGAGGCTGTCAGTGCAGAGTTTATTGTTCTCTTTTATAGAATTCTTTAATAGGAAAACTTAAAACCATTTTAGCTTCAATAAGAGATCCTTGACATGCTTCCATGTTATCTAATCACTGGCGGGATACTCTTCGTAGTTTATTCTTAGGCCAATCTATACTACAAACCCAACAAGCACACACATTTGCCTTACTCAATGGCTTGCTCCCTAAAAGCATCTCCTTTTGTGCCCCTCTCATCCTTCGTTACGCCTCCTTCAATCACACTGTTAGTTCTCTCCGGATTTTTGAACTGTCTGTCCCATATTCTCCTTCGGCCATTTTGTGGAACACAATCAATCGAGCTTTTTTGGTGGCCGGGTTCCATACTTCCAGGACAACTTCCACACCTATAATCGAATGTTTCAACAGGGTGTTAGGCCTGATGATTACACCTTTCCATGCGTACTAAATGCTTGTGCACATAATTTGGAGATCCAGAAGGGAATGGAGATTCATGGGGTTGTGTTTAAAACAGGTCTAAATTTTAATGTCTTCGTGGGTAATGCACTCATGCTCTTTCTATGGTAATTGTGGGAATTTGAGGGATGCACGAAGGGTGTTTGATGAAATGGATGAAAGGGATATTGTGTCGTGGAATACATTTATTGGGGTGTCTTCGATCAATGGGTTTCATACTGTGGGGCTTGAATTCTTTTCTGCGATGAATTTGATGACTGGGTTCAAACCAAATGTGGTCACTGCTGTAGCTGTGTTCCTAGCTTGTGCAGAGGTTGGTGATGAGGTTATTGAAATGCAGGTACATTGTTATGTTGTGAAGGTTGGGTTAAGTTGTTATGTGACCATTGGCAATTGCTTGATTTGATGTGTATTTGAAGTGTACAACATGGAGGCAACTAAGCAAGCTTTTGATGAGATGGTGTGCAGGAGTGAGGTTTTTTGGAACTCGATTATTTCAAGTCTTTCTTTTATGGGGTCTAATGAGGACGCCTTTAATATGTTTAGGCATATGATTGATGATGGGATGAAACCGGGGTGTGTTGCTATTTCTAGTATGCTACCTGTGCTAGTTCAATTGAAGTTTTTCAAATTGGGGAAGGAAATTCATGCATTCTGTTTACGAATGCATATCCAAACTGATGTTTTGTTGCCAATTCATTGATTGATATGTATGCAAAGTCAGGCAGTTCAGTTCAGGCACCACATGGTGAGAAGTACGTTGCTTCTTGGAATGCAATGGTTGCCAACTTTGCCTAGAACAGACGTGAGTTTGCAGCAATGTGCCTGATAAGACAAATGCAAGCTCACGGTGAAATTGTCACCTTCGCAAATGTTCTTCCTGCTTGTGCATGTATAGGATTCCTTTGTCCTGGAAAACAAATCCATGCAAAGACGATTTGTATGGGATTCTCTTCTGATTTGTTTGTATCCAATGCTTTGACAGATATGTATGTGAAATGTGGAAGTCTAGATCTTGCCAGAGCTGTCTTTGACATCTCCCTCAGAGATGAAATATCTTATAATATCTTGATACTAGGTTATTCCCAAACTAGTGTGGCCTCGGGATCTTTGAGCTTATTCTCAGAAATGGCATGCATTGGCATGAAGCATGATATCGTTTCCCTAATGGGTGCAATCTCAGCCTGTGCAAGTCTGACCACAACCAAGCAAGGAACAATGAGTCAATGATCCATCGACTCTTGGTTAGAAAGCATTTTCTCTCACATCACTTTGTTGCAAACTCTCTTTTGGACTTCCACACAAAATGTGGACGAATTGATCTTGCTCACAGGATCTTTGACCAGATTCCATTGCAGGATGCAGCCTCTTGGAATACGATGATTTTGGGTTATGGACTGCTAGGTCAGTTAGACATTGCAATGAATCTCTTTGAAGCAATGAAGGCGGATGGATTCTGTTTCATACATAGAATTTTGTCAGCTTGTAGTCATGGAAGACTACTTGAGAAGGGGAGAAAGTACTTTGCTGATATGCAAGCTCAAACTATTCAGCCAATGCATATGCATTGCGCTTGTATGGTCGATCTCCTTGGCCGGGCAGGCCTACTGGAAGAAGCAGCTGAACTTATTAAAAGCCTACCAATCATACCAGATGCCAATAGTCGGGGTGCCTTACTTGGGGCATGTTGAATCTATGGCAACAGAGAGCTGGCGCATTGGGCATCCGATCATCTTTTTAAGTTGAAGCCTCAACACTCTGGATATTATTTACTTCTTGCTAACATGTATATGCTGAAGCAGGGGAATGGGATGAAGCCAACAAGATTAGGAAGTTGATGAAAACTAGAAGGGCAGCGAAGAATCCCAGTTGTAGTTGGCTTCGAATCCATAATGAGGTGCATGCTAATGTATCTGGAGAAAGGATAAAGAAGTTGGATCCAGGACTTTGGATTACTGAATCCAATTGAATTTTGGATTGTTGGTTCCTACATTGTTTTACATGTAACCAAAACTTGATGGAAGGATATAGTTGTCACTGAAAGTTGTGATTTGATATTTGGCAGAAATCCCCATGACTGACTGGTCAGAGCTTCATTCGGATTTAATTGGAGAGAGAGTTAAAAGAATAGGTACAGTGGAGGACTTGGTTTGTTTGCCAGGGTTTGTCCGTCACGACGATTGGCTGCTGTCAAAGGGAATTGGGCTCCAGGTTGTCCAGCTGGTACTGGCAGACAATGATGGTGAAGGTCGGTGATTCTTCGGTTTGTACAAGAACAAACAGGACAATCCGGATGTTCGAGAGCTCAGTGGATGTCACATATGGGGACCTACTCGGTGTTGGCTCGTTGCCTTTGGTCCAGATGCATCTGGTTAGCCCCTTATCTCGATCCACCTCCACCATTCACTTTTGAACATCGACATCTGACAGCGCAGATTCTACCTCCCGAGTGGTATCAAGACTATTACATTGCAAAATTCCTGGCCTTAAAAATGCCAAAGCCTTTGGGAGAAGAACTTGTGGTAGCTGTAATATATGGTTCATTCAACAATTTGGTCATAGAACGATCAGGGGACCAATCATGGCAAGAAGTTGAGCCAGAAGTTCCCAATGCAACACGAGATATTGTGTGTTGCAAACTTGCAATAGTCAAATATTTGTTGTTCATCAGTGTAGCACAATTTTCTTTGTAAACTTGATGGCCCAAAACCCCTCCCAACTTAATAACCTTTGCTCCTCCACCTACGGATTATAAGACTACCAATATGAGTAAAATGTACTTGGTGGAATCTATGGGCGATCTTTTGATGGTTGGTGCGGCTTTTAGAAGAAAAGGAGGGGAATGAGTTGAACTACAAGACAACATATTTTGGTGTTTTAATTGAGTTGGATTTTAAGACCAGGGAATGGACACAGTTGGATGATTTGGGTGATAGGGGCATTATTTGTTGGAAGCAGCTATTCAATGTCCCTCTCCTCCACCCCTCTTCTCCATCATATTGGTGAAGGTCTTCGCTCTGGATTTTCCTGTCCAGTTTCGATGATGCCTAGCTTATTCTAAAAGTCCACATCACACAGTTCAGCTACTAAATTGAAATCTAATCCCATTATTTCATATGATTGCTGAAAAGCGGTTCAATATCAAGCTTTGAATAGAGGTACAATTCGTTCCAAGCAATTTATTGCTCGAAAATTCCACATAACTTCTCAAATTTGCTGGCTTGTTTTGATGCTGAATAAATGGGAAATGCAGGGATGTCATCTTCCACCAGATCCAATTTGATCAAGAAGAGCGTGTTTTGGGGTTGGTTCTTTGTCCTTATTGGGTCCGTTTCATTTCTGGGATTCCTTTTCACCGCAGTCATATCAAAACTTCTTCCTGCTTTGGATAATCCTGTATTATTATCCGCTATTCAAAAAGACAGGTAAAAGTTTCCTCCTTTTGTGCTCTTTTCAACGTCATTTAACATTACACTTGAAAACAGTTACTGTTTCTTAGTCCTTAGTATGGTCCTGATGAAATGTGATTTACTATCCGGCATTTTGGCTTTGTAACATATTGATTAGCTTCTGCAGGACACCTTGATTTTTAGGGTTTGACCATATTATTTTGAAGTCATGTTTAGATTCTTTATAACTATTAGATATAAATTTGTTTCTGTAGGCTTGGTGAAGAGTAACTTCTCTATCTTTATCCTTCTAGTTTAATCAAGTTTAACGATTTTATGGCGAACCTTTGTAAGATCACTTGTCTTGAGGACTAATACAATACAATATTTAGAAAACACATATTATGAGAGCTAGTTATTGTAAAAAGAAGATATGCACAAATATACATATATATGTACGTGTTTTGTATGATCGGTTGGAAGCTCTCTAGTCAGAGTTTCTTGAAGTGGTTCTTGTTTTATAACAGGTATTAGTATTACTCCTGCTTGATTCCCTTGACAATCCCCGTCCTTGTAATGCTGTGTATTTTCACTGGCTAAGCATGAAGTTGTTCAAGCATGCATGAAGTTTATAGCATCAATGAAGGATTGGGGTACCAGAGCCGCTTCAGTTCAACTCTTGATCTATTGGTGAGAATTTTAACTTCGAGGAGTTGACATTTGACAATCATGACTTTCCATTAGAGTCGTTTGCATTCATGTTATACGTTGCCGTTTATATTATAATGATATCTGACTATCTGAGGCTTTATCGGCACGTGCAGACCCTTAAACACCCCCGTGGGCTTGGATGGCCCTCCACTTCTATTGTGTTAGGCCCATTATTAAGTGTAAGTGCATTCCATAGCTGCGATTCGTACATGAGTTTCAATTCACTATACACAACTACTTAATATATCCTAATTATTTTCTATTACAGATTGAGTTTCTTAAAAAAACCCTTATATTAACTATATAACATTAAATATCTTAAACTATTCTTTCTCCATCCAAATTAATTTCACATTTTTTTCTCGAATGACTCTACGAATTTGCAAGGCTAAGAGAAGATGGAGGAGAGCGAGCAGATGATGATGATTATATATATATATTTGAAATCAAAGTTTTGGAGAGTGTAGGACTTGAACCCACGCTCTAATGGATGGGTTGGTCCTTTACATTAAACGTGATTGCCGTTCAATCAACGGCTTACTTGCGATGATGATTATATTAAAATTAGGGAGTTTAATTTAATGTAATTGTATGTTTTAAAGTAATTTCCACAAAAGGATATTTTGGCAAACTTCAATATTTTTTTCAAAAAAAAAGTTTGTCGTGAGTCGGAACTCGTGTGTGATTAGCGTCTTTCCTCTGTTTAATATTGTGGGCTCAATAAGTCATACTGGACTGGGCCTGTACTCTTTCACAGAGGCCATGGGGCCCATGGTATATGGACATGCATTCCAAAAAGCGTTGAGGTCGTTGTCAAGTTTCAATGTTCATCTTCTTTATTGGGGGATAAGCTGGGGAAGTCATTTTCCACTATCAGTTTACCATAAATTATTAAATTATAAAATAAACATATAAAGACAATATGTTGAGAAAGAAAATTAATTGGATGAGACAGGTAGGGAAGAGGAATTGCTACACTTATTATAGAGAGCAACAAAACAAAACATGTTGGGAAGGAAAAACATTATAGTTTATTTTAATTAATATTTGGTTTCAGGGAAGACATTAAGTTGAGGTCTTCTAGGTATCATTTTGGCAATCTCTATATGTGTTGAATGGATTTCCTCGATACCAATCAAGGTGAGTGGTCAACATTCACAATTCAATTTACAATTCACTTTCCCTCCGATCAGACAATAAAATTGTCACTTCATTGATCAATGATTTCTCACCATTAATGGTAAGAGCAACCAATGATAAATTTTTGGTAGGCCAACAAAAATATATGATATTTTGTATTTTATTGATGTGGTTGTATTAGAATACGTGTTTTGTTGATGTGATTGTATTATGAGACGTGTTTTTGTTGATGTGGTCATGTTGTTTTATTGGGATTTTGTGTGTTTGTGATTTTGTGTTTTGATGTAACATGAAGACCTAGAATATTGTTGGCATCCATGTTAGGTGGGGAGGGATAATGTATAAGAATTTGTGTTTTACTGATGTGATTGTATTGAGAGGCATGTTTTGTTAACGTGGTTGTATTGAGAGACGTGTTTAGCTTAATTTTTTGTGTAACATAAGTGGGACCCAATATTAATTTTTGTTGACATAATAAAATTTTACTATTGCATTTGCTCTAAGATAAATGCCATAGTGCTCGTTGAAATCTAACCCAAAGGGCCACAGTAAAATTGTTACTTCTTTGGCTCCCCACATTTTACACTCGTGATTTTATTTGCTTCTTGGAGAGAATTAGCTTATTTTATGTAACATTTTTCCCTTTATTTTATGTTTTTTGGTAATAAAAGTAGTTTTTGTGGAGATGCATAAAGAATAATCTATGTAAATTAAAACACTTTTTATGATCACAGTGGATGTTTACACAAATAATGTTTTTATTATACAAGAATGATGCATAGATCCTTGTCCAACTTACATCAATTTCACTTGTTACCTAGCCTCCCAAAAATGTACTGGGTCCTACTTGATTTAGACAACCCACATCGAGACATTGTTTATCATATACTTTCACAAAATAAAATAAAAAACTTGTTGAATTTACCAATTTCTCCCCCTTGCAATCATGCCCTCAATAAAATTTTAGGTCATGAAAAGTTTATTAGAACACACGGTTGACTATAATATTGTTCAATTCAATGATTTTCATAAATTTATTGTTATAATTTGAAGAGTTTGAGAGAGACAAGAAGTAGGAAGAAGTGAGCGAAGTTCGTGGTCCAAATCAATTATATGTATTGTTTGCCCTCGACTCAAGACTTGTTTGATTTGGTTCTTTAATTGAGTTTTATCTTATAAACCACATCATTTGATTTTTATGAAGCGATAAATATATTTTTAATCTTTAATCCTTGTATATACAATCTTAGATTAGATGTGTTGGGATTATCTTTTAAAGGTTACATATATATATATATTCACTTTATAATCTATGCAAAGATGAATCTTATTTGCACTCTCAATTTTGCTAAATACATCCCAAAAATCACAAAAAACACTCATCTATTCACACCCTTTATTGACCCTATCATTTCCCGCCCATTTCTATCGTTATCTCTCCTAAAAATGGTAATACTCTATTTTTGTAAGTGCTGTGCATGGGATGCAAGTTGAAAATTTTGAAAAATTGAGAAAATGGGGTGAATTCATAATTGTTTTAATTTAAGTTGGGGTTTATTTAGAATGGGGTGTACTCCGTAAAAATTGGGGTCCAACTAAGGTTCATCCAATGTAAATGTGGAACATTTGGCATGTGGTATTTTTTTTTTTAAATAGAGGTTTGGGACGGGGTAGGATTCGAATCCACGACCTAATGAATTGATGATCCCTTACATGTATTGTGATTGCTGTTAAATCGATGGCTCACTTGCGGCATGCAGTGACGTTGGACTCATGGTCTATACACCGAAGCCTGTTTTGGCACTTATGGCATGCAGTAATGTTGGACTCATCATTATTATATCAACATATGATTAGATAAGCACAAAGCACTATTTTTATATGATATAAACAAATCTTATACAAGAGTTTGTTATGTCAACGATGATGATTGAAGGCAAGGATTGGGTCTCATGAAGGTGTGTAGTAGACTATCAACAGTGCTTCCGCACGTATGAATCTAATTTTAAGTTTCGTCATACTGATACAGTACACGGGAGAAGAGGTTCGTCAGTTCGAAGGCAAGTGAACGTGCACTATTTGCAACATATGAGATCCATTCAAAGCAACTCGCCGATGTAGCGCGTGTATAACACCTTATTCAAGAGAAACAATTGATGTGTGGAAATTTTCTACGCAATGAGTTTTAATTAGTTAATTTATTTAATTATTTGGCAATTCAATCATCATTTTTCTGCTTAATTCATAGGTTTTGGGCCTTTTTCATGTGATAAAGTTGTTCTATTGCAATATAGGCAAATATAGGCTCCATAGATGCCTTTTAACTTGCCAATTCTAAACTTGTTATTCTTGCTGAAAGATGATATATCATCATTATTATCGTGAGGTTTTCTGGGGGTATTAAAGTAGTTATATATTCCAATAAAATAAAATACAGTTTAATTACACACATATTCTTACAAATGATATTTTATTTGGAAAGGTGAGATTGATTTAAGGTACTAGTGGTAAACAACGATGAAGGGTGTGTTCATGTTTTGCTGTTTCCCTTTCAAGTTTTGAAACAGATCTGCATCTACTTTCTCCACTTACCCTTTGTTTTGTCCAGTTCTGTAAGGACAAATCCTTCAAGAGAGAACCAAAACACCAAGAAACAAACATTGAGAGAGAGAGTGGGTTTACGCTCCCAAGGTTGCTGCAGGTCTTGCTCTGTCGATCAAAAGAAGCTTGGGGTTCTAAGTCCTAAATAGAGAGTAGAGAGAAGCACCAGCACCATTAAAGCACCTTTCATAAGCTTTCCTTCAGCTCGAGAGATAGAGAGAGAGACTATGGGTATGAGAGAAAAGGTATCATCACCTCCTCTTCCTTCTCTCTTCCAAGCTTCAAAATCATTGTACTAAAATAATAAGCCCAAACCCATTATTGCTTCCTTCGATAAAAGTCCACAACTTTCACTTCCTTTGCTCTACTTTCTCTATATCATTTTCCTTCCCCCCTCTTCGTTTCTCAAGAAAGTGAACTTTTTTTTTGCTTAGTTGTTTCCATGGATTCTTATGAGGCAACAAGGATGGTTTTCTCTAGGATCCAGAGTTTAGACCCAGAAAATGCCTCCAAAATCATGGGTTACCTTCTCTTACAAGACCACGGAGAGAAGGAAATGATAAGATTGGCCTTTGGACCAGAGGCTCTTGTGCACAATCTCATCTTCAAAGCCAAAACTGACTTGAGTCTCTCACTCTCGTCTTCTCCAACCACACCCATCTCCAGACCCAATAGTAACCCCCTCTCCAGATCATCATCATCATCAATCACCATGAGCAATGGCTCAAGCTTTGAAATTACTAAAAATAACCCGTCTTCTCCTTCTAATAATTCATGGCCTCTCTCTGTTTTCTCCTCTGATCTTAACAACCCCATGAGTCCCAGCTCCAATTCCTCGCGTTCTTATGCAAGTATGGTCAATGGAAACAGTAACACTGTCGCTGGATCTTTGTCTTCCTCTGTGTCCTCATTCTACAACAATGGGAGTGACCTCATTGACGAGTACCAGCTTCAAGACCAGCTTTCTTTCCTCACTGATTCCAAAGCAGATGAGGTGTTTGATCCAAGGCTTGAACTAACATTGAACAGTCCAACTGGTTACAACGACACCCACTTGCACAGGCGAAGCTATTCTGTTCCTGGTGTTTGTTTGGGCTCCGAAGATGCCAACTCCGGGTTCGGATGGAAGCCATGCTTGTACTTCGCTAGAGGATTTTGCAAAAACGGTAGTAGTTGTCGGTTTCTCCATGGAGATTCCACCGATGGTACTGCCATTGTTGGTTCACCAAGTAAGCTTAGTGAATTTGAGCAGTGCCAGGAACTACTTAGATCAAAGGCTGCTGCAGCTCAGCAGCAACATCAGAAGTTAGCTGCAGCTTCACAGTTCATGACTGGAGCTTCATTTCCTTATAACAAGTGCATGAATTTTCTTCTTCAACAACAAAGTGACTCTCCAAGGTATGCATATATGTGTGTGTATATATACATAATATTTATATATTTGAGCTTATCATGAAGTACTTGAGTTCAGGCGCAGAAGTCTCTGCTTTGAATGAATAGTTTTGGGCTGTCTCACAGATCACCAGAAGCTGCTGCATTAATGATGGGGAATGACCTTCACAAGTTTGGCCGTTGCCGGCTGGAGAGGAACGGATTTCCGGCGATTGGATTTGGAGATGCAATGAACAACCCAGGTTCTAGGCAGATTTACTTGACATTTCCTGCTGATAGTACATTCAGAGAAGAAGATGTTTCAAATTACTTCAGGTAATAAATTAATGCTTACTTCTGAATTTTGAAATTAATGGTTTTGTTGCCTAGAAGATTGTTAGTTTCTTTGTTGGTTTTGAAGCATTTATGGACCAGTTCAAGATGTGAGGATTCCATATCAGCAGAAGAGGATGTTTGGGTTTGTTACATTTGTGTATCCAGAGACCGTGAAGATAATATTGGCCAAAGGGAACCCACATTTTGTCTGTGATTCCAGGGTGCTTGTTAAGCCTTACAAGGAGAAAGGAAAAGTGCAGGAAAAGTATAGGCCTTTACCCATTTAAGAACTCCACACTGTTCTTTTCCTTGTTTACCTCTTATTGCAGCAATGTCATTCCTTGTTAATCCTACATTTCAATTTTCAGGAAGCAACAGCACCAACAGCACTTGGATAGGGGAGACCATTCGGCATGTCCAAGTCCAACCGCGCTTGATTCCAGGGAGCCATTTGATCTTCATCTTGGTAAGGAAGCCCAGGAAGTAGTGTCCTTTAAAATGTTGATTTCAAATGTTAGTACTCTTTGGTGAAACAGTATTTTTGGTTTAGGAGCAAGAATGTTTTATAATACCCAAGAGATGTTGCTGAGGAGGAAACTAGAGGAAAATGAATTGCAGCAAGCGATTGAGCTGCAAGGGAGAAGACTCATGAACTTGCAACTTATGGACCTCAAGAATCAACGTGATTACCAATTCCATCATGGTTTATCCACTAACTCTCCCATTCCCTCACCAACGCTCAGCCGCACACCCAACGGCCAAGCCCCCAACTTTCCACTTGCTGGCACTGATCAAGAAATCCCAAAAGGTTAACAATCAATTTCTGGCACTTACTATTGAAATGGGGATTTTCATAGAGTGATGTTTATGAAGCATTTATGTGGATAACTTTGACTGCCTGGTTGCAGATAATAGCAGTAGCCCAGTTGCTACTGTGACTCAGACTGATGTTGCAGAAGCTCAGCAGGAAATGAGTTCAGCCTGCAGCCTCAAAAATGGCAATGGCACTGGCAATAATAGCGATGGAGAGAACAACAGATCCAACATTGAAGATAGTGATCTCCATGAGAGGTATAAAAACTTCATTTTCAGATTCATAGAAAGGTTACCCATTATAGCAAACTCCAATTCATGTTCAGATTCCCTTTAATTACTGCTTTGGGTAGATTATCTTCTTTGTTGTTTAACATTATTGCTTTGGGCTCTTTTTCATCCTCTAATAATTTCCTTTTCTTTTTTTTTTTTTTAATGTGAGCAGCCTTGAACACATTCTCCCTGATAACCTATTTGCTCCTCTCAAGAAATCAGCCAGTGACCACCTCACTGTCTTCTCCACTGCTCCAATATTAGAGTTGAATGAGAATAACACAAATGCAGCAGCAGCAGCAGCTTCACCTTCTAACAGTAATCCTTGTTTACTGTCGCAAACAAATATGGCTCCTCTTAGATCATGTTTCCTTCAAATTCCCAGGTAATGTCGAAGCATTCCTTTGATTTTTGTTTGCTCAATCAAAGAAAGGGGAAAAAAGAAAGGTCAAGTCATTTACCCCCTTTTTCTTGTACAGTTTTTCTTCTGGGTCTGGTAACATTGGCATGTAGCTAGCAAAAGATGAGCACTTGTTTTTGCCAAGGTAAGATAAAATCAATCTTTTCTAGATTGAAATCGTGTAGGCACATGCATGGGAATTTTAGCATTTTGAGTCAAATGGGTGGTTGTGTTAAGATGTGGGATTTGTTTCTGTTCATGGTTGCAGGGAAACATTTAACTGTGGACAAAAATCAGCTTATTAGCTGTATAGCTCAAAAGACTATACTTCTCTCACAACAAAGAGAAAAGGATTATTATCAGTAGGACAGACAAGATCTTCAGCAGGATCACCATCATCATCATCAACACATACTCTACTTATAATCAATACATAATATTGCATACATAAAAAGGACAGATGAACTGATTTATGAGAGTGGGGTCTTCTATGTAGGGGTGTGTGTTTGTGCTGGACCACACAGCAATTGCAGAAAAATCAAACAAAGAAGGATAGTTACGGCCTTTATCCTATAAATGTAATTTTACTTATTTTCTCTTTCTTCATTTACTGATAAAGAATGAACTTTCTATGAATTTAGAACTAGATCTCTGTGTTATGTGTACAGAAGGTAGACCCAATGAGCTTTTAAAGTTTCACTGTAAGCTACAGAGCATAACTACTATACCGATATGGAGACCCAGAAAGGAAAAGTAAGTAGTAGTGAGTTAAAAGCTGTGCCTTCTGCAACTTTTTATGTATTTTCTTTTCTTTTTCTTTTACTGGGTATTACAACATCATCCATTCGATTATGTTTAGTGCAGTGGAACAGAGAAAGTTAAAAAAAAAAATTGAAATAAAATATAAAAAGGGAATATCGGTAAAGAAAAAGGTTATTCTTTCATATGATTAAAGGTCACTTTAGGGGACTATTTTGTCTCATTTTCTGGGTTCTTTTAGGCGGATGTGAATGGGGAAGGTCCACACTGTCACATGGGTTCTGACAATATTTGTGAATGGTATCTGTGCACCTCTCACTCCTTTCTCCTTCAGTTTCTTAACCTCACTGGGTTTTAATTAAACAAATAATTCTTTTAAATGTTCTGTTTAATAGATGCTTGGGGGACTTCAGTATTTGTGCTACATCTTTGTCTTGTGCTCAAGTTTAGTATGAGATTTCTGTTTCCACTTCAACTTAAGCTAAAATTGGTACTTCCCTTCTGTGACATGGACCTATAGTAACAAGAACATAACCGTACATACTTGATGCACAAACCTAATGGTAGCTGTACAGAAGCTTAGCTTGGTTTTTTTTGGGTAATCGGGAACAATATCAATATCATACTTGTATAAAGATATGAATCTAAATTCATACTATCAAGTAGGTGTAGTAAAAAATTGGTTCCAGGTCGGACAACGTTACTTGTTTACGAAATATTTACATGTCCGGATCCTAACTCGGATTAGATTTCGGACGTACTTGATTGACCAAACTTGTATTGGTTTAAAATCGAATAAGGTTTTTGTGTTTGGAGTTTGGACTCATACCCCATTTTAAATCGGATAAAAATTTTGTGTTTTGATCCAGATTTTAGACATACAATTTATGTCATCCGAGTTAGATAAATTTGATTATCTGGACCAGACAGAGTTTTGTCACCCCTCCTATCAAGTTTGCGTATACATAAGTTTTCCACTAGACGATTGGGTAATTGCGCGACCACAATGATATTACTCTTAGAAACGAACTCAATACCTCCTGGGGTTGGCTTGACTGGATATGATTGGATTTTAAATACAAGCTACTTTGTTTAAGAAATAAAGTTTGGAATAAATGTGGAGGGGTCATTGCCAAATCCTTTGTGTTGGTAGTTGTGAATATTAATTGTAGGTTTTATAACCATCAGATGGGGCATATCCAACTTAATTGCCCAGAAATATTCCATAATTTGGAGATTATTCATATTGTTCCCCTTTGTTATTCTTAGGGGATCATGTTTTTGGTAATGGTTTTCCCAACCATGTAGAGAGATATATATGCACAAAAATAGGACGACCCACCATGAGTTCTCTCTCCTTTTGGCGGATAAGAAAGTAAGACATACATATGGTTTTGTACAAGCACTAATTAGGTTAGATTGTCACTATCATCCACACATAGAAATAACTTGCTGCATAATAATAGTCAATATATTTTGATGTGATATAATAAAATTAAATGTACTAGTCAATATATTTTGATGTGATATAATAAATTACTTTATTTAATCATTGAAGGTGTAAAAATTAATTATAAGAGGTGGGAAAATCAATTATGGGAGTGTGAATCTAATGTCAAATCACACGTAAATCAAAAAAATTAATATAAAATCAAACATAAAATAATATAAAAAATACAAACCAATGATTGATTGGAGGTGGGATTATTACAATGGAGGATGAGGATACCATAATGCCTTCTTTCTTTGTCTCTAATTGGGCTTATCTTGTCATTACGCTACACAAATTGTCATGTCAATTTTTTCGAGCACTATGTCTTAATCATAACATATCTGTTGATCACTAAAGGCTCCCACTTTAGATATTGCTTTACTGTTATTCCCAATCATGAAAAAACAACCCACATCAAATCAACATCTTTGATCCCTAACTTCAGTCCAAATGAGTTGAATCAATTGTTTTGGTATATAGAATTATAGATTGGGCCACTTTGGGCATTACAATGTACCAAGCCCAACCGTAAGCCCGTGTTGCTGGCCCAAACTCGATGCGTCAGTAAATGTAAAATTCATCTCATGGTGGAGATGATGCTCACACATGAAGTTTGATGTGCGTTATTGACACGCTAACATCTTCGCAATAAGAGGTGGAGACTGTCACACGAGACAACGAGGAGCACGGGGCACTATTCCGAAGCTAAAAAGCTGGTGAAGTGAATCATCATCACACGTTCACTGTAAATCTGCAATTAAGCTTTTTATTATTATTTATTTTTACAATATTTATTTTAAATTTGTAAAATAAATAAACTGAGAATTGACATGTTTTTTAAATGAGTGATAATTGACCTCTCTAGTCTATAAAGACTCTAAAGCCTTGATTATTGGAAGTTGCTTGTAATTTAGTGAGAGTCTATTGAATAAATATTTGTCATCTTTCATGTATTAAAATCATGACCAATCTTGATTCATCCACTGACCAATCTTGATTCATCCACTAATAATAGGATTTAAAGATGAATCAAATATGAGATTTTTAATTCCACTCTTTATTGGCCAATAAGGTTAACACCTAATCTCTTCTTAACCTAATCTCCAAATTTGGGTACGTTATGGAATTTGATACCATTAAACTACTCGACGACAATTTTGCTTACATCTGCTAGTAGAGATGGAGCGAGAAAAAGGCGGAAGCAGAAGATATATAGATAGATCCAAAAATTTGAAGTGTGAGTGAGAGTGAGTTCACTCTCTCAGTCCGGTTTGTTGACTTGAAAACTTACTAAAAATCGTTTATTTATTGGCTTTCTGCTTCTTTGTGTGCAGAAGCGAAAAGAAACCGGACATGGATCCTTTTGAAGCAACGAATGTTTTGTACTCCAAAATCAAGAACATAGACGAAGAGCATGCCTCCAAAATTATGGGTTATTTTCTGATACAAGACCTCGCTGAAAGGGATTTGATACGCTTGGCTTTTGGCCCTGAAACCATCCTGCGCACCATGATTATCAAGGCCAAATCCCAGTTGAGACTTCCATCGAACACCTTCTCTACACCTATTTCACCGTCTCCGTTGAGCCCCATTTCAAGGCCCAACGGCCACAACCCGTTCTCACAATCGTCGCCTCGAGTTGCTAGCACTAATGGGTTTCCCTCTTCTCCGTCCTCTAATTCTTGGCCGCTTGGGTCACCAAACAACGGCAACAGTTGTAACACCTTTAGCCCCATATCAAGTCCCTTTCTTTCTTATGATAGTATCCGTGCTTCTCTGCAACACAGAAATGGTGTTGGTGAGGGGAGAGATGGTGGGAATAGCAGTGACTTCGTTGATAAGCTTCAGCTGAACGAGTATCTTTCATTCCTTAACGAATCTTCTTCTTGCATGAATGATGAGTTTGTTGATCGAAGGGCTCAGGTGGGTGATTATGCCATGGATAATGGGGATACCCATTTGCATAAAAGGAGTTTCTCTACGAGTGACGCTTGTATTGCGGCTGAAGAAGCCGGATTTGGTGTTGGTTATAAACATTGCATGTACTTTGCCAGAGGATTTTGCAAAAATGGAGAAAATTGCAAATTCATGCATAATGGTTTTGGTGATATGCTTGATGGTAACGGTGGTGGTGTTGTTTGTTCGCCTAGCAAACCGGAGAATCTTTATCTTCAGCAGCAGCATGAGGAGATGATGAAATTGAAGGCTGCCCAGCAGCATAGATTAGCTGCACAATTTTCTACTGGGGGCATGTCACCATTGGTTTTCAGCAAGAGCTTGAATTTTCTCTTGCGACAACAAAATGACTCCCCAAGGTACATACTAGACAATATATGTCACCTTTTGGCTGACTCCCATTAATATCTAGTGCATAGAATTTTTTTTCCCATTTGGGTCTGATGTTGTTCGTGGCCTGCTTATTTGAATTATTCTGTAATATTAAATTATTAATTTTTCCTGATATCAAGCATGCTTTCCTTTTGGTATCTGTTGTTAAAGTATTAACTTTGAGTTTGTTTTGTTGCAAGTTTGACTTTTGGATTGTTTATGTGCTAATTTGAGATAATTTTGATTTTTGCAGATTAGGGGCAGCTGCTCTGGTGATGGATGAAGAATTCCACAAGTTTGGCCGTTGCCACCCTGAAAGGAATGATTTCTTAGCAACTGGTTTGGTAGAAAAGGCAAACTCGGATTCCAGACAGGTATACTTGACATTCCCAGCTGACAGCACTTTTAGAGATGAAGATGTTTCAAATTATTTCAGGTGAGTTACCAAAGTTCTAAAGTAAGTCTATTCACTTAATTGTCCATATTTGTTGATCTCTTCATTTTTGAGAAAGGTTTAGTATAAGGATTAAATTACTGCTGATAAGGATTGAGTAGTGAATTATCATTGGTCTATAGTGTTGAGGTACTACTAAAATCTTGGAACTTGTAATGAACTCAAATGTAGGGCCGAAGAGAAGTAGAATTGCTTTTTGAAAGCAGAGACGAGCAGATTTAGTGATTTACAGTCTTGCAGTTTCCACAACTACAATTTAGAATTGTAATATAAGAATTTGGCAGCTTTTATGCCACCAATTTTCTTTCTAGGTCTCTGTGGTTTGATGGCCCTCTACCGCTTCTAAGATTGACTGATGCAAGTTTACGGCTTTGTTGCTTACCTGCCAATGTCTCATATCGTTTCATAAGTTTTTTGGGTACGAAGTTCAATTTCTAAAATTGAATCAAAACATATTTTATTCATACTTTCTGTCTTTTTTTGAAGCAATTTTGGACCAGTACTAGATGTCAGGATTCCATACCAGCAGACGCGAATGTTTGGCTTTGTTACCTTTGTGCACCCAGATACTGTGAAGCTCATATTGGCTAGAGGGAATCCTCATTTTATCTGTGATTCACGTGTCCTTGTCAAACCCTACAAGGAAAAGGGAAAAGTCCTGGACAAGTATGAGACTTAATTTTCTTTTTTGTTTTGGCTAATATGTTGCTGTTGTTGATGTTTTATACAATGGAAATTTGCAGGAGGCAACATCTACAAGAACAGTTGGAAAGGGGCAGTATTTCCCCTTGTTTGAATCTTTCTGGGGTTGATTCTGCAGGGCGATATGACCTTCGCCTTAGTAAGTGAATGGGAAAACTTTTTGTTACCTGTTTAGGTGGTTTTGAGAATGATGATGGCAGAACAAGGAATATTTGTATTAACTCTCTTATAAGATCTAATGTTATTTTTTCTTCCTTTTCATCCGAGATAAATTTTCTACTTATTGAACCTCTTCATCTACCTACAGGAGCAAGAATGTACTGTTCGCAGGAGATGATAAGAAGGAAATTAGAGGAGCAGGCTGAATTGCAGCGAGCTATTGAACTTCAAGGGAGAAGGTTGATGAATCTTCAACTTCCAAACTTGAAGGGTGATTTGATTTGTAATCACCAGCGTAGTCTATCTGTTGGTGCTCCAGTTTCATTACCTACTCATAGAGATGTCAATAAAACAGACAATTTTTTTCCTGATGGCATTAATAATGAAGTCCCAGAAGGTTAGACATCAATGGAACTTGTTTATATTACCTTGTGGTTTCTGGTATACTTACTGAGGCAGTTTTCCATTGGTAATTTTCCTCGTTCTTTTGTGGTGGGGGCAGCAGCAGGTACTGTTGAGAAGGAGGTGGATATTGGTAGCGATGGCAACAATGGTGGTGGTGATGACAGGGAGGAGAATTTCAACCATGAAGGGTGTGATCAACATGAACGGTATGGAACAAGATTGACAGAAAGAGTTGTGCTTTTCCTGGTTTAGCTACTGAAATAATCTGGTTCTCATTTAAATTCTGTTGGATACTACTTCAGCACCTTTCCCCCCTCTATTTCACCATTTCTGGTCTCTTTCTGGTGTTTCTCTCATTAATTATTTGTTTAACAATATTCATTTGTTGTTTCATGCAGTCACGACCACAGCACGGAGCATGTTCTCCCCGATACCCTTTTTGTCTCTCCCACAAAATCAGCCCGGAATCAGCAGGCTGACTTCGCCTCTGCTTTGATGCATGCCAATGAAAGCACCAAACATTCAGTCACTTCATCTTCAACTGAAAACAACCTCTCAATGGCCACCACCGCTACTGTTGATGTGGCTTCTCACTAAATAAATTTTACTAAATGCAAACAACTGTTCTACGTTCATAATAGGTCTCCAACAAATCTGAGGCATAAAAGTTGGTCAATGCTGATCGATATTTATTTTCTGTCCCCAGGTTTGGTTGCGGGCATCAAGCTAGTGAATTGTAGGTAATACCAATAAGCATTGACACAGGATTTATTTTGCTTAGATGAGAGTGTTGTTTTCTATTTCTTAACACCTACTTTTCTTCTTGTTTCCTATATAGGTCTCCAGGTTGAGTTTCCAGTCTTCTGATATTGGGTTATTATGTTTGTCTTGAAGGAAAGTAATCGACGCAGGACATAGACAAGCTTATATGAGGGAAGGATACTTTTTTCAGATGTATAGCAAATGCCACCTCCATCGTCAATATGACACGATTGACAGCAAAGGGATATGGGATATTACATACTTGATGAACAGACCAAATGATTTACAAGTAGTTTTTTTTAAGTATATGTAGGTGTGCTGTACCACAGAGATCAAATCAGAACCAAGGAATTACAATCTTTACTATGTTATAGTTTATAAGTCGTCCCTTGCATATATGTTTGTCTTGATGTGTTAAAGCCTCCCAAGTTGTGAGTTTGGAGCACCAAGAATTGAAATTGTAGAGATGCTTTAGGGAAAAGATTGTGTAGCCTGAATGTGGGCAGGCCAAGATGGTCGCTCCACATGGGAAACATCAGAGGCTCTGTAAATAAATAATACATAACACTCGACCTACATTTATATATATCAATGAAAGACTGAGAGTCTACTTTGGGGGTACTTTTTTGTCTTCATTTTGTGCTGATTAGGTCCCCATGTGAAGGCAGGGCCATACTCTCACATGGGGGCTGACAATTGTATAATGATGGTATCAGGGCATCAATCTTCTCTCTTTCAGCTTATTCAAAAGTTTGTTTTCCTGAATCTGTTCGATTTATTTATTACTGGCCTGCTGAAGTACTTGTGTACTGCCATGTGCCATGTTTTGCTTGCAGTTGCCTTTGTTCTGCATTTTATCTTACTCCCAACCTTGTCCAACTCTTCTCAAGTATAACACTTTGCAAGAATACGGTGCTAGAGCTGGTAACTAACACAGTCAAACTTGAATGGACCACCGTAGTTGACATCAATGTCACACACTGACACAAGGTTTTTTTGGTCTCTTTGACTCCTGTCTTTATTTGGTTGTCACGTTAACTTCTCACTGTAATTGTGAGAGATTATTAGGCTTTGTTTGATTCCAAACTACATATAGTCATCGAGACAATAGAAGTCACTGTAATTTTGATCACAAATATCTAGTATTTTTATTAGATTGAAAAATCTGATAAATAAACTTTGGGTATGTGATTAAAACTGTAGGAAAACTAGTGATTTCTATTGTAGGTCCATCACCCACCTAGTCATACCATATAAATCTAACATTAGTTTGATTATGCAATGCTCTCTTGTATGTATGTGTCATGTTAATATTAATATGATGGTTAGATGCACAACAATGTCTTGGTCTTCTACGAAGGGGACACCATATTACACTGAAGAAACAAACAAAAAAAAAAGTACAGTAAACATGCAGGCCAGGTCCATGTCGATATGGCCCAAACAGTGTACAACACATGTCCCATGCTGTAACTTTGATAGTCAAATCAAGCAACGAGTGGAGGGGATCTCTGGCATAAAAAGCAACTTTTCACTGATGGGCTCGTTCTAGGAATTAAAGTTGCTACAGACCTTAATAATAGATGGGTACGGCCCAATAACATCCCGATTCATACCACAATAGCGATAGGCCTCGAGCCTACCCTAAAAAAGCAAAGCAATCAAGGCCATAGCCTTTTAGGTCTGTTACCGCACACTGCAAGGGCCAAAAGCCAGTCCAAAAAGACCCTTCTGTTTTCCTGCAAAAAGAACACAGGCACGAATATCAAATGGACCAGCAAATCTTTGTACAGGAATCTACGGCTGCAATTTTGTTTTCATCAAAAGGAAGATGCTGTGACCATGCCCTGCTCCCCTGCATGATTTATGCATATATAAAGGTTGTGGGATTTCACTCATTCACAATGAAAGTAAGTCACAGGAAAAGCAAGAGAAGTGCATTACCTTGGTAAAATCTCAAGGTTAGTTAACACATTTATTTTGTTGCCATGCTTTAACACAATACAAATTTATTTGTTTTTCTTTCATATATTCTGTATTTTTTTCAGTTATGCTCAATTTGTATGTGAAGGTCAAATAAAAGGACTAAAAAGGTTCATGTTAATTGTGACTAATGGAGGTAATAAGATTGACATGTGGGTTGGTTATATATGTGTCTAATTATAATATCCACCACGTCAGTAAACCGGTCCGGTTTTCGAAAATAAAAGTGATATTTTTGTGATAAGCAGCCTAATAGTAATAGGCTAATAGTAATGCCAATGATTTTCGCCCAAGAATTTAAAATATTTTGTTCACTTTCTTCAGCCATACACATCCAGACTGATCATCAAAGGTAATTCCATAACCTTGGTTTTTTTCGAGTAGGAAAATCAGAAGAAGATTACCTTCAATATTCATTTCTCCCTCTCCATGAAATGGTCCAAATGCTTCTTTTACAATTACTGCACGTAGTCACTGATTTACTAGCATCATTTTCATGGCAAGAAGCAAAGCAAACAGAGACAAATGGCAAATAGTTTTGTGTGTGTTTATCCATTAACAAAAGAAGTGTTTAACAGAAATTGTTCCAAGTTTTGGTATCAAAATGAGACCAAAAGTAATTAGCTTACTTGGCGTTGGCGCAGCATACTAATTTTGTCACTTGCATGTTCAGAAATTGGAAAAAAAATAAACAAGAACGAACCTAAGAGTCTAATTAAGACGAATGATTAAAACCAAACAAACAGAAAGTTGTAGAGCTGGGGTTTTTGATTGATGACTTTTCCAATGTATATAAGTAGTTTCAATGCATGTACGTAATTCTTCTAATGCAGATCATTCTTCAGGATTTGGTAGAGTCATGGAGAGCGGCAGCAGCAGTTCACACAATCCACCAGGTATTATGGCTGTTCTTGATTGATTTCTGTTTCATATAATTAATGGTACTCTAGGTAAAAAAACTACAAAATTGATAATAAAAAAAGAGCCTGTTGCTTTTCTCACATGCATTCCAATCTAGTAAAAGTTTATTTACTTTAATGAAAATGATAACAAGTATGGATTTCTAGTCTATGAATTGTAATTGTCACTAATTAAATTAACATTTCGTACGTGACATTTGTCTTCAATGTAATTCTTAATTTGGAGCAGCAGCCAGGGAGATGTCAGAGTTGGAAACACTTCAGAAACAGCTTGAGGAGAAAGAACAAAGGATTCGAGAGCTCAAGACTCAGATTGAATCAGTGAAGCTTCAAGTAGAGGAATTAAAGAATAAGAAAGAATTCTCACAAGAGAAAAAGGACGCTTTCAAGATCCTGAGCACTCAATACAACAGCCTGAGAGATGAATATGTTGCATTGACAACTGAAAAGATTAAGGATTTGAAGTAGCAACTTCTGAACTTGTGGGCTTATCTTACTCTAGCTAGCTAAAGACTAAAGTACAGTACTGACCCATAAAAAGAAATGGTAATGCGCCATATTTGAAGTTGAGGTTGTCCTTATATACCATTATCGTTTATTTCCAGTTGCAAAGTTCAAGTCATGTCATTTCTGGTATACCTTTCAACAATATCTTTGCCTTCATTTATATTTTCCTCTTTGAACTTTCTTGAGGTCTTGTTAAGTCCATTCCAAACTGCCTAACCAGAAGACACCAGTCCAAAATTTATGGGTCAAGTCAGTATACTGACTGACCCAGTTTCCTCGATCAATGAGTCCAGTGGTTGAAACTCACCAAATGCCATCTTTAATTTTCACAATGACACTAATCCTTGTCCTTATCTAGTTAACGGCCATGGCTGCCCATTCAGAAGGGATAATGCACTAAGAATATTCCGAGTTACTAGTAACAAGAACATATGCCCTCAAGTAAGTTAAAGTTTGAAAATTCTTGGAAAATTAGAGAAGTAGAGATATTTAGTCTTGTTTTATTATGATGCTTGAACAACAGTTCAGAAGACAAGTTTAACTAGTTTATGTGCGTTGGTTAACATCATTGTTGCACAATGAAACTGTAAGAATCATGAACCAAGGTTTGGAATCAATAATCAAATAAGCTGGAAGTGGATTAAGGGGCTCCGCAATCAGTTTTAAATTATAGAGTCTACATTTGGAATCCAATGGCTTGAGAGATGTGCCACATCATATCACACTTTTGTTTTTTCATTTTAAAAATTTGTATGATTTTTTCTTTACCATTGGATCTGAATTGTAGACTCTAGGGAATTGCGCAGCCCCCAAATCCGCTGGAAGTTGGGGTGATAGGGTTAGCAGAGCAAGTTTGGGAATTTTGTGCGACGAAATGGGCTTGCCCTCTCGTTATGGTTTTGACGGGCCTTATTAAGTTATTGGGCCTAAACTCTGGAGGAGGCTGCAGGGCTTAGTCATCGACCTCTTCATACTGCCGCGTAATCAATTAACATACTGATAACCGGATAAGACTCGGAACTCCACTAACACTCGAACACTCGAACGGATAGAGGAATGGAAGCCATGGCGCGAGCTTGGCTCCATTCGAGGAGCACAAGTGCAGTGGCTTGTGCCGTAAAGAGCGTCGAAGGTGAGAGTTACCGAGTTGAACTTCCAGATAAGAAGCGGAACTCGAGGGTTCTGGTTTTGGGAGGAACGGGTCGGGTTGGTGGGTCCACCGCCATTGCTCTTAACAAGCTCTGCCCAGATCTTCGCATTGTCGTTGGAGGCAGAAACAGGTAAGGAAAATCAAAACAACCCTGATTTTGATTCCGTTTGTTTGCCATGAAATTTAACGAAAATGAAAGAAATGGTTTTTATTGATACCACTCAATGAACAATGGCAAGTTATTTCTGTTGGGGCGCGCATGGGGTGTTTGTTATTTGGTTTCTTAGAAGAATGAAGTTGAGATACTAGCTGCTTTGTTGCTGAGAATACTGAGGATAGATAAGGAAAGGAAAGTAGATGCTTGGCACGCATGGGGTATTTGTTATTTGGTTTTTAGAACACTGAAATTTCACTCTTATCACATGCTGAGTTCGTATTAGTTAGCTTCTAAATTGTTAGTCACAGAGATAAGAAGTATTTTGGTGTTCTTTTACGAAGGAATTTTGTTCTTTTAATGTTCATAGGATTGGATTGCTTCATTCTTCTTCAATTACTTGTCCTGCTTACCATACTAATTAACTTTGCATGAAAGGGAAAAGGGTGCTGCCATGGTTGGAAAACTGGGGAAGAACTCCGAGTTTTCTGAAATCAACATTGATGATGCGGATTCACTGCAAGCAGCTTTGAGTGGTAAGCATGAAATTTCGTATCCTGGTTTGATCATTTATTAATTATTTCTTAAAATGAAGAGTGGTGTAACAAATATGACAATATGACATTATTCTCCTATTTAAACTAGACACATGCCTTTTTTTATTTTGACTGGGCACTGCATGTCTAACTTCCAAGCTTTGAATGATGAAAGTATGAATGTTTTCTTCTCTAGCTGTTGAAGAGAAAATAAAAAGTGTCGTATACTATGAATGATGCCCTGAAATGGTAAACGTGCAACCACCTCTAAAATTTGAAAGGGCATTCTTATGGTGTCACATAACTTGTAAGACTCAATCTATACTCTCTATCGACAGATGTGGACCTTGTCATTCATGCTGCAGGGCCCTTTCAAAGGGCAGCAAAGTGCACTGTATTGGAAGCTGCTATAGAGACCAAGGTAGGAAAAGGTAACTATTATGTCCTAATTTCATTATTTTGATACTATCATATATACACACGCACACACACACACACACACACACACACACACACACACATATATAGGTGACCAATAGCAGGCTTATTTGCAATCTTATTATGTGAGTAACATCTTACAGTTATTTCTACGCTTCTACTTGCAGACAGCATATATTGATGTTTGTGATGATACAAGCTATGCTCTGCGTGCAAAATTATTCAACAATAGAGCACTGGCTGCAAATATTCCCGCCATAACAACTGCTGGGATCTATCCAGGAGTGAGCAATGGTACTATTTGTTACATTTCAGCTACTAAGGTGCACTACTTGTGGCACAGATTGAGTGCAGAGTTTCCTATATAATGAGCAAACTTCTAGAGTTCATGATAACATTCATGTGCTACACATTGACACTTACTACTGTAGATTAGGAACCGCTGAATGCAAAAAAATAAAATAAAAAATGAGAACAACCGCCAAGTTGTTTTTCTAACTTTAGTTGAGATGGGATTTTCTGCAGTTCTCCGCATAAGTTCAATTTGGGAGTGCCTGTCAGAATCCATTTCTCTTCTCTGGCACCACCGATCTCTTTGGTACCATATGCTAATTACTTCTACTATCATGACAGTGATGGCAGCGGAGCTAGTTCGAGCTGCTAGAAGTGAAAGCAAGGGGGAGCCTGAGAGGCTAAGGTAATCATTTCCCCTGCTTTTACCTAATTGACGCGAGTTCACAATATCCTCATTTCTTCCTTTGCACTTAAGTCCGTTAAATTTACTTTTGCATAACTATCTCAGGTTCTACTACTACACGGCTGGCACAGGTGGTGCAGGTCCAACAATTTTAGCCACCAGTTTTTTACTTCTTGGAGAAGAGGTGGTTGCATTTAACAAAGGTCAGTTTATCTGAAAATCATATCCTTCCTTTTTATTTCATTTTTCTGTTGTTGACACAATGATACCTAATTATGGAATATGCTGCAAATCAGGGGAAGAAATCAAACTAAAGCCTTACAGTGGAATGCTGAACATTGACTTTGGAAAAGGGATTGGCAAGAAAGATGTTTATTTATTGTAAGTTCTGTAAGATTTCTGTAGCTGCCGATCCATGTTATCATCAGTTCTTAGTTAATTCCATCCTAAAAGATTAATTACCCCAATATCAGGAGATGCCTATATTGACTAACAAATAGGTTAAAAATCTTGTCACCCACAAAAGAATTCGAAATGTTGATACTTCCATCATGAAGAGTTGAAGACTTTAAGGCTCCTTTTTCCTTTAGTTATTATCTTGAATTTTCTTGCTACCTTGGATAAATGTTTGACAATAAAGTTTGTGCTGGTTTTCCGAGCCTGGGTTATGTTGAAGTCTGATCTCATTTGGTCTCCATTAAGTTGCTTGATTGAGAAAACGTGAAACTGTGTGACCTAAAATGATTTTCTACTTAACTTCATTTTCAGGAATTTGCCGGAGGTTCGCACTACTCATGAGGTCCTTGGAATACCGACCGTCAGTGCCCGATTTGGAACTGCACCATTCTTCTGGAACTGGGCAATGGAAGCCATGACAAATCTTGTTCCTGTGGTATGAAGTTAATATGATATAGAACAAGATAATAATTGCGACTATTCAATGCTTTTCTCTTTTAGGTACTGTTGATAGAACTTAAAAAGTAATTGATATACCAACTTGTGTCAACAATTAAGTGATATATGTAGCGAAATCATATAATTTATCACTAGGCATTTTCAATTTGACAAAAAACAAGATGTCCTTTCTATTCGAATAGATGATCCAAAAATGTTAACAAAGGCAGGGGAAATTATGCCGAGGTGATTTGCTGAAGCCTAAGTTATGTTTGATACTATACTTACTGTATGAGTAAATGCGGTATTCGTGTAGGAAGTTCTGAGAGACAGAAGCAAAGTCCAACAGTTGGTTCAATTGTTTGACCCTGTAGTAAGAGCAGTGGATGGGATTGCTGGAGAGCGAGTGTCTATGAGGGTGAGACACTAAACTCATAAATGACTAAGTTTGATAACTCCCATTGAATTATTTGACGTAAAAGCTCTTTGCTTTGGATTTTCCTCATTTGTGACTCGCATTGTAGGTTGATTTGGAGCATACAGATGGACGGGACACCGTTGGCATATTTAGTCACAGGAGGCTATCTGTGTAAGTCTTACATGTCCAGATCTGTATTTTACACTCAGTAAGAAGCATTTTGAAGTGTATTTTCTGGGTGTTTTAATTTTAATATGGAATTTCAGATCAGTAGGTGTGGCAACAGCTGCCTTTGCTCTTGCAGTTCTTGAGGGAAGCACACAGCCTGGGGTTTGGTTTCCGGAAGAGGTATTTTCCGCTGCTTAATATGCTGACACAAAAGTCCATTTTTTTGTTGAAAAACCTCATGTCACATTCTTCATGTAGCCTGAAGGAATTGCAATTGAGGCGAGGGAACTTCTTCTCCATCGTGCATCACAAGGAACGATAAATTTCGTAATGAACAAGTAAATATTTTTTCTTGGAAATTGAAGTATATATCTCTTTAGTTATCTATTAACATTTTTAGTAGTGATAGCTAGCATTTCTTCCTCTACAGGCCAGCGTGGATGGTGGAAACAAATCCGAAAGAGTTTGGACTTGGAATTTACATTTGAGAATCCTTGGGAGGAAGACAAACTATGGTTTGACTTCTGCACTACATTGCAGAAGCAAAAGGTTCAGAGTTTTCCCAGAACTGGATATTCTTTAATTCTTAGTTCAAACAGTGAAACAGATTTCTACACCACTGAGCGATTGAACAGGCTTTACAGGACATGGATGCTGCTTGTTTTTCATATGAAAATGAGGAATACGATGTAAATTTTAGTTTAACTACATTCACAAAGCAGTTTTTACTGGTAATTGTTTGAAGAACATGTAACAAACCATTCTCAATGAGCAATGGTTAAATATTTTTCTTCTCATGTTTCTTTGCAGTTTTTGTTTCTTCCAAAAAGACTGTGATTAAGATTACATTTTTCCAGTAATCTACAAAAGCTCTGCATTTCTGTATTAGATGCTGGACATGGAGGACTATGTTTTATTACCATTATGACATTAACACGTCCAAAGGGAATAAGAGATGCTTTGGACGTCGGCGTCCTTCTGTGTTGGTCAGGGCGGCCTGGTTTTTAGAACCTTGGCCACCGCATTGAGCTCGTGTAGCCTTGATTATGGGCTTATACCGTCCTCGCATCCTGGGCTTTAAGCTTCGATCCAGTAGGCCAGGCCCACTGAATTCATTTTTTTTAAAAAAATAATTTAAAATGCATTTCTGATTGTATAATACTATAATAATATATACACACAGAATTACAGAATCGCAGACCTTACAAAACCCCTTCCAGTTCCAGTAATAGGGTTTAAGCACTTCGGTGCCTCAAGCTTCAGCACTTACTAGTTCATTCATGGCTGCAAGAATCTTGATTTCTAGGGCTTCGTCGAAGAATCTCCATCAGAGTCTTTTGAGGCCTTTCTTTTTCCATCAGTTCCCACCGGCTTTCCAAGTCCTAAGGAGCCTTCACTCTTTGGTTTCCCGGGAGTTCAATTCCCGCAATTCCAGGAACTCCAGGAGCATAAACACTGCTCCTGATTACAATCTTGACGAAGCAGGTGTTACGGCCCTTAGTCTCGATAACCGCGTGCCAGCCACTGTGATCACGGGTTTTCTCGGTTCTGGAAAGGTCAGTGGGTACTTGTTCTTTTTTCCCTCTGTTTGGTTGCCGAGTGAATGGTGAAAGTGAAGGAAAAATGAATCAAATTGACTTTTATCTTAATAAACTCTTGTATTAGCATGAAATTCAACTCATTCTTGGACATTCTATATGTTGCAGACCACTCTATTGAATCATATTCTGACATCCCAACATGGCAAGCGGATTGCTGTCATAGAAAATGAGGTAGTCGGGCCTTGTTTTATGTTTGCAAAATATTGTTTTTGTTGCTTATGATGTATTGAGTAGTAGTTTCAGCTCTGTAATTGGTGGATAGAGTTATTGGGTTTTTTGTTAATGTTTATTTTGTTATTTCAATGATTGTCGATGCAGTTTGGTGAGGTGGATATTGATGGATCATTGGTTGCTAGCCATTCCTCTGTTGCTGAGGACATTGTCATGGTTAATAATGGTTGCTTATGTTGCACTGTGCGGGGAGATCTAGTTAAGATGCTTTTGGAGTTGGTTAAGAAAAAAAGAGACAAATTCGATCATATTGTCATAGAAACCACAGGTATGTTTGGTGAACCTATACTGATAGAGTTTGTAGAGACCATATTGTCATACTATGAACTATTAACTCATCCTAAAAGTTTACAGGTTTTTCCTGCATTCTTGAGATGCTTGAGGTATTGTTTGCATAAGCCATTGAACTGTGTGAGGATGTGAGTTTGAATCATGAAACATGATCCAGATCTCAATGTGAATGAATTGTATTTATACATACTGTATATCTCATTGTGGGAGCTTAGGGAAATCCAAGAGTAGATGAATACTACCTCATAGTAGCATGTAACTATTTTTTCCTTAACACCTGAAATTAAAAGTGCCCTTGATATGTTGGTCAAACTGTTTTTCCCATTGTGAAGTTTTATCTTTTCTTATTGTTTTAGGATGTACGTGAATGGGTTTTGTCGTTCCTCTCGTAGAATGCATGTATCTTTAGAATTAATTAATTTCATGATGCAGAACCTGTGAATTCTCATTTTAGGTGCATAAATTATGTGCCCTTTTAAGTGATTTCCCTTGCATCTTTATATGGTGGATTCCTCTTTGCAGGACTTGCAAAACCAGCTCCTGTCATTGAAACATTTTGCACTGATGAACTTGTTTCACGCCATGTGAAACTGGATGGAGTTGTTACTTTGGTTGACTGTAAGCATGCCATGCAACATCTGGATGAAGTAAAACCAAGGTTTGTGGTGAACGAGGCAGTAGAGCAGGTTGCTTATGCAGATCGAATTATTTTGAACAAGGTAACCTCCGGTTTCCTACAGCAAAAATACCAAACTCCAGCATTTTCTATCTGCATTGTTTTTACCTTTCAACTAACTCATGTCCTTAGTCCTGCTTCTAATACCGGTGTGTTTCTTTTTAGTATATTGATGGGTTTTTTCCGGATGGTCTTGGCAGATAGATTTGGTATCTGAGACTGAATTGGAGAGATTAACCAAGAGAATTAAAGTAAGTTCTTCCATCTTTCACACGGGGCCTAATTTGGGCATTGTGTAATTTATATTTGAGCTCTGTTTTTGGTGCCATGCTTGACTCCTACTTGTAACGGTGCCATGCTGCTAGCATATAAATGGGATGGCTCCAATTAAGCTTGCAAAGTACGGATTGGTCGACATGGACTTTGTTTTGGGAGTTGGAGGATATGATCTCGAAAGGTTGTTAAACATCTTTGCACTTAGGCAGTCTCTAATTTTTCATGTTATCATTTAAGGGTTTGGAATGCATATTTATATTTCAAACAATATAGTTGGACTCAATGTTACTAATATGTGAAATGTCTTGACATTGCAGGATTGATTCTGAAATTAACACAGATAGTTCCAGTTGTGAAACCCATAAACATGAAGCCACACAAGGTTATCATCACTTCATTCGTGCCATTTTTCTATGTTCCATTACCTAATGTACCCTTTTGGCTGCGTGTTTTCAGAACACCATAAGGGGCATCATCATCATGACCACATGCACGATTCTGCTGTCTCAAGTGTTAGTATTGTTTGTGAGGGCACCCTTGACCTTGATGAGGTAATTAATATTTCTGTGCTCTTTTTTTATTGACCTCTTTCTTGGTGAGAGGGAATATTAATGGAGAGGGAACAAATTGGACACCAGTAACGAGCAAAAATCGATTAGCCCGTAAGTCCACTGATTAACAGAAGATAATTCATTCTCTTTCATCATTCTGCTGATGAAAATTGAGGTCCATGATAGCTGAAGCTAAACTGACTTTTGAGTAATTGGAATTCCTATTCACTAAAAGGAAGAGCGGATGAATATTTTGCATTGGGTTTTATAGGGCTTCCTGTTAGATGTGAATTTCATGATAGTGCAAAGGGTGTATTCTTGGATGAAACGAAAACTTTAAAATTTTGATCCCATAGCAATGCTTTTTACCTAGAAGCATCAGTAAACTGTATCTGTATGAGCACTTCCATTTGACTGAGATCTGTTTGTCTATTGTATTTGCGCCTTTTCTTTTCTTGCTGTATCTTTTTGGCATAATTTGGAATTTTCTGTTCACTCCCATTCTTGTCTAAGTTCAGACATGGTGTCTTATTCTTACTCTTTTGTGCACGGACCAGCTTGATGATTGGCTTGAGAGGCTGATTGAAGAAAAAGGGGAGGATTTATACAGAATGAAGGGTGTCTTGTCTGTGACTGATTCTGATCAGCGCTATGTTTTTCAGGTTCTTGTTTCTTGATCTTATGATGCTTTCAGTATCTTACGAGTAGTTCTTCCATGACCGTCTTTATTTCTTTAAGATTCAATATTAATCCCATTTTTTCCTTGCCTGTTTTATGCCGTCATTTCAGGGGGTGCACTCCATGTTGGATGGTTGCCCGGGGAAAACATGGGGACCGGAGGAGAAGAGGGTTAACAAACTTGTGTTTATAGGAAGGAATTTGGATGAAACGGCACTAAGAAAAGGTTTCCAAGGTTGTCTAGCGTAATCGTAAGCTCACGCATGCCATATTCTTGAAAACACCAGACGTATTGGAATTGGAGGTGAGAAACAAACTTGTTGAGGGTTGTGTATTGACTGGTTTGTATATCCCAAGTTTCCATTTGATGAGAGAGAGAGATTTTATGTTCATGAGAGCGCATACTTAACTGCATTATATGAAGCATTTTGGGTTTTGTTTGGGCCTCATGTCTTTGTTTAATCTCCATCCAGAATGTATATCGCTTCAAGGGCCATATTGTTACCATATTGTTATAGAATTTTCGTTTTCCAAGTTTGGGCCGGCCCTAATCTATGGCATATGCAACTCGGCCCATGATAGACTCTAGTCATGAAAACTTGGGGAGATGCTTTGATAAATGGATCATAATTATTCACGTTTCACTCTTGAAGGCAAAACTCTCGTCTGGTTTAGACGAGAGAGTTTATCTGATCTGAATTAAATCACGTTTGGACATAAATTATGTTTGAAATTTGAGTTCAAATACAAAAATTTTGTCCAGTTTAAAATTTGGTTTGGGTTTAAACATAGAAATTTTGTTCAATTTATATGTTCGGCTCCTAATTCGAATTAGGTTATCGTCCGATTTACTTGTCCAAATTTAATCAATTAAATATGTTTCAAATCCAATCAAGTTAAGGAGTGAACATGTATATATTTTATAAGCATATTTTATTGTCCAACCCAAAACCGACTGGTACCCATTTTCTTCCACCATGGTGGAATCTTTTGTTATCATTTCGTAAAAAACAAAAAAAAAAAAAAAAAAACCTCAAGAACCTTGTGAAAGGACATGCTCTTGATTAGTGTCTAAAAGCAAAGTTTTAATTGGACGGACTCAAAATCGGTTTTTACAATTTGGCCAAATAAAATCAAACGAATATTCTCCGGTCATCTCCAAGCTCCCGCGATGTTTACGAAGACGTCGAAACGTGTCTACATTCTCATGTGAAAGCACGGAAAGTCCTGTTTTGCCCCCACCGCGGTGGGTCCTCCATGTGACTTCACGAATATTCCATTCACCTTGTTAGCCGGCGAATATTCCACGCTGGCATCTACGTAGCGTTAAATAATTAATATTCTCTCCTCCAAGACTCTTTTGTCGTTTCTCGCACCCTTTCAGGAGCTCCCATCACCATTGGATTTGCATAAGCTCTTGAGAGTCAAACAACCTGAAGACATCCAACGGTGCAGGATCAGTAGAGTTATGCATGATAAACACTACATGTTTTCTACTTTTTTTTCTTCTTCTTGTTCTTAGTACGTTCATATTGGTATCAGATTCGTCGGCGAGGTTTCCTCCTCATGTTCTTACACTCATTTTGTATAATTAATTATATATAATCACTGTCAACTTGTCCCCTTGTCTTTGTAATTTGGAAACAAGAACTGGATTTTTTCACTATGTTCTTTGTGTTGAGAGTTTTAAATCTCAATTGCTAAGGCTGTAAATTAATTAAAAGGAGATTTAGAATGTTTTTATTCGTCTCTTTTGTTCCTACTCCATCTCACAACCCTTCTTTGTTCTTAGTCGATGTACATTTTGTTTGATATTGAATCAAAATCTATTTCCAAAATAAAACCCAGCAAGAGAACTTAACATAAAAGCAATTTTTGACTTATATAATTATCGTCTCATCTCATGCAAGAATCATTGGTCCGTCCTTGTAAGAGACTCGTATATATATTTCGTGTATTCATTGTTCATCGACACCGCTTATATATACTCAAAAGTCCAAACTAGGAGCAGTTGGTTCTTCTTCTTCTTCAGTACCTTTTTTTTTTTTTTTTCCTTTCTTGATTTATGAACACATTGGGGAGAATTTTGCAGCAAAAGAGGCAGAGAGAAGGATTTTGTGGGGTATTGAATTTATTTTGGTAAGGTGAGTTGGATTGGAAAATATGGAGAGAGGCTATGGAGGGGGTTATTCATATGCGAATGGAGTGGTGATGACCAGAGACCAGAAGCCAAGGCTGCGATGGACTGCTGATCTTCATGAGCGATTCGTGGATGCTGTAACCAAACTTGGTGGCCCTGATAGTGAGTACATTTACTTTCCCCCTTCACTTACTCAAATCAATTTTTCTTTTTTCAGCTCCAAATCTTTTTTTCTCTTTTGAATTGTGGGTTTTTCTGCAAAACCCTGAATAAGAAAGTGAAAGTTCATAAATTAGAGTCATAAACAGATGCAGATTTCATTCAAATTTCAAATTGGTTAACGAATGTTTTAGATTGCAAGTCAATTAGTTAGGAGAGAAGTTTTGATGATCTGTTCATTGCAGAAGCAACTCCCAAGTCAGTGTTGAGGTTGATGGGCTTGAAGGGGTTAACATTGTACCATTTAAAGAGTCATTTACAGGTATGTAATTATCAATATAGACTCTTAATGCTGCTTTCTGTTACTCTGATTCACATTTTTTTGTTGAAAGAGTGCAATTTGGTTTTTGGTTTATGACGCTTAGAAATATAGGCTGGGACAGCAGGCTCGGAAACAGAATGGTGGAGAACGAAACGACGAGAGTGATGGTGAGTGTCATTACTTGATAGTTTGATTTAATGGCATTCAAAGTCTAAATTGGAACCAATGATGTTTGGGATTACTTATTGTTTATGTTTGTTTTGTGAGCTTATTCCTATGTATACTTACGGATTATTTATTTATCTGATCTTGAAGGGGGCTTATATGTTCAGTTCGGCAATCAATCCTGTGGGACAAGCACCAGTTCATCAAGAGTTGATAGCAGAGAAGGGTATGTTACAGCATCACAAAACCTTACACATTCATCAAATCTGATCCTAATTCTACAGAAACTAAATGAGTTCATAGTAATTTTAGTCAGCTGCCCGTCTTCATAAGAAGCTCCCTAAATGGTCTGTATTGATTGCGCTATGATCGGATCAAAACGTGAAAATTTCCAGCATTTTCTTTTGCTTCATTTATTGTAGCCCTGATATCCATTCGAACATTGCTTATGCCAGTATTTCAAATAATCTGCATAGGTTTTTCCAAAGCCATCAAGAGCACACATTTGAGAGAATAGTTAACTTAGCCAAAACAGACAATAGTTTGCTGCTTACTCTCATTAGGATCTCCTTTTTTGTTTCTGTTGTATAATTTTGGACTTCATATTTTGGTTTTATTTCGTAACACAGTTGAACTTGTATTGGAACAGAGATGTTCCGATTGATGAAGCTCTAAAGTGCCAGATTGAAGCCCAAAAGAGGTTACAAGAACAGCTTGAGGTACATATCTTGAGTAGTCTTACTATCATTTTCTCTAGGCATTCATAAATACAAGGGAACAAGCAAACGGTTGAATTAGATAGAGAGAATAACAAAAAGTAATGTTTTTAAATATCTTGGCTCGATTTACCAAGATGACCGAGAGTTCATACAGGTTCTGTAGTTCAAGAGTTCATGGTCTTTTCTGCAAGTGACAAATTACTCTGATAATCTGACATACAGGTGCAGAAGAAACTACAAATGAGAATAGAAGCCCAAGGGAAGTACTTGCAAGCAATGCTGGAGAAAGCCCAGAATGGCCTTTCACTAAATGTGAATTCCAATGCGAATCTAGAAGCGGCAAAAGCTCAATTGACAGACATCAATTTGGCTTTGTCGAGTCTTATGGAGAATATGAATGCAGAATCTTCGAACGGATTAAGTACTGCAGCTGCAAGGAACAATCACTACAACACAGTAAACAGTTCTTTTCAGTTTCTCGGCGGAGGGGAAAGAGAAGAAGCCATAAACATCAAGGTCGAAGAAGGTTCGATGCATTTTGACTTGAATACCAATAATAGCTATGACTATGTTGCTGCAAATGGATCTGAAATGGAACTCAACATGCTTTCACTTTGAAAATAAAATACCACCATTAGGACTATTCATGTATTCTTCGTCGTATGCCCTCCATAGCTGCTTATACATATATGAAAGTTGCACCTTGATACATGCCAATTTTGTGAGGATCCTAAAATGTTCCATGGTAATTGTGGGCTGATAAAAATAGAGCGATTTAGAGGGGTATAGCACTGGAAAAAAAATTTCATGCATCTCTAGACATTTTTGTTTCCATGAGCTTGTTTGATGCTTAAAATGTCCGTAGCAGAGAACAATTTCCTAATTACTCTGTGTTTTCTTGTCCACTTTCTTCTTTCATTTGATTCATTCTCTTAATGTTCTTCAGAGATAGAAATACTGAGATTGAAATACTTTCCATGATGCTTTAGCTGTCAGAAAATGACAGGTTTTCTAGTACATTCATTTCATACGTACTTGTTATTGTAGAGATTATACCCCCTACTCCTTTACATAGATGGATGTACTTGCTTGCTATAGATAGAGCTTCAAATATTCATCCATGCGAGTGCATTTTACTTCTGGATAAAGCTCTGAAGCTTTTTTTGCTTCTCCTCTTATTTCAAGGTTTGTCAAACAACCTTCATTGAATATGTTAAGCAATACCCTTAATGGAAGCAAGTAAGTCTTGAGTAGAAATACCGATCTTTTCTAGTTTCTTTCCAGTAAGCTTCTCCCACATCCCTACGAACTGTGTTTGAGACAGTGTTTTCCCATAGAGATACACTAGCAAGCGTTATATTTGAACAGGAATGGAATTGTGTGGGACAATCCAATCCAACTCCAAAGAAAAGCTTGGTTGAACTTGAATGACACTCCGTTTTTATGAACGTCAAGTAATCTCTTCACTATTATTAGATCATATTCAAGTGCCACAATCTAATTCAATTCCTTGTTTTTTTTTTTTTTTGTGTTTTTTTGCTTGATCATATTCATCTGTAATTGAATAAAAAGATATAATTCGCTGCTAAACAAATTAAATTTCATCCTTATCCAAGTGATGCTGGCTACAGGTTAGTTGCTCCTTTAAGACACTAAAATCTATACAATTACAGTCCATAATTTGAACTTTGTTAATGTGTGGTTACCATGTGTTTTTGCACCCGAAATGCTGGTACAGTTGGTGAGAAGTGCCGCTTAACAATGAAGGGGGAAATAAGATCACAAATCGCAGAGTAATGCAAGAAAGAGATGCAATATTCCTTTGGACCATATTTTGCCAAGAAATTCAACTACAGAACCACGGAGAACCGCACTCCACCTAAAATGAGATGGGTAAAAGAAATTGGGAATGAAATATAAGCACATCTTAAAGAATTAACTCGTACAAGATCAGTGCACAGGTCAGTGGTTTCCTTGCGTCAAGATGGATCTGGTTCGAGTTTGGGAACAATGGCAGAGGACAGCTCTAAATGAGAAACTCGGACAGCGCCAATCAGCCGTTCGGGCAATTCATCTGCAGTATTTGCCTGTGATAGAACGGCAAAAGGAAGATTAAGTTCTCATACAAACTGCCCGTAGTCATAGATAGCGCAGAGTTCAGAAATCCATAGACACAATTGTGGCAACAAATTAAAGATTTAGACAAGCAGTATATTTTTTTACAACTCCTGATAGCCTCAACATTTTCATCACTTTGTTTGCACAAAGCACAAGCCCCAAGATATGCTACTATCACAACTACATCACATCAGAATCCTATGACATTTGTTTAGGTGAAAAACAGTAAAACCACTATGGTCCACCCAAGTTTAGTACAAATTGCTCCAGGAGTACTAAACACTCTTTTAACAAATAAAAAAAATCCCAACTTATCAAGATTTATTCCTAATAATGGTGCTAACCTCGGAAGATTTTCCTTCTCAATATAAAAATAATTTATTCATAGCAAGCCTAGGTGTAATTCTAGAAGTGTGCAAACACTAACAGATGCTATTGGGCAATTAAAGGGACAATTTGATAACTAGTAAAAAGAGTGAAACCGAAGAGCACAATATTACATAGACCATCATGACGGGTACCAAAAGGCTATACCTTTCTATCAGGAATCAGCAATCATCTACTGGACAGACAAATAGGAGAAATCTGGTCGAAGAACTAAACTACTTATTTAGCTTGACAAGAATTAGGGACCAAAATCCATTGATGCTCAAACTGTTGCCCTGTTTTTGTTCATCTAAAGCTTATAATGATTAGCATACACCTTGAATAGAATAAACCATCACTACAATGAATCAAGATGAACTTAAAAAGAACTATAAGAATTCAAAGAGAAAGCACATAATCAGTGCAAACAATGAAACGAGTTAAAAATCATGCAACCAATGTGCCTTATTTCTTCGGCTAAAATGTATAATTCTCAAAAATCATTAGTTCCTAAAATTCATTTTCTTGTTATCAGAGTTTCCGTGGAAGGTTTGCAGCTCACAAAGATTAAAAGTGTATTGTCAAATAGGGAAGCATGATGAAGTGTTAAGTGTAGCCATAAGGACATTCTAAGACATGATACAAGTATACAGCTGGTGATGGGTTGAATAAAGGGAGGCTGAAGTTCATTTGATATGGCCATATGGGTAAGGACGGGCAGGGAAGTCCAAATTTAGTACCATTGTGAACCGTGTTTCCCAATCATACATATTAATTTGATCTCGAGGGGATAATAGATTATCTAATCTAATTAAAGAATAAAAGAAATTACTATACCTCAATAAAAAAAGAAAATAATGCAAGTTCAACCACTTTTCTCAAGTGGCATGAGACTAGACTATGGAACACAATTCCATTCCCATTTAAATCCCAATGATTGCTCACAAGGGAGGGAGCAGTGTCCCTGAAGAGTGCTTCTGTCCTATAAACTAAAGACATACCTGTACAAGGAAAGCCATCTCAACCACCAATGTTGTTATTACGCCAACTACAAGTCCCAAAACTCCATTAGCCACGGTAGAAGAACCAATGTCAACATCGACCTACAGAAAGATGAATAAGGTAAACCTTATTAATGCCATCATATAAGAATATTCCTTCGATATCAGGTATCAAAGACAGTTTTTACCTCTAAGTACTTAGGACCACGGATGTAGTTGCAATCAACTGCTTTTCCCAATAAACAGGGAGTACTTCCAACACTTTGGCGCACAATCCAGGAGCCCTACAATACACGAGAAATGCAGAAGACAAAATATAAACAGACTTGGAAATTTTTTCACTGACCCTATCACAACTTGAAATATTTCAATTTCACATCCGGTAAGAGTTAAATTCTTGCGGAAAATCAATCCCAAGCATGCAACATATACATGATAATGGGCAATCTGCCACCACAGTATGAAAATGTCTTAGGCAGCACACAAGCTTTTGGACAGGCCTGGGATCCTTGATACAATCAATCAAGACCAGTGGAACACTATTTGGTCTCACTATGCCCTTAGGGGCAATATTTTTATTAGTTTTCTTTGTTCAAGCTAAAGTCAAATAAATACAAACCATAAAAAACCCCTGGAGACTGGGGATGAAATTGAAAGTCAAATACACACAAACCATTTTTTACGATATCCTTGTTGCGATGGAAGATATAAAAGTCTACTCAGGTGAAGTTTAACAACCCTAGTTTTCTTACTCGGGGTCCACAAATGCCACTGAAAGAGAATTCCAGTGCCCAATTTTCTAATTGCATGCACTAGACAATTCTTCGTTTAATTTAAACCGGAGAAACAAATGAGAACACAGCAAGCGGGCACAGTTACATGGAATGTACCATGGCTGACATAATAAATACAAGAGGATGATATGTGAGATTTTCTACTAAGAAAACAAAATCCACCCACAAATCCGAAGAAAGAGAGGAAGTGGATGGAGATAACTATTCACAAAACTACATTCCATACAGCATAAAATTTGCAATATCATTCACAATTTCTCTCAAACAAGCCAAGACTAGTTATAGATGGAAACACCAAGTAAGAGAGGCCAAAACTAGATTTGGGCAAAAAACCATTCAAACTTCAGTGTCATGTTCTAAGATGGCTACAGCCAAAAAAATCTTTCCATTTGCAAGTCAGAACTAATAAAAAAGTAGCAAAAAAGAACAAGTCTATGGAAATAAATCAAGCTATTGCATATTCCTTCTCCATGAACACTCAATTGTCTAATTTAAAACTAAAAACATAGGTAAAGCATTTAGTTTATATCCACTCTTTTTCACCCTCTACATTTGCAATACAAAATCATATGAAGGATGATATAATTGTCAGTAGGACAACAAACAGAGGCATAAATATCACATATATCACTCTTGTCCACTACATACCACAAAGATTGTCTACCAGTTTATGGATAGAAAGTGGGTGACCATTGTATCAGGACATTAAATTCTCAATTTTCTGTGAGATGCCTTGCCACATACTAAAAACTTAATTGTTTCACACGCAACCCTTGTAATTCAGGAGATTCACACACGAATTTATAAAATTAGAAAATGACAGGTGAGATCTAGAAGCATGCACCAAGTCCAGAAATCCCATGGGGACTTGGACAACTTTTTTGTGATCAAAGCATGTTGCTTGCTACATGGTAACAAAGAATTATACCTTGGGAACCGATGGAATGAGCTTAAATCTACTATTACGGAATTCATCGTCACCATCCACAAATCGCTGCAAGAGGGAACCAGGCACTAATTCCTTTGTCACAAAATAGAATACCATGCTGTAGTGAGTTGAACCAGGCACCTGAAAGAGAACAATATCGCTTGTATCCAAACCACATGATGCATCACGTATAAATTTCATAATGCTAAATCAGATAAACTTACTTGCAAATTAAAAACCATAGAAAAGAACCCTTTCTCTGAGGCAACCTACACAAACATTCATAAACAAGTCACCGTAAGTTGTAGATTCAAATTCACAAACCACAAATCATATACATTGGTAAATTTGAATTTAAATAAGAAAAACAATTTATCAGGTTATCTCAATAAATGTTTCCAATCCAACTGCAGACAAAATTTCTGTTAACATGATCAACTTGATCCTCCATTGGTTTACTCAATAAGCTTTGTGGCTTGAAGAACATGAGCAATCTTAAGAACAGGAAAATATTCAAGATTTAGACAAGCTACATTTTGATAAAATCATTGCCAAGTGTTCCATGCACTTCCTAAAATGGTACATATATGAATGTCGACATGTCGAAAAAGTGGGCTAACATTAAGATCATTGGGTCAGCGGATCAAAGTAGACGATCTTCCAACATCTAAGTTGGTCAAGATGGGTCCCTATTACCTGTTAAGTTTTTGGATTTAGCCAGACTCTGACTGCCTGAACAGACTAGTCGGTGCCTCAAATATGATTCCAACCTTATCTTGAGTCTCTTGACACACAGTCCGGCTGATTGGAAGGCAGAGAGAAAAAGTAACACTAGTTCTGAAGGATACTCACCTAGCTTTAAAATCATCACATCAATACTACACTATCAACATATAAGAACTAAAATGCTTCACGAGGGAAGCTACATATTCACTACCTGCAATCACCCTGACAGGCAAACCTGAGTGTTCCAAGGGACTTACTGAATGAACCAGTTTACTAATGCTATATAACTGAGGCAAAAGAGTGCCTCAAAAAAGGCTTGATTTATGAGCAACTTAAATTTAGAAATGAGCCAACTTGCAATAACTTAAACAAAGTAGAGTCCGACCCCTTGTTCACAGGTGACATTATTTAGTCAGCAGAGAGGGCAACAGAGTAAGCTCACAATCCAGTCAACCCTTCCATTGAAAAGTTGACTTTGACAGAACATAACAGCTTTGGGTTGACACCGATCCTAGAGAAGTCAACCCGATTTTTCAGAAAACATTAGATGTATGTCATCAATAGATTGAGGTCATGCTTGTATTTGATTTAACCCCATAATCACAGATTTTCATGTCTAACGGGATACAACAAAACGGAAACACTAACAAAATGTTATCAACAGAAAATAAAAATAATAAGTGGAATCAGAGTCTCTGATACTTACTTGCACTGCACATCCTTGACGCCTGGCTACATGGTCCATTCTTTTGGTGTCCTTGAACCAATCTACCGCAACGAGATCCATCAAATGTTTCCCAGCAGGGATCTTCAAATAACACCACACAATATGGCAAGCTCAATAAGATCATAAGGCATAACCTAAAAGACTAAAGAACTTGTTGAAAGTAAACAACCAAAAGATCCTGGAACCTTTATTTTGTCATAACAGAAATGCTTGCCGCGAACTCTAAAGTTGTTCCCCTCGGCGATTCTCCAGCAGTCACGAGCAGTATCCCGGTCATCATGGCGTAGATTACCAGAATAACAGGATAAATCAATTTGATCAATTGGTTCTTCTTCTAATGCTTCAATTTATTAGCAAGATTGTGATTAGATTCTATAATGATTTCATGATAGAAGTTTGTTTATATATACTTTTGTTATACAATTGTGTAGTTATCACCCACCTGTTCTCTTAACTTCATTCTCAGTCTTGATTCGCTCAGTCTGCGAAAAGTTGCAAACCCAATGTTTGTAAAAAAGATTACAAAAGCATGAGAGTAAATGGTGCAGATCAGACCTCTTGTTCTGATTCAGCAATTTGAAATTCTTCATCCTCATCAGAATATTCATCCATCATGGCAGAGTTTCTGCTAGCATTATTTATTTGATCAAGATATGGGGTAGGATAAACAGAAGACTCATGTGACTTTTGACTCTTCTTTGAAGAAACAGAAGCTGAGGCCATCTTGACCATGACAGGAATTCGAGGGGGAGCACCCCTTTCATCTGTCTGCGCAAACCATTCACGCAGCCCTGTTGCAAAAAAGAAACAAGAAGACTCAATAAAAAAGTGAAAGCATTCACTTTGAAAGAGTGGAAACACAATGAAATAAACTAGCTCTTGTGTCTTATTGTTTCTGTCCATCCTCTCACCAACTAAATTCCCCAATATCTATAAGAATGTACCAATAAAAGGTTAAACAGGTTGCAAGACTAAGTTTTGCTTTTTCCAATATTCCTTTTTGGTATGGAAATTTTTTTGAAAGCACTAAGGTGTAAGCCAGAACTTACAGAATTGACACTTGATAGGACCAATTTTCACAAAAGATAATATGTAACAAAACCTTTCTTCCCGTCTGTTCTATGATAAACATAATCAACTACAATTTTTATTTTCTTCATAAGTAAACCCTCACAACATCACATTTTTCTGGTTTTACATTATAACAAAGTTGGTGTGTCAAACTCAGTTAAGACCAATTCAGCTATTATAATTCTGTGAGCATAGGCATAAACTATATATAAAGGTCAAATTAAACAAGATGCAATTCTCTACCCCATTTCCAACTGTTTCAATTCTCATCAATACAGAATAATCAAGATCTAAGAAAATCAACTATAAGAAAAAGGACAATGAAGCAAAATGCAGAACTTAACACCAATGAAAAAATTAAGCAAACAATTAACAATCACAAAATTTTAGGCTGGTTGCACCAAGTTTGCAGAATTTGTTTTCCCTTAAAAGTGTAATTAATTTCTTAAGGAAACGCTATAGCATTTAATCTGACTCTGCCACTTGTGCTTGCCAAGTTCCAATTCTCAAGCCTAAGTACAGCTGCACAAGGAATTCTTTCATGTTCATAAATGCAAGGAACATATCAATATATCATGCTACAGCTAATCCAATTAAACACCAAACCAATTTTTCAAATACAGAAACTCTGGGACATTTCATGGTTCTGTTGAATAGCTGAGAACTCACAAGAGCCTCAGAGCACGAGTCTGTATTATGCAAAGATACACACAAGCGCAAAAGGGGACAAAACATTCCAATCTCAATCCCAAGACCAAAAAAGTGAAATAAAAAAAGAGCATATAACCAAAAACTAGGGCATGGCCTTCAAGCACAAGAAAATATCAACACAACAAATTTGACTAAGTTTAGAAGTGGGGGAAATAGCAACCCACCAGCAACACTATTTAACATCTGGAGAAGACAATGTTGCTGAAATGATGGAATATAACCCATGCCCCACCCCTTTAGATCGATCTGCATAAGATGCTGCACCTGTGTCCTAGGTCGACCATTTCGAGATTTGAGAGGGGAAATGTTGTATCCTCCACCTAATATCGGCATACCAAATGTTAATTAGATGGCTTACCATTAATGAAATCAACAAACATAACCTTTAAAATAGGTTTTCAGCCCCGTGCTCAGCCAAAAACCCAAGTAATAATTTGAAACTCACTTTCAACATGAGCTCGCACATATCCAGGTTGTGGACCACAGTTTTCATGTTCTCTAGAACGAAATAACACAACTGTAAAATGAAGAAAACAAAATAAAAACAAAAAATAAAGGTTACCGTTTACGAACAACTGAAAATTCTGTGAAGCGGACAAACGAAAAGTTTACCATAGCTGCCATCATCATTTCGGCGCCAATAACGCACGTAGCATAGGTCACGGGGCCAAACAAACCTGTAACCGCTCATCATTGAGAGTAGAATAAATATAGAATAAGTTAATTACTGAAAAACAAAGGAAGGTTTCTTTTGGGATGAATGTGAAAATACATAATTTTTTAAGCAATAAACTATAAATAAACTTGCCCAAAAAAAAAATGAAGTGCACTTAGTAGTTGGTAACTTGGTACAGAGAAAAGTCAAAAGCAGCAAGTCCTATGAGCCTCAATTACCAAGGTTGCAATCTAATTGGTCTATCCAGCATCTTTGAACCCAAATTGACAAATCCAATCAATAAAACATGTGGAGGATGATATGAGATAGTCCAAATCCTTAATCAATAGAAATGGCATCTTCATTTGTTTCTTTTCTGTTGTAACATTTGATCTACAGCACGTAAGCACCACTAAAGGTTTTCAAACTAATCCTCATCTAGATTTTCTCACAATTTTCCATCTTCAACGAACTCTAGAGATGTTGACTGCCAGCTATCTAGTTCCTCAACCTCCAAATCACAGAGAGATGATAAAACCCATTACTCTTAAAGTGGAAGTGCCACAAATTTCTGTTCTCGATTGACTGGACAGTTCGCAGTTTCATGTAGAGCCAATGACAATGCTACTCCAAATGGAAATATTTTCTAAATTAACATCTTGCTTAAAGATCCTTCACCTGTTCGCAGTAGGGCTCTACACCAGGCATTATGCATAATTAGGCCCACATATTCTAGTTTTTTTTCTTTACTCAAACCTTTCAGGCTTAGGATGCTCAGGCTGTGTCACAGGATTGAGTTGATGATTGGTATATAAAGGATAGACTTTGAAATTTAGTTTTGTTATTAAGACTCATGTGAGACTGGGCAAGAGAGGTAGAAGTTGCTTTACTGCGACCACGAGTTCATGGGTTCAATTTCTATAAACAATCTTTCTACCATGCAGGTGGTAAGGCTGTGCATATCTTGCCTTTCTCTGAACTTATCTCCATCACAAGAGCCTTGTGCATAAGAGATTCATCTTTTACCAAATTATGGCTCACATGTATCACAAAACAAAAGGTTCTGCAACTACCAAAATTCGGTCCTCAAAAACATTTGTTTTGTATCCCATTAAAGTCATAAGGTAAATGAAAGGCATCGTATCAGCAACATAGATGAGAAACAGAAGCTGAAGCATGACAGCCATATAGAAAATCTAACACACCATTCAAAGTGCACTGAATTAGTGTACGATCTTGGTGAAACATCTGAGAGGGAACTATGCACTGTCCACCAATCAGATAGTTCACCAAAATCCAAGAGCAATGCATCAGTGTGCGAATCAAGCCTTAAATGAAAAGTTTTGTCATGTAGTAGCACATAAGTAACAAAGTAATTTAATTTGACGAGAAAATTACACAGGGAACCAGTCCAGCTGAAGTCTATGGTAGAGAATTGCTGTATGCCCATCTACCTCTTCCACTAAGCTACCATACTGGAAGCTGCAATCCCATCTGAACAAGGGGCAAAAGTATGTTATAGAACTCCTAAAGCAAGCTATCATGATTAAACCATATCAATAATCACTAAGTATCTTAGAATTATTTGTCCCAGTAATGTCAATGCACCTTTAATCAATGGATTAGAAACACCTACCTGACTTTCAAATACTATGCAAGAGACTAAAGACCAATGTTATGCTCCCCCCCCCCCCCCAAATTAGGAGTACAAAAACAAAGGAGGAGGTAGGGTGAGAGAGAGAGAGAAAAAAAAAAAAAAAGCTTAAACTTGCTAGACTTCATATTCATATTCAAAATAGTGAGATTCACTTGTCTTAATTCATATTCCTGTAGATATAAAGCCATAACATGCAACAGAAATAAGTCCATAGTGAATGTCACAAACATAGAGAGTGAATAAGGCAAAATGCAGTTGGGGTAGCCCAGACAAGAGTAATTAAGCCAAAAATGACAACATTACATAGAAGTGAAACAATTAGTAAAGGTCGAATTCTCATCAGAGGACTGAGTTGGATCTAAACTGGTAGACCTTGAGTTAACAGAGGCAGTAATTTCAGTTAGGTGGTTAGCCTCCTACATGTGGTGAGGAACATACACATAAACGAAGTGATAAGTGGAAACAGAGAGGGTACAAAATTTTGGCACTGAGAATAATGGTGCTAGATCTGAGATATAAGAATCGTTTAATTAAAAAAATAAAGGTAAACAACTCTCATACAAAAGACTCATGCAGTGGGCGGGGTTGGGGACAGACACAATGTACGGAAACCTTAACCCCACATAATATGTGGAGATTTTTTTTCCAAGAATTGAACTTGTGAACTTTAGGTTGCACCCCTCCAACTCTACCACATCGTTTAATTTTGAATCGTTTAATTCAAAAGGATTGAGAAAAAAGAAAACCCTACTCAAATCGAGTTCCATCCATGCTCATTACAAGCTCAAATATTTCTTCACATGTGGCTTCCACAACACCAACAGCTTTCATTGCTCTACTACAGCTCCTCGGCTGTAACAAGAAAAAAAAAATGACATTCATAACAAGAACCTAATACATAGCAAAATGAAATGCGATAAACAAAAAGGGAAACAGTTCCATACAAGGTAATCAACTTCAAGAAGTTCTTCAAAAATGCGAAGTCCTGCACATCAAATTTTCAAAAACATTTAAAAGGAAAACAATAAAATATGCAATTGACTTTCATCTATGCCACTGCCAAGTAAGATACTTTCTCAACTCAAAATTTGAAGAACTTCCCCTATAACACATAAAGATATATAAATGATCCTCATCGTCAGCCTTTATCCTAGACTAAGTTAGGTCGGCCACATGAATCTATATGAGAAATGAGAATCCATCACATGAATTCCCTGTCGCCATTCATTCTTATCCAAAGCCTACAATAATAAATAAATAAATATATATGTGTGTGTGTGTGTGTGCGCGCACACTACCGTTTTGGCACTGAAGAAGACACCAATTCCTTCTAGAAAATGCTTGATTGATGGCATTTTGGTTAGACAATTTTGAGTCGAAATCCCTTGTCCAATCAAATACTGAATCTGGAGGACCTGCCATTACAAAAAGATGATGAGATCCAAAGGCAGATGGAGCCAAATTAACTTGGTCAATGAAAGAGAAAAACTAAAATCTAAAGAAAACCATTTCCAATTGTCGTTCTTCGTAACAAATTAGGGCGAGCATCATCTTCATCTTCCTGTGCACTAAACCTGCAGACAAATCATAAGTTAAAGTGGCAATGGATTAAAGGAAGAAATATCCCAGAATCATATTTAGGTTGCACATATACAGCATACAAAGTCCTTTCCAAATCATCATTAATTCAACGCCAAACAGAAATCTTCAGCAATCACATTTACACCGCAGCATATCCTGGATACATTAGGCGTTAGCGCCTTTGCCGGCAATCAAGGGCATGTAGTCCTAATGATGAAAAATATCCCTCAACAAACTCCCCAAATTTCAAGGTAAAATTCCATATAATCTTGAAGAAAATATGAATGCAACTAGGTTTGACTACATGTCAAAAACTAATAAATAAAACAAAACCAATATTCTTTCAATAATTTCTTTTTTCCCAAATTAGCGTTAATTAGAAGCTAAAGTTAAATCAATTGTCACTTACTATTAAGGACCACATAGAGACATAAATAAATTTCACACTAAATTCTTCCCACGGTTGGTATACTCATAAAGTTACACCATAACAAAAGTCAAAACCTGTATGCACAAACTTCAAAATGCCATTGTATCTGCTATTTTCTAATTATAATTTAGAGAGAAAGAGTGGAGAAAGAGATTATATTACATCTTGCCGTTAATATACTCACATTCTGTGTCATAAGGAACAACAACAGAGAGGAATACTTATCAAACTTAAGAAAGCATAATCTCTAGATTTGCTCAATCCAAACCATCACAATCAGATAAATAATGACCAAAAGGTACTTACTGACTTTCGTGGTCTGATGAGGAAGCAGTCCTCCCATTATCCATCCCAGATTTATACTCAAAAGATCTATATTTGTTACCATTTGCAATTTGTGACTCTTGATGCTGCATAGGTTGATATCGAACATCATTCTCGTATCATCTAGATGCAGATAAGCGTACAGAAGTTGAAAACAATATAAGGAAGAGAGTCAAAATGCACGTATTATGTTTCAAGAATGATGTCTTGCTGACCAAAAATGATTTAATGAATCTAGCAAAGCTACAACTTCGAGAAGCATATTGCAAATGACAGGTGCCTCAGTTCAAGAAAGAGAGCATAAGATAAACACGTGGAATGATATCAAGTGTGGAACATGTGAAAGTTCTGCAATTAGAAGAACACAAACCTGATCAATCGCAAACTCAATCTTTTCCTTCCAGATTAGAGCTTCCTGTATGTTAAAAGCTGCCATCTGAAAACAAAAAACAGCACATAGGACACTTCTCTCCACAAAAATTTCATAGCAACCAGCAGGTTGTGATAAACCATTAACAGAATAAATAAAAAAAAGCGATGAGAAGCAAAGAACAGGAGGCTAAGTGGAAAATATTTGAAAAATGTATTGAAAATTCTAAGAATCAATTGAATAAGATAAATGAACTTTGCATGTCATTACAAATTTACAACGCAGTACTATCACTATGGCAATAATCATTACTGATGTCATTCCAAGAAAAAAAGCCCTCTTAGGTTATGCATATATGAGAAAAATCTCAAAGTAATCAACAAAAAATTCAAGTGATTTGATTGATGGCAGAACAAAAAAGAGAGATCCACTTCTTGGAAGTCCAACATAGTAAATCAGGAGAATTTCCAGCAAATAATAAAGTAAACAGGTTTTCTGGCGCCAAGCAGAGGAAGTTACTGGTCAGGCAGTCATTTATCCTCCAAATACTTTATACATAGTTCTTGTAAGCAAATTTTAGCAACAAAAAGGTAACAGTAGCATATGAAGAGGTAATAAAGCATACGAAGTGCTTAATTTAACATTCCTAGCCATGAACAAACATACACACGTGACTAAGAGATCATCTGTGCTGATTATTTGATGTGACAAAACCAGTTTAAGATCCAAAATCAAAATTACATTCATCATTACCTACTCTCCTAACATAACTGAAAGAAAATGAAGAAAATGCATCAAACGAGTATGTCATAATGTTGGACGGTGCGCATTAATTCAATGCTTAGGACATGTAAGCACGGACCACGCACCGTGATTCTGTGGTACTTTTCTTTCTTGTTGTAAACAGACAAAACATATACCATCTGCAGAAACACAAAAAATGAGGCAAGATTGTGTGAGATGATAATACATATTACAATTCCACAAAAAACAATATTATTACCAACCATAATACCACTCTTTGCCAAAATTGAGTTGAAATGAAAAATGAAATCAACAACTCTGGTCCCTAGAAATAATAACGGCGTGAAGAGCATGATTAAAACAGGAAGAAAGGAACATGCATTTGCCAAAATCACACTTTGACACCGCACACCAGTATTATGACAATGAATGGAACTCATAGGAAATTGCACTACAGTAACCCACATAAACAGAAAACTTTACCCTAAAATATAAGTATATAACAGCTATTGCACCGTATTAATTTAAATAGGAATAATACATACTATCAAAAGCCCCATTCAGCTATATGATGGTAAATAGATTTCTTTGATATATAATGATTGTTTATAACTTTATATCTATAGTGTTACCAACATGGCCATTACAAAAGCTGCCACACTTTAGCAGACAACTTAATATTAGCAATATTTGATTATATCCCTGAACTGATTGCATAAATAAACTATGGCGATAAATCTTTCAATGATTCATTCGACAGTAATTACCTATACTCAATATTTTTAGCACAGTTCCCTTGAAAAGTTAACATACGACGTCAAGACATTCCCCATTAAAAACTATAACTCAAGAATACAAGTCCAATACACAAAAGAGTAAGAATGAAATATTGAATTACTGTTGTTAGAACATATACAGAATAAACTAACGCAATGCAGAATTTTATGCATCAATCTTTCTGTGTTTATGCATCAATCACCTCTGTGTTGAGACAAAATGCACACAACTTACATATCCATGGTGAGTCTTCAATCCTCTATCCTCAACCCTACAATTGCCATCGATCAGCAATGTCTTGATTGGAACCTAATAAGCATAACAAACAACTTTAGAATTTAGAGTAAACTATTGCTTCATTACTATAAATACAAAAGGATCTACATATTCAAGTGTGAAATGCTTTGCCTATCAGAGTAAAAAATATATATGGAATTCTAAAAGACAATTAGTTTTTCCAGGAAAGATGTTCGTACTTTTGCTAAAAGCTCATCCCAAAACAAAATAGTAAAGAATTAGACTCACTTAGAATTGGAATTCAATATTCCTTTAACGGGGGGAAAACAGAAAAAGCATCACGAATATTTATTTTCCTTAACAACATCTGAAAGAAAATAAAGAAGTGGAAACAAGATTTACCTGATTATCTTGAGGCTTCCTCTTGTAATAAGCGAGAAGTCGCGACTCGAGCAGGAAATACCGCATGTGAATGAAGGATCGGCCGATCTTCCTCCTCCCGTACCGCACCATCCATCCTTCGTACACGACTTTCGACATTTCTCGCCTCCCCTCAACAATCCACAAAATGGAACCTCAAATGAAATTCCAAAGGACAGAAATATGTCTCGCAAAATAGGAAGCTCAGATTAAGATAACCTCTCCGCGTCCTGCGAGATCAGGGTACATATATAACTACGTTACTTGATCGCTCATGACTGAAACTGAAACCGGCTGGTAAATCCGCTAGCTCGGAATTCGAATTCAAATTCTCATCCGCAAACGCTCTCCCTATAATTTGAATTTCCGCATTGCGATTAATCCAAGAATCCAAACAACAAATCCTTTCAATTCAACTCCCGGACAAAACAAATCAATATGCAAATAGAGAAAGAGCAGTGTCTCAGAGAAGACGTGAGGAAAAATCAAGAAGGTTGAACAGAGAACACAAAAATTTCTTTATAAAAAGGAAAAGTGTGTTTTTATTTCTCTTTTCAGATCGCAGTATCGCACTGTAGAGTGTAGATACCAAGTGGGGAATGAATCGGTAACAACTAACAAGTAATGAAACAACGTCGTTTGAGGGTTGTGATTCAGAGAGACTAGAGGAGCCGGTATGAGAAGATTCTGATTGCCACGCAATTGAGATTTGAGAGATCCCGCGTTAGGTAGGTGAAAAGAGCTGTCCTCGAGAAGCGAGTGCCTCGTGGAAGGCTGCGATTGATCTGGGCCATGTATGTAACTGCATTTGAGTCCCAATATTCGAATTTTACTCTAGATCAGGCCCATATGCGTCGTTGCTCGGATTTCGGAACTCGGACGCCCAAATAAAAAGGATATGCCCATGACAGAGGCTAGGACGCGACACATTGTAGGCCCAAGCCCATGTACGGGAAAATAAGAAAGAAAGGACGACCTGCACTTCCAAATTATTCCATTTTCCCTTTCTGATGCTAAATTGCCAAAGTCAAAGTGAATATGAAAGAACCTTCTTTGGGCTTTGGCCCGTCTCGTAGTTTTCCAGGTCTCTGTTATATTAAAGAGAGAAGGAAAAAACCCCCCATCCTTTTGGCATCACAATGGACAAGAATTTTGATGTCTTGTTGTGCCAATTGGCACTATAATATTGTATCTTAGGCCATTTAGCAACTCACTGTCAACAATCTAATTCCAAATATTGCTGTTTTTGTTTTCCATCTTGCATTAATCCAATCCAACCCAAGAGTTGTAGTCAACCGATCTTTTTTTTTAAGATATTGGCATACCTTTGACAAATAAATCACAAATAAACGGATTAGAGTTAGTGGGAATGAATTCTTATAAATCGAAGACCCAATTTAACACCTTATGATCTATTAGAGGTTCATATAACTTTTTTTTTGTTCTTTTATTTTGTCAAAATATTTGGGAGAAAGTGGAACCATCTAAATATTCATAATTTATAAGCATAAAAAGGTTCATGATTCCCTAATTTTAAAAAGAACAGATAAGAACACATCCAAAAAATAGCATAAAAATACCCATTACACATATTTGATTTTATTTTTCTTTGTGAGCAACATATTTGATTATTTAATGCATGTATCACATGGACAACCTATTATGATGAGTCATAGTCAAAGAATGCATATAGTATAAAAAAGGTAATTGCTAAATACACACACTTTTTTACTAAATGCACACAAATGACAAGACTGTTGAGAGAAAAAGACATTTGGTGTGTCATGTCTATGTATGGGTGGATGAAGGAAGAAAGAGAAAAAGAAAGAATGATAATCATTTTATGGGCCCCACCTGTCTCCTCTGCTCTCCTCATTAATGCGCATCGTTTTCAACCAACCATTCAGGTGTATAATACCAAAAAAATAAATAAATTAAACCTAGCCACCTTAATGAAAACATGGAAATTAATTAGACTCTACAATGCTATATTTGTTACTATAATTTGATGCAAATTGCATATGATCAACGTGACTACTACGTCTAACATGAAAAAAAAAGTCTATCACTAGGAAAAACATGTATTGTTAATTTGACTTTAGTTATACAATGTTCACATGTGGGAATGCATGTAGTAATATATATATATATATATATATATATATATATATATATATATATATATTCATAACCGACCTATAATTGAATCGACAATCAATTATTTAAAAAACTCACATATTACATTACTAATCTTCTATCATAATGGTTTCAGGAGGAAACCTAAAACGAGTATGATGCATGTATGCATCAAGTTATGCTATACATTGCAACATATTCATGTCAGAATGCGCCCAACTCACCTATCAAGTCACGACGGACAGTATCCCATGCATGTTCGCCTAAACCAAGACAAACAGCTATCGCCAGAAAGTCATAATTTTCATCAAGTAATACATCTTGTACAGACCCAATGTAAGGATGGAATATTGACGGAAACTAACGAACATAAATATGTTCATGCGTAACGTTATTCGATCTGAAACTCCTTTGTGTAGGGAGTGGTGGAGTACTGTAGAAGGATGAGCAACCGTGTCTCCCTAGTTGTAACGAATTGAAACGTACGTATGTTGGACTAATATTGTCACCTCCTTACAAGGGGATGATTATTTTGAGTATAGAATGGGTCATTTTGTAAGGGAATCCAAGTCTATAATGGCTAACATTGGGGTCACTCGTTGTCCACTGAGACATAATTATAGGCATCGGATAACCCCCTACTAAGCTGTGGAAAAAAAAACAAGAGTTGCAAAATACACGTACATATGCTATGGTGGGGGCATGTGATGCCAATAGTGTGTGGGTGTCACATTTGCTATGGTTTATTTGAACCGTGGGATTACGCGTCCGTGAACTTAATTTGTAAACTAGTATGTTACATGTATGCATCAAGTTGTCCATATACGACTGCGCACTCATACCTGGTAATTCCACTGCGCACTCATCTCTAATATAACTAACTACAACTGCATTAATTGAAAATTCCATTCTCAAATTACTCTATCATCCCTAAATAATTAAATATTAAGTTATGGGTTATAATGTACCAAATTTTTCAAAACCTAAAAATAAAAAAGAAAACAGAAAACTTGATTTGGATAGTCCAATTAATTAGTAGAGCGAGTGCGCAGGCTGATGCCCTTGTCCCTCATCAGCTCACGTTAGGCTCCATCACAATTATTCTCAATTATCGAATCTCCAGATAGACCACGATCCCCCACGTGTCAAAATCACATACTTCTCGGCCCCACTGAACATGACCCTACATTTTAAACACCACCATAGACACCAAAATCAACAAAACGGTCAGATCATCGATCTACGAAGTGGGGCCCGGTAAGAAAAATTGGTCTTAGTGTTTTTACACACAAAAGTTACTGTATGACTGACTGTTTTCAGTCAGGTCAAATCATGATTGACAAAAAATTCAATCATCTGTCCCATCTGTGTGCATTTAGTAAAAAAATTGTGTATTTAGATGCACCCTATAAAAAATAGGGCATATGATTCCAACGTAATCACAGCGACCTTTTGTGCCTGTCCTTTTGAGATCCTCACCAGTCACCACGGCCATCATCATCATTTAGCTTTTACAGTTTCATATATCCTCTCCAAAAGTCTCTCTCTCTCTCTAAAATACCATAGATTTATGTATAGTTTCGGGGGAATCAAGCTCTGATTTTGTGGAACAAGCAAAGCAATCATACCACTGTGAGTACACCTTGAATCACCATTGCGATTGCTATTTACTCTTGATGATTGTGTGTTTTCTTTCTCCTTAACAACCAACGACCCCCTGAAAGAAATTTTGAGACCCATTTCATTCTTTTTAGATTTTATCATTTGGGTGTTTTCGTTCTTTTGTATGGTGCCCGGGTCTGTTGGATTTGTGATCTGCAATTGAATTTTTCTCCAGATGAGGTCCATGTGTGTGTTTGTGCCTTTTGTTTTGAAAGCTTCTAGATTTGTTGACTATGAATAGGTGGGTTTTATCCAATTAAAGTGGCAGGGATATTTGACTATGAAAATAGAAGTCCCTGGATTGGAAGCAGAATTTTGTGGTTTATGTTAGTGATAAGAAAAGACCATCTGTTTGTTTCGTGTTTAAATAGTCAAAGTAAAGAGAGATAAAGTTAGTTTACTTATAAAAACCGTTTAAGAGACCCACCTGAAAGAGAATTTTGCATAACAGTTTATTACTTTATTATGTTCTTCATCTCCTTTTTTCTTTTCTAATTGTAGATATTGAAGCTCACCAATTTTTAATGTGAGACTAGCACATGTTCATTGCTTTCAAAAAGTCTATTTGAAGTAATGAAAAGATTGAATATAAACAAAGAAAGCTGAGAAATACAAAGTAGAATCACTATAATTACCTTCTTTTGAAAATTTGCAGATACTTGGAGGATAAAGATTTAGAGACTGTCTATCATACATAACAAGCATGGGATCTTTCAAGGGTCATGCTGTGCCAGGGACTTTGTTCTTGGTGGTTGGAGCCTGGCACATATGGAGCGCTGTGGTTCGCTATGTATCAAATCCCAAGTCATTCCGGGTCCATGTTTGGAACCCTGTGCCAGGTTTTGATGGGAAGCTCAAGTACTTGGAGCTTTACGTGGTAGCTGTTGGTGCCTTTATTGATTTGTGTATTGAGCTTTTGTATGCTCCTCACCTCAAGTATTTTGTTAATGGGGTCTTGAACCCATCTCACATGAATAATTTTGAGCACTCTGGGATGCTTATCATGTTCCTCATATTCGGGGTCATTGCTTTGTTATCAGAGAAAACGAGGTCAGTTTGTGTTCATTCTCTTTGTGATGTTAGCCAAGAAATGTAGGGAAGAAAGGAGTAGTTGAGATAAACTATTTGAAAGAAGAAATGAAACACAAAATCTTGTTTTGTCATTACTTGGAATTGATTGTAACAAATTCTGCATGCCAAATCTTGTGTTTTTTCTTTTTCTTTTTCTTTTTTCTGTGGAAATGCTCCATAGTTGTAAACTTATCAATCAGATTGTGGATTGGGAATAAGATAACTGAACTGTGAAGTTTGAACTGCTGTATTGATTACTACCGCTTTTGGAAGTGTTGAAGACACTTGTATAACTATTTCAATCATCTTACAGCTTATCATGGTGGGGGAAAAGCTAGGAAGTAGATATATTAAGGAAACTAATTAGGGAATGCCTGAACACGGCCTTGCTTACAAATAGTTAAGTAGACAAAGAGAAAGAAGAGGGGGCAGGATGAAAGAGAGAAACTGTACTTTGTGACTAAGCATTATCCAGGCCTTATTTTGTCTTTTTGTCATCCATGTTGTATTTTATTTTCTATAGACACTTCTATGTTTTTTTATCTGAATCCCATCAATGCGACGATAGCTTGATTATCTGTGCTATTTGCTTGTTAAATCTACACTGTATTTCATATTTTCATATTTTCTCTGAGAATACACTGGAAATAAAAGGTGGAAAAGTGAATGAGGAACTTGTGGACTTCTGATTTTGGCTAGAAGAATGATCTTTGCTAATTTGTTTGGTTTTCTTACTTCTCTGAGTGCTTTGGTCAGGCACTCTTTGCTTCAATGATTTGGCCACTATATGTATGGCTAGATTCCTGACTGTAGTGGGTCTTGGTTTTTGGGGCCTGCAGTTAGTGTCTACCCTAGTCAAGGTTGTGCTAAGGGGATGTGCAAAGACTCATTAGGAAAATTGAAGATGAGCCATAAACAATTGCAAATGATTAGCTTCAGGGCATTAAAGGTATCAGAATATCATTGGAGGCTTTTTACTGGGTTTTTCATCGTTTGTTGTTGATATTTCTTTGGAATAGGTCCCTATCGGTGGGTAAACTTCTTTCTTCCTTTTCCCCAGATTAGCAGTACATATCATGGCCAATTGCATTGAAGCAAAGAGTGGCCTCTGTCACTGATATGTCTTTCTGAAATTCTTTACATGCAATAAACCTAGAAAAACGTTTTATTTTTCTGTCTTTCACGAAGTAAATATGCAAGTGATAATTTTTTTCAGTCTTTTTAACTGTCTGAAGACGACATATCGGGCAATATCAGTGACTTCACGTAGCTGTTTGTTGTCAGTGTCACCTACCTCAGTTACTTGTAAAGGGTTGCCGTTTTAGTGCGGAGAAGATTAAATCTTTCCCTGTTTAGAATACTAGTTCAAGACTGAAAAATTCATGATATGATGACAGTTTGATGTAAGGTCAGGGTGTTGGCTATATCTCACAGACCTCAAGTGGTGTGTGATACCGATTGCAGCAACATTATATATATTACGTGATAGATACACTTCAAGCTTTTGAAATATGAGAAGTGTTTAGCAAAATTAACCACTTGCACTAATTGCTTCGAATAACTGTTAAGACACTAACAGTGAAGTTTATCCTTTTTATAGTCTTGCTGATATATATCTCTCTTTTTTGTTCAATTTCTTTGGGTACAGCTTTCTCCCTTTGCCAGAAGGAGCGCTTTGTTTGATTGCCTCTACAGCGTTCAGTGCAGAGTATCTCCTATTTAACTTTCATTCAACAACCCATAAAGGCCTTGAAGGGTACTACCATCTCATCCTTGTTCTCCTAATCGGGCTTTGCATTTTGTCCTCAGTTGCTGGTGCTCTGATTCCTACGAGCTTCCCAGTTGATTTATGTAATGGTATCGCTATAGCTCTCCAAGGCTTATGGTTCTATCAGACAGCCTTCACCCTCTACGGCCCCATGATGCCAGATGGCTGCCGGCTGAAGGAAAGTGAAATATTATGTCGATCAACGGAGAAAGAGGTTAGAGGAGAGCAGCTTGCTAACGTCCAGCTCTTTGTGTTGGTCCTTGGTGTCCTTGTTGGAGTTGTTGTATCTTATGCTTTTGCAGCTTCAAGATATGGCCGTTCTGATTCAAGAAGATTGCAAACCGTTCAGGATGGATTAGATTGACGTTCAAGGAGGGTATGACATCTTGCCTTTCTCCCAATTCTCATTTTTGATAGAATTTCCCTTATCATTCATGATAAATTTGATAGTTCTGAAATTTGCCAGTGCAGAAATTTATTCTGGTTTGTTTGTAAGTTATTTCAAGCTATACTAGACACCATGCCTGCGAATTCTTTTTTGTTCTTGGCAGATCTCTTATATGTACAATTGCACTGATTATTCTGAGCAATTTTTGTCTTAACTGCCTTTATAATGCAGCTTTGAATGAAACCTTTTCATGTTAAATGTGATCTTTGCTTTGTTTACCCGAAGATAACAGTAGTTGTGTGGATCTACAGGTTTTTTAATGCATCTGCTGAAGGAGATCTATTTTTGTAGTTAGGAGAGATTTCTGAAGCTGGCTGAGAGCCTGAGACAGAAGTCACGAAACCAGTAGACAATGAATAATTGTAGGAGAAGTAGCCCGCAATACACTGTAAATTATTACTCCATTCTTCTTTAATGGTAATCATTTAAGACCGACCTTAAAGAAAGGAATTAAGTCCTGCTCCTTGTTATGATGTATGGACCCGCCTTTGTTAGTTAATGCTCAAATACAGTTACAGTTATTCTGGTGTGGAAAATTCAATTCGCAAAAGAAGTTGCAAAATTTGGTGCGACCATATCTTCGCAGCTGGTTGATCATTTTCTAAGGTCCTCCATTCACAACTGCATTATATAAACTGGATCAAGCATGGAAAGCTCTTAACAGAAGAAACCAAAACAAAGGTTCTAGAGCTTCCAAAGGTCAGGTACTATCGATCTCACAATTCGGTCAAGCACAACTTACAACATGCATGAATACCACCCTTGTCACATCTATACTCTGTCCAAGTTACTGAAAATTTTGTTATCACACGATGATGGAAGATTTAATGCTATGGTCAAATCCACTAGCTCCCTCTGCCACTATCAAATTCATAAAACAGCCTCCCAAGTACAAATGCTTCAAAATTGCTACTCATTTTCTTTGCTGATGCACGGGGAAAAACCATGGAAAGTGAAGATAAATTTCAGAAATTCAAAACAAGGTGAATTCACAGCCACAGGAACTTATATCATGAAGCAACCAGGAATTCTGTAGAGTCAAATACTGATTATAAGTACTTCATTACTTTTATCATGCATTCCCCTACTGATAAAGTCGTTATGGTTATGTCCACCCCATTCAGTAAGGAATAACAATCGATTCCACAAGCTCTTGGAGCGGCGCAAGCTCTTTTTTGTCAATGAGCCCAAATTCCTGCACAAAGCAGGAATTATTAGAAAAAAGTCCTGCAACTGTGCAACAAATTATAGAAGTCTTGAGTCAATGAAACAACGTAGCTTCAATATTTTAGAATTGTATTGTGCCAGAAAGCATATATCAATAATTTAATTTTATCAAACACTGATGTGCTGCTAATGCATTCTAAGATCTTGGCTAGTTTTAGAACTATTCAGTATGAAATCCTAAACATCCATATGGTGGTGGTGGTAGTAGTAGTGCTTGACACAAGTATCAAATCTACGCAACACCCTCATAGTATTCCTCAAAAGGTTCAACATTATGCAATAACCACCACATCTTCTAGTTACACAATGGAATACAGTTGTGATTCGTGAGCGTATGGGAAACAACCTCTCTTGAATGATGGACCAAATAAAATTCATGAGTCAATATTGAAGAGACTTACACATGTAAAAAGAATGAAGTGTTTGAAGCATGTGTTCAGATGGGCTTCCTCTTTGAGGCTCACAATTTTTTGAAAGTGAGAATGGTAAATGTGGGCATATACACGAAACAATCTTTTAAAGATAGTCTTCACAACCTCCTTGAAGTTGGGAGGAAATGGCGCACCTACATAATTCGAAATAACCGATTAATATATATACATAGAAAAGTACAAGTTAACACATAACTCAGGCCAAGTGGAGAGTGACAGCACTTCTAAGGCATTTATATATCATCATCAACATAGACGGAATCCGATCACTTTTTCTCAGGAATCACATAAACATGAATATTACCTAGCTTTTGAGGAAAAATGGATTCATCATCAAGCTGAGATTCAATCCAGTCCATTAGATATTCAACATACTTTGGAGCAGAAACCTCAATAGGTTTCTTGATTTGCACACCATCTGCCCATCTATACTCATACCTGTAAAATTTCACCTGCATCAGTTTAGCAATTCTACAACTAAAACTGGAACAGCAGCTGATTAGTATGCCATACTTGGGGCCTGCAGTCATTGTTGGACAAGTCTCAGGGGTACAGAACTCTGTTAGGGTGCCATGGAGCAGATTCACTTGATTGAAGAAATCCACAGCTGAAACAGAAAATTTCAACGACCATACTTCAAAACTAGTCACCATTCACGCATTCAAGTTAAAATAGGAGGAAAAGATATTACTAACTTAAGTTAAACAAGCTATACAAAGTGTTAGTACTTAAATTATCACTAAGTAAATATGTTATGCACTAAACTCATACTAAAGATTAAGAGTTCAAACACTACGGAAGCTCTGAAATACTTAACAGAAAAATAAAAAATGAAAAGGGGAAGAAGAGGTGGAGAGGGAGTGTAACTGTTGACAGCGAGCCATTCATTTAAGTCCTCTCCAGGAGGAAGTCTTACTGCTTCCCTCAGGTTTCCACTACCTAGGGTGGCATCAATATGCTTTCTAAGCTGCGCACCCTGCATAAGGCCAAGTTAAGAAATTATAAAAGAAATGAAAGTAAGCTATACTTTGAACCTGAAGTTCAGTTAAAACAAAAAATTTCCAAATTTTAAATTTCTACATTGCACAACCTGCTATTATGAAATTCAAGAACAGTTAAAATAATTTACTAATTCGTCATTGAACAAGTGACCGAATAACTACTAGAATAAAAGCGAAAAAAAAGAAGAAACAACCTTACTCCCTGAAGGTGCACTCTTTTTTGGCCGGAATGTTCTCTGGTTTCTGCTTTGATATACCAATTCAAAAGGAGTTCATCAATAAAATGGCCCAAAAAAACTAAGGCATCAATAATAAAAAATGAAATATTACAGTCGCAATGACAGCTAAGAATGCAGAAACAGAATTTTACACTCTGCATATATCTATCCATGCGATAGAAAAAGACAACTTAGATAAAACTGGGAAATCGTGGAATAGAGTTGCCAAGATTCTGATAAAATAGTATTATCAAAATTCCAAATCCTTAACACTGTTTACGTTCATATAACCCTAACCTTCCCTTTGACATACCCAAACGACAGGCTATATTTCCCTCAGGAGACACTGTGCCTAATTGATGGACCTAAATTTGACCAACAAAATTTTCTGATCCCTAAGCATCATCATGTCATATCACAGATTCACTATTTTCAATGGACTAAATTCGCTTATCTTAATTTCTGTAGATTACAAAATCATAATCGATACTTCTATCATCAGATTTGATAGTCGTGAACTTCTTGATGACCCAAGCTATAATCTCTGCCCTTCATTTCCAAAAACCAAATCTTGTACCCAAATGATAAATCCTTAACATTTTGACACATTACTTATTCTTTTACATGTTTACCATATGATCTTTAAACCTGAAATTCCAAGCTCTCTTATGACTCTAAATGCGAGATCATATATTCATTGTTAGAGTTGTTATGTTTAGGGTTATATTTATTTACTTAATCTTTACTATTTACTGTTTTGTGTGTTGGGTAAGGGCAATATATGTAAGGGGGCAACATAAATTTTGACCGAACCCCAACATCTCAGTAATGAACCAAAACCCCGTTCAGAAACAGCACATGCACCCACAAAATGGTTTACACTCATGCTGTTAATAGCAACAGAAATTCCACAATCAATTCAGTAACAACTCATGCTGTAAGTGACTAACAGCAGAAATTTCAATCAATTCAGTAACAACAACTGATGCAATTCTCCAAAACAGCTAAATTCTAGCGAAAATGAATATATATCATAAATATCCCCAGAAGATCATTTGATACCTATAAGTGTTACTCAGAAGATCAGATCTAAAGAACCGATCTAAAGGAATATTCGGAAGAGCAAACTAAACGACGAACAAATCATACAATAAAAAAAAAAAAACATGAGCAAAAGAAAGAGATCAACGACGAATCATTCACTAACCTGCCAAGTCCGAAGAGACTCATAGCTTGTGAGAGCGCGAGAGGCAGCGAGTGGGTCGTCAGTCGTCTTATTTTTGGCTATAAAACTGAATGGGTTTTTTTCCTGGGTTTTTTCCGTTTAATTAAACGAGTCGGTATCAGGGAGTTTTTCGAGATTTTAGCGGGTGTTGGTGGAGCGGGCAGCAGTTCGGGCAGGCTTTGTTTATTCGCAAAAGGTTCCATTGACATGACACAACCAAACCATTTTGTCGTGAAAACAACGCACGGCATTCTAGTGTCTATTTATATGAATGATTCTCAAATTTTATAATCTAGGCTTCCATCACATAATCTAGATACTCGTACAAATTGAGCATTTTTTTTCATTTATGAGTTTAAGTTTGTTAAAAATTATTTACAGGTTTCTTAATAAGTTTGCCCATCAATAATGATTTATTTTGTTCTCAGCTTGTTTGTGATCTCCATGGAACATTTAAATAAGCTTTTATCATTAAGAGATTTGCAAAAATTGTCTAAAATGATATCTTTCGTCTTTTTCTCCCGGTTAGCCTTTCTTTGAAAGAATACGGGGTTCGAGCCGAATCTAATTTGCCCATTTTGAAAGAAGGAGCTGCACATGCAATTGCTTGTCAAACAACCGACTATTTCTTTACAACGATCTCAATTTATAACATTCACGCATCAAACTACAACTTAATCCTTCAACTGATCATACCTTGCTTGCTTGAACGAGATGGGTGTGACACCTTTGGCTCGGTATGATCAGCCACCATGGTTGGTTGGAAGGAAGAAGTTGAGTTTCTTCTACATGAAAGCTTCTCATGATTTTTTCCAACTTCCTAAATGAGAGACTGGGAATGCATGATCAAGTGAATATACATCTCTTGTTGATCATCTCCGATCCAAATCAATTGTTGAGGACATGGTCACATGGAAGTAGCAAGAAGCTCTTTCTTACTGGGAGATTGGGGTGCTTCTACAAGGAATGATTCCCGGTTCAGGTCTAGGACCCCTGGACTTATGGCTTATGAGGCTTGAAATACGCAGTGCAAGTATTGCTGAGCGTGAATACTCCAAGCAGGAAGAATTCCTTAACGATATGGATTCATTGCAAGTCCTGCTCGGGCTCCTGACCTTCAAAATGTTAACACAACTATCAACTGCAAACCAATAACCTCGGCAGTTCATACAATGTTCAAGGATGGAGTAAAGAAGTAGATCGATGAATAACTGCAACCAACGGCTGAGATTTTGTTTTATGCCTTCTCATATATGTCGGTTCTATTTGATACACACAGGCATATATAGATATATAGTGAGAATATTGTGTTGGAAGTCAGGAAGATATACTATCTCATATTATCAGATACAACCTCCCGAATATATCAAAAGCCTCCTAATATGCAAATTTAAGGCTTGAACAAACAAATGTAAGCAAACTGTACGCACCTGGAGCTAAAGATGCCTTCAGAAAAAAGATTGGCACCTGCTGATATCTAAAGGCTGTTTGTTTAAATATGTGAATCTCTCAGAACCAAATATGTGCTGCAATCTGTCTTTTTGACCACAACTCACCTACTCTGGTTTAACTCTGCAAATTAAACCATGAAAGAGCTTCTGTGGTTGAGAGCATATCCCTGATTCCAGAGGTAGAAAGGCAGTTCTCCTCAATTTCAGCACTTTCCACATGCACAAGAGCCAAGTTTGAGATCTTCTTTTGTGTCCTTCAGTTGTGGGCATTCCCTGACATCGAACTTTTCTAGAGACGGCAATCTAATCCCAATTTTTGTAAGCTTGGGTAGCTCTAACAAATGTAATGTTCCCAATTTTTCCAATGTACACCTGCATGATTCATCCCGCTTGAACAGAGTCCGCAGCTTATCACAGAATCTTATTTGAAGGACTTCTAGGTTTACTGGCATTTGGGAAGGAGGGAAAAGATTCTCAAGAGCTGGGATACAATCTAAATGCAAACACTTGAGGTTCTGAAAACTCTCCAGCCGCACATTTTCCCTATAGACACTTTCTAATTTAGAAAGGTTAGAAATCCATAGAATCTCTAGATTTGCCCCCAATTCAACATCTCCCTTGTCTCCACAAAAGATGCTCTTCATTTCAGTGCAACTCTCCAGCCAACAACCTTTCATGTTCTTCACGCCAATTGTTCCCAAAGCAGATGAGCAACTGCCAGATGCATTTTCAACCAAAGATATGTACTCAGCATCCATGAGGACTTTCCTGATAGCATCAGGAAAACCATTAGTTTCAGCAGATCCATGGATTTCCAAGCACTGGTTATTTTTATCAGAATAAGGAAAATGTCTGGTCTGGAAGTAGATATTTCCAAGTAAAAGTTGATTTTGGAGGCAATATGCATCTTGGCCTTTTGCCTGTTTATCAACAAGGCACACTGATAAGTACAATTGTTTTGAGAGTGCCTTCCAAAAGTTAGGGTCTTTTTCCAAGAAAAGGAAAATATTGGTATCGTTCACAGTTATGGAAGGCCGGGCACAATCTGCATGTAATACGGAGGGACTAAGATCACATTCTTCCCAGTTCACCTTTGCTGGTAGACACTTGATCATAGTCCAGTCCACTTGGATAGTTTTCAAGCTAGGCAGATCAAGGTGCTTTAGACATGTCAACTCCGCAATCTCATAGGGGAATTCTTTTATTTGGGTCCCCCACAAATCAAGAATCTCTAAGTGAATAAATGATTTCAGAGTAGGCAATTCTTGTACCCACAAACAATCTCTTAAGAAGAGCTGGCGGAGGCTGCTGAAGGTACCAAGTGATGGTAGAGATTCAAATGCAGTTCCAGAAAGATCCAAAACCTCAAGTTTCGAAAGAACTTCCAAAGGCTGCCCATTTTTTAAGCCCGAACAACCTTTTAGTGATAGTTGACTGAGGTTGGTAAGTTCTGAAACATTGGAGAATGATGGAATATCTTTCATAATTCCAAATAGCTTGAGAATTTGAAGATGAGTTAGCTGCTCCAAAGAGTTAGCTGCAATTTCACTCAAAGAGGTTGCACCACATTGATCAAGGTTGAGCTCCCGAAGACAAGAACTGTGCACAAGGGACTCATTTTCGTCTACTTTCAGAGAGCTACAATCAGAAAGATCAAGAACCTCCAATTTCTTAAAGACATTCAAGGGCGGCAACTTCTCCATATGCTTGCAGCCGGAGAGATCAAGCACCTCTAGTCTCATCAATCCTTCCATTGTGGGCAGAATTTTTAGTAATGTACAACCCTTTAGCAAGACCTTACGAAGGTTACTAAGGTTGGAGAGGGATGGTAGATCTTTAACCATTGTGTTTGAGAGGTTGAGATAGCTAAGTTTTTCCAGATGTTCAAAGGATTCATCTTCAAAATTTTCAAACTTAACGGCATCTGAAAGATCAAGTGACTCAAGGTCTATGAGTGCCATTAAGCTGGGCACTTTCTGAAGCTCAAGACAACCACTCAAATTGAGATAAGAGATGTTACCAAGTTTGACGGGCAATTGACCGATTCCTGTTCCTGATAGATCAAGGATTTTAAGACTTTCCTTATTTTCGAAGGAGTCGTCTTGAATCTCCTTTATCATAATAGCGTCAGTGAGATCAAGCACTTGGAGACAAGATAATTGTTGCAGGTTCCGCAATTTGGTAAGGCATTTGCAACCTCTTAGTAAGAGTCGGGTCAGGTGACTAAGATTGTGCAAAATTGGCAATTTTTCAATCTGAGTATCAGAAAGGTCAAGCATCCGAAGATTCTGGAGAAAATCAATGTTCTTGTCTTGGAATTTCTTGAAAGAGGCAGCACCAGAAAGATCAATCATCTCAAGGTTTTTCAATGCTCTAAGTATTGGCACTGTTGTTAAGCCAGAACATTGGCTAAGGATGAGCCATTGCAGTTCAGTCAGATTGGAGAGACTGGAAGGTAATGTTTTAATCTGAAGTCCACAAAGGTTAAGGCTTCGAAGTTGAGGCATTTGCTCAAAAAAATCTTCTGGGATGCCCTCAAGGGAGTTTGCACCAGATATCTCCAGAGCAATTAATGTTTTAAGCTCCCCAATGCAAGTGACGTCCTCCAGTAGCTTACAGCTCCTGAGGACAAGAACAAGCAAATTCGCCATGTGAGATAAGGACTGCGGCAACATTTTGAGCCTTGGATACAGAAAGGAGAGAACTTTGAGACCCTCCATGCCATGAAAGAATGTTTGAGGGACCTCTCTGCAGAAGCGATTTCCATCAATCAGGACAGTGGAGACCTTTTCCTCTTTCCTGCTACCGCACAATGTTTTTATCATACCATCAGTCCAAGTGATTCTCTGAAGAAGATTCCACTTGTCATCCTCAAGCACACTGGGGAGTCCCAGACTTGCTGTTCCAGCAAATCCACGTCGGCGAGGGTCAATCATACTCAGCATTGCTCCTTCCACAACTACGACATTGGCCTCTTGTATCTTCAACAAGCCGCGATCTATAAGCTCCATTAAAACACAATGCCCCTCCTCATAAGCCTTCTCAATATGATCAAAGGGACAAAAATATCCTTCAATTATCCAATGTGCAATCAACTCATTGTAGTGGACACCACCAAATTTGCCAAAGAATTTCACACTATGCCAAAAGCAGTTAATCATCACATCACTTGGCAGCATGTCATATGCAAGCCGTAATATTGGTGTTGAGTTGTTCACTGCATAATCTAAAGCAGCTTCCAATGAGGAACCCCCAGAATTATGTTCCTCAAAAAAATTAAAGGCTTCTGCCATGACATTAATTGCAGCAGGCAAACCTGCACACTTTTTGGCAATAGTTGCTGAGTGCGCTACAAAACCATTTAAACTGGAAAGCTTGTTCTGAACTATTTTCCTCAACAAAATCTCAGACTCAATATCAGAAAATCGTTCAATCATCAATGGTTCAGTCTCAATCTCCTCAGAATGGGTATTTGGGGCCTCATCATTCTTTCTTCTGAAGATTAGAACCTTCAACGAGTCTTGGTACTTGGAAAATTCATTTATAACATCTTTTTTATCCATCTTATTTCCCTCATCATCCAAAATTAAAAGAAGCCATTTCTTTCCTTCACGCATTGCAGATTTCTCTTCTTCAAGCTTTGCAGAAATTCTTTGCCTCAGGCTATTCAAGTCCTCCTCTTCTTCCACCTTTCCGTCGTCATTTTCCCATTCCTGAAAAGTTGAGTGCAGATCTAACTGCTGAGCAACATTTTCAAGCAGTGACCGTTCATCGTGTTTTATATTCATAGAGACCCAAATAGTTTCATAACACAAGCCTTCTCTGATTGCACGGGCACGTATCTCCCTCGCCATCCAGGTCTTGCCTATTCCAGCATCTCCAACCAAAACAATGCTTGTTAGATTGTCATTTCTTAACATATTCATTATGTCATCTTTCTGTTTTTCCAACTTAGACATGTCCACTGCAAGAACAAAGAATGCCATATTAGAGTTATGAGTTATGACATTATTAAGAAAAGGAAGATTTCAACATCATCACAAGCCTTTATTTGCTGGCTACATCAATCCGTACCAACTATAGGATATAGCATTCCTTTCTACTTCTACATCAATCACTGCAAACTGTCAACTTATCTTACAAGATTTTCCTTTTTCATGATAAACATTATGAACTACTCATCTTAAGCATTCTCACCAACACACAATCACTACAGAAGTCAATGGCGTCATATATGCGATAAGTCAAAAGCATGAAAGTACCTTCTTTTTTGGTATTAGAGGATGTGGTTTCCATTTCCGCTGAAGCAAAAGCTATGCAATTTCAATTAGACAATTATTCTGGTTCCTGCCAATAACATGATGAGACAACATATCAGCATAGGAAAATAAATTATCTAGAAGAGATTAAGAACTTAATTTGACAAGAAAATGAGGTTTAGTAGCTTCAGTATAAAAACCAATTAATTAAAAAAAGAAAAAGAAGAGTAGTGACTTCGTAATTAGGAATTATTTAACGAAGATATGGCTGACAGTGAAAGATCAAAGAAAATCAAATCCAATGCAGCACCATTATATGTGTTCTAATACAAATGTTAAGAGCATAAGACAGCCTTTTATAGGTCAGACTCAATTATGATACCGATGCACGAAGCATTAAGAGATTCACTACCAAATGCTCCATTGATAATCTTAAGCTTCTTCCAGCGAAGAAGAAATTCGATTAACCAGCATGAAGATGATATAACACTATCCGTTAACGAAATGGATTCAAGGTTCGAATTTCACAAACAGAAGATAGAAAATAATGGAATCTTAAAAGCTTGGAAGAAGATAAACTGGCTTGTTGAACACGAAGAAGAAGATAGATAGATGCACAGATAGAGAAGAAAACCTGGATTTGAAGGCACAACAAGCTCGAGCAGTAGCGATCAGTGTCTTCTTTTATCTTGCCCAGATCGTTAGATAGATAGCTTCTCCAACTCCAAGTCAATTCGCATTCCCCTGCCGGAGTCTTTTCTTTTCTTTTTTGTTTTTCCTACACACATGGAGCATGTCAGTGACACCGCTACAGTGCCTTCTTGCATTATTTAATTTTTTCTGCATTTTTGTCCGTTGAATGTTTATTAACAGAATAAAATCAAACTATTAAGTTTACATTATTTTTTAATTTTTTTTTCTTTTACATATATATCCCTATTTAGAATGACATATAAATACTTAATTAAAAAAAATTAATATATATTTAATATATTGAATTAGAAAATATTAACTTTACAGAATACTTCTCTATAAAAATATGGGATAAGTATCACAAATACTCTTTAAGTTACAAAAAAGGGTCAATTCCGCCCTTTATATTTTTTTCGTGTCAAATGAGCCCCTCAACGTCAACTAATGGGTCAATCAAGCCCTTGGGTCACTATTCCGTCAAAACGTTGATGACGTGGCCGTTAAGTGTTGAGCTGTAATTTTTTTATTTTTAAATCAATTTCCACGTGTACAACCACCAATACATTGATGCCACATGGCAGAATTAATTTATTTACATTTAGCCAATTTAAAAATTTTAATTATTTGTTCACTTTTTTCTGGGGTCTACAAAGCCCTTTAAGAATATGAGATGGGTCAATTAAGTCCTCACAGTTTATGTAATAGGGTCAAACGAAACCTTCATATACTTAACCTGTAGCTGCAATCCATATATCAACATTCATAAGACTTACAGGATACTTCAGTGGTCCCAAATCAACTACAAAACAAGACAATAGATATTCAAATTCATACAATTCCAGGGATACTAAGTCCCAATAGAAATCCAGATACTGTAACAATAAAAACCATCATTAAATGAAGGGAAACTAAGTTCATAACAAACAAAAACAACATAACAATTCCAAATAGTGAGACAATAAAATCCATTCTTCAAGAGCCACCTCCACCTCCAGCTTCATTCTGGGATGAGTTGTTCTTCGTCATGGAATTTTGACTTCCACGGTCGACCATCATAGCCATTGAAGTTCCAGGCTACAATAAAGACAAACAAATCCTGTGTCAATACATTTTCATCACAATCTAAATATAGAACAATTGAAAGTAAACTTTACCCATTACTTACATTGAGAATTGATAGACCTATCTCGGGATTGATATAAAGACCAAGACCAGTGGGAATTGTTCTCTTCTTTGGATTGCTCTTAGCCCTGCAGTCTTTGTGAAAACGGCTGACGTACTTAGACCTTGGTGCAGCCAATGAATTGCTAGACTGTCCTTGTGTAGTTTGACATGAGCCAGTTGTGGTCCCTTCCATGCTTGCAGTAGCAATGGAAGCAGAAGCAATGGAAGGAGAAGTCTGCTGGTTTGGTGTCCTACATGCAGTGAGGGTACTCCTTTGGCTGCTGGCTCCTGGACATTTTTTGTTTCTTGCATTGTGACCTTTGCCTTTGCAAACATTGCAAGTTACTGGCCTCCCAACCCTGCGCAATTTGTGTTTCAAAACATTCTCATTAATTTCCCTCCTCCTTTTCTTCTTTGGCCTCCCAGGCATTTTCCTCAACTTTGTACCAAAGATTAATGTAATCTTCAGGCTTGTCACCATTATCATGTAATGCACGGATGGCATGGGGGCAAGGGATTCCAGAAAGTTGACATGCCCCACATGTGCACTCACCTTCTCTTAATCTAACAACAAATTGATTAGAACCATGTCTGACTTCATAACTCCCTCCCCCATTCCATTCAGACACTCATACATGACTCTCATTCACATTGTGCAAAAAAAATTTGTGTATCAATGGACCATACTCATGTTTCCATGAATTAACACCAACTTTCTTGTCCCTAAACCTCCTCATCATTGCCCTCCTAATATCTTCTAACATAGAAATTATAGACTTGCTTCTTGCCTCAACTATTGTCCCATTAAATGCTTCACACAAGTTATTATCATTTGAATCACACCTTGGCCATGCTTTGAAGAAAGCTTTGCACCAATGCTTAGGATCACACAACATCAAGTCCTTAGCAGCCTCTGGGTGTACTCTCTCAAGATTCTTGTAATTCTTATCAAAATCATACTTGTTGGTGGACTTAGCTAGGGCCCATAACAAGTTCTTCAAATGTCTTCCTGAGTGTGTCTTGCTCCAATTTGCATACAAATGTCGACAGCAAAACCTGTGATCAGCTTTGGACCATGTTTCCGCAACAGCCTCAACCAATCCCTACATATAATCGTATTGAATTATATGCCAGATAAACAGTACATAACATAATGATTAAAAAGTTAAACAAAACATGATAAACATACCTTCTGTCTATCACTTATTATTGTCCAGAGCTCTCCCTCAGCTGTCCCAGTATTCTCCACTAGAACTACAACCCAAGCAACAGGGAACATTTGGTTGTTCCCATCCCTAGCAATTGCTGTTAGTAGCGCACCCTTTACCAACCCCTTAAGGAAACAACCATCAACTCCTAACACTGGTCTACATCCATTTAAAACCCCAACTTTGCAACTTTTGAAACAGCAGTAAAATGCTTTAAATGATGGTGGATCATTCTCATTTTGTCTATCAGTGAGTAAGGAAACAGTGGAACCGGGGTTAGAAACTAATAACTCCTCAGCATAATCCCTGAGTTTAGCATACTCCTTTACACAATTACCTACCAAATCAGCCAATATTCTCTTCCTAACCCTTTTGCATTGAGTTAAGTTAATTTCTAACTGCAATGTTCTCTCCATAAAAGGCTTCAGATATCTAATCTTAATTTCTGGATGTGCAGCTACTAGATCATATAATTTAGAGACTAAAAACTTAGTGGTCAGACTCTTCAATACCTTTTTTGGTTCACATGAGTGTTCAGACACATAAGTTTTCACTTGAAAACTGTCAATCACTTTGTCATAGGATGCAAAAATAATCCATTTACAATCAGCAGCCCCTTTGCATTTAGCTCTGCATCTTTTGGGCTCATTTTTTGTGAATCTTATATCTTTCCTACTCATAATTGCATATGTTGTGACAGCTTCTTTAAATTCATCATTAGACTGAAATAACATGCCAAGCCCAAAAGAGGGTATACCTTTATTGCCTTTGAAATGTGAATATCTACTCTTCTTTATGATAACATCTTCTCTAAACTCAGGGTCCTCCTCGCTGTTTTCTCCATAGCTGCCAGGATCAGAAGATTCCAAATATTCACTCAAATGTCCATCTGACTCACTATTTTCTTCAGCATCCTTTCTACCACCTACCCCAGCATCTCCAACACTACCACCAACCCCATCATCTACATCAATACCACCAATATCAGCATCAGTAACATTTGCATTGTCACCATCATCCTCTTTGTCACTTTCCTGTAGCATAGCCACAGACTTCCATCCTCTGCCGAAATTCATAACTTTCTCTCTAGCAGCAATGATCTCTTCATCATCCTCTGAAGAATCGTCCAAAGGGAGAAATTCTTCCTCACTTTCTTCTCCTTTCTCAGCATCACTATAATCACTGTCAGAACTTGGTGGTGATTCCTGCAAAAAATGCAGACATTAACTAAACAGAACACATGTCTTTATCAACAAACAAAGAATCACATAACGTCTTCTCACCCTTCTAATTCGCTTAGCTCTTGTCTTCCGGTTCACCATTGTTACTGGATCAAACAAGGTATAACTGATTAAAACTACAAAGAAGTACACCTAGTCAATGCAAAATCGAAACAGAATGAGAGCCAGCTCAAAATAAACAGGGAGCAAAACCCAAATCGAAACACATATTGTAGATCGAAACAGAAAGGGATAGAAACAGAAACCAAAATCGAAACATAAAGGTATCTAAATCGAACACAAAGAACCCTAGTGCATACTGCAATACCCCAAATCGAAACAAACAAGGATCGAAACCCAAATAGAAACACATATTGTAGATCGAAACAGAAAGGGATAGAAACAGAAACCAAAATCGAAACATAAAGGTATCTAAATCGAACACAAAGAACCCTAGTGCATACTGCAATAACCCAAATTGAAACAAACAAGGACTGAAACCCAAATCGAAACACATATTGTAGATCGACACCCATTTTCGAAAACCAAATCAAAACATAATACCCAAATCGAAAGGCAAATTGTAACTGAAAGGGATACCTGAGCAAGGAGGGAGACTCAGTATCAAATTTGCAAGCTGCAAGAACCCTAGCGCAACAAGCGAGAGTGGCGCAGGTGGGAAAAAATCGTAAGACTGAAACCCCAATTGGAATTGGGTTTAGTATAATGAAATTTAAGTTTAATTTTTTATCAAATTCCATGTAAATAATTCCACATATTACTCACATTATATAAATATATATATGACACATAAGAAATTGGTCTCCACGTCAGCAATTTTTGACGGACCATAGATGGAAGGGCAAACGTGATCCATTAGTTGACGTTGAGGGGCTCATTTGACACAAAAAAAAAGATAGAGGGTTGAATTGATCATTTTTCGTAACTTAGAGGGTATTTGTGATACTTATCCCTAAAAATATCTTCAAATTTAGGCAATTGCCAAGTTTATTTGGAGTCCATTCATTAAATTTTGGATGTAAATTTATAAAACTTTTAGTGTAAATTTATAATATTGGAGTAAATAGTGTAAACTTAGTAGTTTGATAATTTACAAATAATAAACTTCAATTCAACTTTTGTTTTTAGGTTCATGGACGGGAATTCAAACCCGCAAAGTTTCTGTTTTAGCCTAGACTTCCGAGATAAAATAGTCGGATGATGATAAAGTTTTGAGAAAAAAGGCTCAGGCCTATTTATACTGAATTATTTACGGCTTCATCTTTTTTGTTTTATTTGAAGATTTAAAAAAAATTATCACTTATCAGGAGAGATTCTAGTTATTTATGGGTTCCATTTAGAAAGACTACGATCGATTTCAAAGAACAAACACCAAATTCGTAAACCCAAACCAAAACCTCATTACAAATTTCAAGCTTTAACAGCAAATCAAAACCCATATAACAATTTAAGCCCATAGCCCCAACATAAAAATCCACCTATTCACAATTCAAACCTTTTTTCCGTGCACTGATTACTGATACACATCAGAGTGTACAAGTTCTGTAACCAAACCATCCCTGTCTTTCCCTCTAACAGTAGCTGATAAAAGAATGACTCCATATCAACAGCTTACAGCTAAAGCATGAAGATTCTGTTTACATACACACATCAATGTCTAAGCAGATCATACATACATTAATACACACACACATATAGCAATTAAGGTACAATAGAAGGTTTTTCCTCAAAACCAAACCTGCCCCAACTTCGAACACCTGCATTTGGCATCCTCTGATAACATTTGCACATGAAACAATAGACAGAGCTTCACTAACTGTTACCATATCCTTGATAGCAGCTCTCTTCCATTTCAGCACTTGCCACATTCGCACATGCCAACTTTGAGATCCTCCTTTCTCTTCTCCAGTTTTGGGCATTCACTGGCATCAAAATTTTCTAAAGAGGGCAATCTAACTCCAATGGTTGAAAGCTCAGGTAGCTCTAAAAGATGCAATGTCTTTAGCTTTCCCAACGAACACTTGTCCAATTCACCCCGTCTGAACAGAATCTGCAGATTATCACAAAATTTTATTCTAAGGACTTCAAGGTTTAATGGCAGTTGAGATGCAGGGAACATATCCACAAGCTGCGGACAACAATCTAAATGCAAACACTTAAGATTCTCAAAGCTCCCTGGCTGCACACTCTCTTTGTATACACTCTCCAAACTAGGCAGATTAGAGATCCACAGAATCTTAAGATATTTCCCCAATCCAACATCTCCATCCTCACCAAGAAAAATACTCTTCATTATGGCGCATCCCTGCAGCCAACAACCTTCCAGTTTCTTCACTTCACTCGCACCTAACATGGCTGCCAAACTGCCAGACATGTTTTCAATCAAAGATACATATTCAGCATTTATAAGAACATTCTTGAAGGCATTGGGAAATGTTTCCGGTGTAATGGTCCCATGAATTTCCAAGCACCGTTTGTTTTTTTCAGAATATAGGAGTTGAGACTGGAAGTTGGTGCCTTCTGGTTTCTTTTGATGACAGTATCCATCTCGATCTTTTGCCTTTTCATCAAGAAGGCAAACTGAGAAGTAAAGGTATTGTTTCGAGAATGCATCCATCAAGTTGGGGTTTTGCTCCAAGACTTCGAAAAAATTCTGAACAGTTAATGACCCATTTACATGAGCTTTAGAAGGGATACCGCATTCTTCCCAGTTTACTTCCTTAGGTAGTCGCTTGACCTGAGCCCAGTCTACTTCCTGTATACTTTTTGAGTTTGGAAGGTAAAGTTTCTTTAGCTGTGTCAATTCCGCAACCCTGTAGGGGAATATTTCTATTTTGGTTCCCCACAAATCAAGAATCTCCAAGTGAATAAGTGACTCAAAAGGCAATGATTTTACCCAATCACAACCTCTTAAAACAAGCTGGCAGAGTTTGTTGAACTTATCGAGAGAGGGTGGAGTCTCAAATTTGGTTCCAGAAAGATCCAGAACCACAAGATTTGAAAGAACTTCCACATGTTGCCCATTTTTTAGGCCTGAACAACCTTTAAGTGACAGTTCGCTGAGGTTGCTAAGTTGGGAGACCTTGGAGAAGGATGGAATGTCTTCTGCAATTCCAGATAGCTTGAGAATTTTAAGACAAGTCAGATACTCCAGGGATTCTGCTGCAACTTTACTCAGAGAAGTTGCACCACATTGGTCAAGATTGAGTACTTGAAGACTACACATGTGCTGGAGGGACTCATTTTCGTTTGCTTGGATCATACTACAACCAGAAAGGTCAAGAACCTCCAGTTTTCTGAAATCTTTCAAGGAAGCCAAATTCTTCAGTTGCTCACAGCCTGAGAGATCAAGCACCTTAAGCCCCTGCACTCCTTGCATTTCTGGCAGATTTTTTAAACATGAACAACCCTTCAGCAAGAGCTTCTGAAGATTACTAAGGTTGGAGAGGGACGGAAGATCTTCAACTTTGGTATTTGAGAAGTTGAGGTACCAAAGTTTTTTCATATGTCCGAAAGACATATCTACAATTTTTGAGAACTTGATGGCACCAGAAAGATCAATCTTCTCAAGGTTTATGAATGAGGTTGTACATGGCAGTTGCGTGATGTGAAGACAACCACTCAACTTGATTTCAATCAGACTATCGAGTTTGGAAGGCAATTGGACAATTTCAGATCCAGATAGATCAAGGATTTTAAGGCCTATATCTCCTAAAGAGTCCTCTTTGAGGTTTCGGATTGCAGAACAAGACAGATCCAGAACTTGGAGACCAGATAATTTTTTCAGGTGACGCAAATTTTGTAGTTTATCACAGCCTCTATAAATAAGTCGTCTCAATTCCTTTATCTCCCCTAGAATTGGATGCTTATTAATCCTTGTGTCGGAAACGTCAAGCATCTGAAGCTTTCGAAGAGATTCAAAATTTTCTTGGAAACTCTTCAAAGAGGCAGCACCAGAGACATCAATCACCTCAAGGTTTTTCAATCCTATGAGTTTTGGCATTGTTTCTAAGTTAGGACATTCTCTGACGATGAACCAACGCAGTTCATTCAGACTAGAAATACTAGAAGGTAATCCTTTGATTGGAAGTGCAGATAGGTTAAGGCTTCGAAGTTGAGGCATGTGCTTGAAAAAATCGTCTCGAATTTTCGTCAAAGAGCTAGAACCCGATATCTCTAGAGCATTTAGTGTCTTAAGTTCTGCAATGGATGTGATGTCCTCCAATAGCTCACAACCTCTGAGCACAAGAACAAGCAGATTAGCTGTTCTGGAGAAGGATGGCAACGATTTGAGCATTGGATCAAAAAGGGCCAGAACTTTGAGGTCCTCCATGCGCTGAAAGAATTTTTCAGGGACCTCTCTGCAGAAATGACTCCCATCAATCAGAATTGTGGTGATCTTTTCCCAAACTCTGCTGCTCCGCAACGTTCTAATCATACCATCAGTCTTTGTGATTCTCCCAAGAACATTTGTACCATCTGTCCCTGTGATATCTTGCTCATAAGCCAGCACACAGGGCAATCCCAGACAAGCTGTGCCAGCAAATCCACGGGGGCGAATGTCAATCATTTCCAGTGTCTCTCCTTCCGTGACTACAAAATTGTCATCTTGCATCTTTAGCATGCCTCGATCTATAAGCTGTGTCAAAACCTGGTGCCCTTTCTGGTATGCCTTCTCCACATTATCAAAGTGATTGAAATAGCCTTCAATAATCCAGTGAGCAATCAGCACATTGTAGTGAACACCGCCAAATTCACGAAAATAATTCATGCTATGCCAGAAGCAGTCAATCAGAGCAGTTGGCAGCTTGTCATATGCATGGCATATTATCGGAGTTGAGCCATCAGCTGCTTCTTCCAGAGCAGTTTCCAATACTGTAACATCAACATGATTTAAGGCTTCTGCAATCACATTAATAGCTCCAGGCAAGCCTTTGCACCGTGCAGCAATAGCTGCAGAGTATTTCAGGAAACTACCTGACCCAGAAATCTTGCTTTGAACCAATCTCTTTAACAGTCTCTCGGACTCTTCATCAGTCAGCGGCTGAAGCTCAATCATGCCAGGATTAGAAATTGGGCGGCTGTCACTCGTAATCTCACTAGATTCAGGAATTGAGGGATCATTGTTCTTAATCTCACCAGATTTGGGAATTGAGGTTTTTCTTCTGATAATCAAAAGCTTTAATGAATCCTCAAAGTTTGGGAATTCCTCTAAAACCTCTTTTTGCTTCATCTTACTTCCCTCATCATCCAATATCAACAGAAGGCATTCCTTTCTTTCACTCAACTCCCCAAGCTTTTTACAAATTTGCTGCCTCAGGCTCGACAAATGGTTCTCCTGGTTCTTCTGTTCCTCCTTGACATCATCTTCACCATTTTTTTGGTAAGTGACATCATCATCTTCCCATTCCTCAGCAATGCAATGTAGAGATAACTGCCGAGCAATGTTCTCAACCAGTGCATGCTTCTCTTGTTTTATGTTCATGGAGACCCAAACAGTTTCAAAGTATAATCTGTCCCCGATTGCACGGGCACTTATCTCTCTCGCTATCCATGTTTTGCCAATTCCAGCATCCCCAACAACAACAGTTTCTGCTCTGACACTTAACATTCTCAGTATGTCACTTATTTCGTTTTCCACAGTAGGTAGGTGAAGGTCCACTGCCAAGTACAAAGAATGCCAGATTATAATTCTGACATGATTAAGTAAATGTCAACCAAGCATATAATCAAACCACTTTATCTGTCAAAAAAAACAGAAAAATCATGTTATTGGGTACTGCAATCCACGAGTTTTCTTTTTCTCCAATTACAAATTACGTTCTTGCCCAGTTCATTATCATTTCTTAACCAAATACCATACCAGCTGAAGGTGTTTAGCAGCCTGTTGATTTTAAGCATTTGGTGGGCATGTACAACTGAAAGCCTCAAAGATAGTAAGGTACAATTACTAGAATTCGCCAAGTAAATAGCAGTATTTACATCTTGCATTGCATACAAATTCTTTTATCAGAAAATGTTAAATACACTAACAGATTGTGATTGTCTTCATGATTTTTTTTCTTTTCTTTTCCGAATAATGTTTATATAAACATTTTTTATCAGAAAAAGTTAAATACACTAGCAGATTGTGATTGTCTTCATGGGTTTTTTTTTTTTTTTTTATTCGGAATCATGCGTTCAATATGATATTCAGTAACTGTAACTAATAGGTCAACATCTTTATAAGCAAAAAGGTACGTCCAATGCATCAATCAAATCTAAAAGGCATGGTCATACTATCTTGTAGCGGATTGGCTGGAGCTGTTTCCATCTTTGCTGAAGGGACAGCCATGGAATTTCAATGATAGAAGAATGTCCTGTAAATGGCACAGACTGAAATAATCAGGATATAGTAATATCCACGTCTCCAGTATTTAAAATTTATAAAATAATAGCCTAATTAGCTTTTAGAATACAATGAACTCAACCTTTTACTTACAATTCAACTAACAAAACAATTTATTTTCCGTATGCAGATTAATACCAGACAGTTCAGTTACATGGGCGAGTAAAAGCAGCAACTTAGGGAGTACAAAAGGTTATGAAGCAATAATAGAATCAGAGAAGTAACCCAACCCAACAAAATTTGCACCCGATCAAACAGATTTAACTTTCCGTGGTAAATCAAAATGGAAATTTTGCTTGGATCTCATAGTGGGATGATAAATCTAAAAGGATATGATGAAGTAATGATAGAATAAAGGTAAAGGTAAACAACTACCAAGCACAAGGCTCCCACAATGGAGGCTAAATCAAAGAAGTAATTGGACCATACAAAATTCCTTCAACTTTTACCAAGCAACATGAGAAGAAAATCTCAATTTGGTATAAGACTCGGATGATGATGAATGTGAGAAGAAAATCTCAGGTAGTATTTCATGAGAAACAGATTTAGCATACAGAAGTTCAACACCTTCACACTCCCCATCAATGGCGTCCAATTAGGATGTCTAAGTCAACACAAACAATAATCGACTATAATTGTAGTAATACCAACAAAAAAGTTCACAGTAATTTTCTTTCTCAAAAAAAACAAACACAGAAATTAGGTCAACAATCAACGAAACAAGTTTTAGCGATTAATTGTCAGAGCTTCAAGATACAAAAGGGTACAATATGTGTAAAAAAGAAGAAAAAGAAACTACTAAGTAAAATTGGCAGCAAAGAAACCATAACCAAATTTGAAGAGAAGAAGAAGAAGAAGAAAAAGATTGACAGACAGATAGTGAGAAAACCTGTTAAGCAGTCTCTGGCTTAGATCTGAAGGTAAAACAAGCTTCTGTTTCTCTCCCAGATCATTGTTTTCTATTCTTCACCATTTAAACTCCTCCAAGTCACTCCGAAGTCCGAAGTCTTCTTTCTTTATTATTCACGCTCTTGGATGCAAATTGCTTAAAAAAACAAAAGCAAATTGGCTCGTCCCTCCTCTTGGCCTGTTGACTGACCTCACTGCAAATTGTCTCGTTCCCTCCTCTTGGGCTGTGGGTAAACTACTAATAATGCATATATAATTTAAAATAAAGCCCACCCAATGATGATAATAATAATAATGGGAGTCTGCGCTGTATGCTCATGCCATGTGTTTTCCCTTTCACATTTCTCACCTACCGGTTCTACTTCTAAGTTCTAACCCTATAAAATATAAAATTGTAGGGCGGTTTGTTGTTGTGATTTTCAATCTTAGCTCAAAAGCCATGAAAAAAACTTGGCTTAGTGGTTATTGTGATTTTTAATCCTAGTTCAAAAGCCGCGAAAGAGAAAATGGCTCATAAACTGTGAGTTGTTTAAAAAAACTTTTTCATGATGATAGTAGTTCATAAACTGCAAAAAAAATATTTTTTGTATAAATTTTTTTTAATAAAACAGAAAATAAAATAACAAGCTTCAACTAGCTTATATGAAATAGAAAATGACCAAGAGACAGACGACTTTAATGTTTAACTTCATTGTTTTGCCACCAAATTACTCACTCAGTTTCCTTCCCTTGGCGGTATCATTTACGATGTTGTTAATATCATCAAAGCAATCATTCACTAGTAGGAAGGGGAATCAGTTCAAAAAATTTTGAGATATCTATCCCAAAAACTGTCATTAAACAAGAATCACATCCAAAATTACTAATCCCCTTTCAAAGGTTTCCAACAATACAAACAAACAGATATCAAAGCCCAAGAGAAAGCATGCCTAATAGCCACCCTTGAGATCATTAACAACATCATAAGGAATGGGCGTAACAGTTTCCAATGTTGCACCTTCCACCATAAAACCGGGTTTAGGGCCCTCTGGCTGCCTCTTTGTGCTTATGACCTCACCTCTTGCCTTAGCCTCGGCTTTCAGCTGATCATTCTTCTGCTTCCTCAGTTTAAATTCCTCGGTGCACCTTGAAGGCTGCACATGCTCCACACGAACATGGATTCTCTTTCTGATTATCCTGTTACCCACCTGTGCATTCAAGGATGTTTTACATATCAGATCAGAAATAACTGTGACACACACACATAAAGCAATGCAGCATATGGTGCCACAGGACCTACACCTAGATTGCCTGGGTCTGAAAAATCATTTTTGGTCCTTAGCCAGCAAAAACAGCTTGTGGGCACTGAAACATAATGCTTGCTTTAACCGTAGTTCACTTAACAATAGCATTTATAGATAAACATGACCATATAATTTACTACAATTAGGCCTCTCTTGATGAGAAAACAAAAATATTACCATCCAATCTAATATTTAATTCTATATACATGCTAATCAGATTACATTGTTTCAAAAGAACAAACAATGAAAGGATGACAAGTTTATAGAACATAAACTGACAGTAGAATTGACTACAATTAGGCCTCTCCCGATGAGAAAAACAACACAGAGATTAGCAATCCAATCGATATCTAATTCTATATACATGCTAATAAGACATTCAGATTATATTGGTTCAAATGAACACTAAAAGGAATGACGGGTTATAGAACATAAACTGGAATGATCTGTGTGTGTCTCACAAGTCTGTAATCCCTGACATAAATTATCCTATATATGTCGACCAGACTTTCAAGGTCCCTGGTGATATATCCTCGTGCACATTCATTCAGCTTAATTAACTCGAGAAAAGTGTTTTAATTACAAACAGATCAACAAAAAAATCATCCAAAGCGTCAACGTACAATAGCATAGCAACAATGATAGAAGCAGGAAAATAAACCAGAATAACACTAAGCAGCAAAACTCAGCAACACAAAACAAAACCCATATAAACAAATCGAAATGATAACGAACAAAAGAAGTTATACCTGTTTGTTCACCTCGACACCTATGGCACGCTTGGTGACATTCCAGACGCATCCAGTGCGTCCGTGATAGAACTTGTGGGGCATACCCTTGTGGATCGCCCCATTAACCTTGATATCAACATAGTCTCCAATCTTGTAGGTCCTCAGGTACGTCGTGAGAGGTATATAACCCTTCTTCCTGAAGGGTCTAGAGAACAGATCCCTAGTCCTCGCTCTCACACCGTGACCCGCTGGCATCTTCTCTCTGCGTGTAGGCGGATCTGCGACTGGGACGAATGCAAGCTGAAACCCTAGGGAACGAATTTGAAGAATCCTCTATTGGGCTCCATAACAGTTTGAGCCCAATAACCGCTCCTACATCCGTTTGGACCGTTACTAGCTTACTGGACTTGAAGTGCTTTTACTGATGGACCTCTTACTATAGCGCAATCTGGTATATCGATTTGGGCCCAACAACTCAAACTGCTTTGCCTAAACTAAAGTATCTTTTATGGATAACTAGGAAGAAGCCCGCGTTTTGCGGTGGGTGTTGTTGATACGATTTTGTAAGCAATGGCCAACCTTCCTGAATAAACTAAAGGAAAAAGACAAAAATCTTTAGATCAAACGGCCCACATTCTTACACACATGCCCGCCACAAGATCAAGACACCTAAGCAATTTTTGGTACATGAACCGCATATCTCATCTCATACTCTATAAGCTCTGTGACGAAGAGATGGCGCCACGTACACAAAGTGCCTCTCAAAGAAGACAAAACCTGAAAAAGTTTTGGCAGAAGACGACAAAAACGACATAAAAAGACAGGAGAGGCACGCTTTGACTCACGAGTAAGCCACAACAACCGTAGGATCAGAACCCATACTCCGCCATTGGACGCCAGAGAACCAAAGCTACTTAGGACCAAACCCGTAAGTATGCATTGCGGAGGGAACTCGCCAGGAAATGGGTCAAATTCTAGCAATCTTATATATAAGTAATAGATGAAATATCACGTTCGTTACTTGTTATAAAAAACGGGGAAAAAAAACACTTGATGTTACTATTTCATTTTTTATTCTCTCTTGAACACACACAAACCCTTTGCCTACTGCAGCAAAGTCAGATTATCTTTGCAGTTGTTTCCATTTCAATTACTGTTATGCCAACCACAGACTGATTATTTTAATGGCTCCATGATTCCTCGCCACTACTAGTATTATTAAGAGTGGGAGCTGGAAAGCTATGCTTACGACAAGGCAACAATCTTCTTCCAATAGTTATGCTTTAGCCAAATTTACACTCATAATAAGATAGTTTATTTGTTGTTCCTGTCGATGACGTGAGCTGGTGTAGTGGTAGTGTCTCCCCCCACACCATCGAGGTCAAGGGTTCGAGATGCGGAGGCACGTTTGTTTGATGGCGGCCGGGGCCACATCACCTCACGTCATCAACAAAAAGGCGCCTTGGGAGGGGAGGCTTTTGTTCACCTGTATCCCGTAATAGCTGGTGTAGTGGTAGTGTCTCGGCCTCACACCATCGAGGTCACAGGTTCGAGACGCGGAGGTCCAACCTCTCGGGAGATTACGGGATACAGGTGAACAAAAGCCTCCCCTCCCAAAAGGCGCCTTTTTGTTGATGGCGTGAGGTAGTCCGAGTAATGGCGCTTATAGGTGACGTCGCCATTACTATGTTCTGGCGACTGTACTGGGTCGCCAACACCTGCGGATGCTTTGACACCTAGTTCCATCATGCTAAGGAAGGATCATAATAAAGTAACCAGTCTGTAAAGCTATAAAGATCATGTAGATAAGTGTCAGAGAATATGACAGTTTTGGTGTCAGAATACTGTTTATACTACGTAGCAAATAATGTTTAGATTGTATATGGACCCAAAGATTGGCTTTTAGGTTCGGGCCTAACTGTGATAGTTAACCTGGGGGCCTAGACAATCCAGCTCATCTTGTCGATGTGTGACCAGGTGGGACCATACCATTTTTGACACCTACAGTTCCTTTCTGGGCTTTCTATTTCACATGCTTAAAAATTACTTTTTCGTTTTGATTCGACATTGCTAAACGTAAAGAATAGGGGTATTGGGCGTCGAGTGCGGAGCAACCTCGAAGAAGAAGCCAGAAGTGGGACAAAGCTCCCATTATTTGTTTATTTAAGGTCACGGCTTTTTTGATTAATATCACGCTAATCTCCCTATAACTCTAAACTGTTGCAGAATCTTTATTCATCAACTTGATGATCATCAATTGACTATAGAGATGTGGCAAGTGGGCGTCAGCAAGGTGAGATCCTGTGCAATGTGCAGGCATCATCCATGATAAGGTCATTGCAGTCTTTCATTATAATTTCGTTGACTGACTTTCTGATGGGGGAAGAAACAAAAAAGGAATGGTTCCTCTTTATGACCTGTAAGATGCTGCTTAATTATTGAATGACCATAAACATTGACCTGAAAATTCCGCACAGAAAAAAAAAAAAAATCACTTGTAAATGGATGAGGGACAGAGGGAGCTAATGTCCTTAAAATGAGTTAGAACACCCTAAAGCATCTCCTCGCAGTTATTTCTTCATAAATTATAGAAACCAAAGTGTTCTCACCATGACTACAGAGCAGCAGAATGGTAATGGAGGTGATGAAGGTGAAGAACCCCTCTACAAGAAATTTCTAGACCAAAAATACCCATCTACACCAGCTCAGGAAAACTCAGGCCGCCATGGCTCGAATCTTGACATTCTGAAGCGCCTCAGGAAGAGCTCTCCCGACCCATCCCATCAAAATTGCAATGGAAGGGATTCAACTGGAGATCAAGCAATACAGGGGACCCTATTGAACAATCAAGCAGCTTCAATTGGGAGAGTGGACAGAAAAGTAAGCTCGCGGAAGGCGGCAGGGGATGAATCCAAGGCTCATGGGTTTGACTATGAAATTCTGTGGCTTGAAAGGCAGCTTTTGAAGCCTGAAATCAACAAAGACCAGATCAAGGCATTTGGGATTGTTGGGATTGCTGGTGTTGGAAAAACAAGACTCTGTCAGGAAATATTTGACAGTCCTGAAGTGAAGAAACAATTCCTTCCAAGAATCTGGGTTAGCATGGCCTGGAAACCAGGAGAAGACGACAACCCAAAAGTGGCATTTCTCGAAAGAATTCTGGGTTGTCTTGGAGTGGTCATTAATGACATTCCTGGTGATGAAAAAATTGCAGTACTAGAATATACACTTCATCTGGAATTAATAGGTAAGAGGTATTTGATTGTGCTTGATGATGTGAGGGAGGAAGACAAGTTCCGTGAAAAGCTCGAAAATTGTTATGGATTTCCTAAAGGGGTTGAAGGAGCAGTCCTTGTTACAAGCAGGTCCGAAGGATTGGCTAAGGAAATGGTTGGAGAGGAGAATTTGCACAGGGTTTTACCACTTTCAGACATGAATCACTGTTGGGGTATATACAAGGACATGGTTGAGATTGACAAAACGCCTAGACTCCCAGATTCAGACGAATTGAAAGAAGAACTTCTGCGCAAGTGCAATGGCCTTCCTTTAGCTGCAAAACTGATGGGGCAAATCAAGTTTCGAGAACTGCGACAACGACAACAACAACAGCAGCAGCAACGACAAGAGCAGCAGCAACAGCCACCTGTTAATGGATAATGAAATATTTTCCAGTCTTTCGCTAGAAAAGCGCGATGAACTATTTACATAGAGATTCATGTTGCCGATCTCAAAATTTTGAGATCAATGGTGGTTGTTGATTTCTTGTTGTCGAACGCTGTGTTATTCTCTGTTATCTATTGCCTTTGTTTGCGTCTCTAATTTGCTTTGCTCTTGAGGTTTACATTATCCGGTTTATTTGAGTTGTTTTACTGTTTTAGTTAAAAAGAAAAACCTACAGTGGCCTCGGCAGAATTATACATGAACGGCCGGCCGGCCTTACTCTGTTTTCCTTGTAATTTTCATTTCATTTTTCACAGGGCCGGCCCTGCCCTTTTGGTGGCCCTGGGCATATAATTATTTGGAGGCCCTTTATATAAACATAAAATACAACACATGAAATTTTTGATGGCTGGAACCCAAATCTGGGAGGCTAGGCCATCACGCCTTGAATTTCATTACATAAAATTTATAATCAGTCATTACAAAAATTGGAAAAAAAAATTATACATTTTGAAAATTACATGAAATCACATAAATATCTTAGACCTCACAACATTTTGAGAAGCAAAATCATCAATAACAACCTCAAAGTCACACTTATTCAACATATGCTTTTCAATGCATAAGATGGCCAATCCATTCAACCTCTCTTGTGACATAGTTGATCTCAAAAAGTTTTTCAACAATTTTAGCTTAGAAAAGCTTCTCTCTGCTGATGCAACAGTTACTGGAACAGTTAATAAAATTCTATAAGCTATAGAAACATTTGGTAAACAATTCAAAGATTCCACAAACTCAAGAACTTGAATGGCTGTCTCTGTTCCTGCAGGTAAATAAATGATCAACACTTGCAATTCACTAATCAAGTCATCGGAGCTAATATCTGATTTGTTGCCATGTGTTAGAGCAGCTTCGAGCTTGATACAAGATTCTTTCAAATTGTTGTATTCCATCTTAACCAACTTCTTAGGATCAAATAAAAAGCCAAATATACATTCAAATGCTTCCAATTGTTCAAATCTGTTCTTCAAAGACGAAATAGCAACATCAACAACAACCAAAAAATAAGAAACCCTAAACGATTCCTCAGCAGAAAATGAGGTGTGTTCCTGCTCAATTTCATCAAATTGTTTTTTTCTACGGATTAGTCTTTTTTTAGGAAATAATAACAAGTCATTCACATACTAGAAAATCTTAGTTAAAGACTACATACTTCAAATAAAGACAATAAAGTCAAAATTCACTTCAAAGTATAGTATAACTTCACTCACTGGTTCAGTGGTTCTAAATCAGTAAATCTAATTAAACACTAAATAGTAAATACAATTGATTGGTTCTAAAATTTTAAATAGACACTGATTCTAACTTTGTAATTGAACACTAAATGACTAAAAAAATTATAAACAAAGTAAAGAAAGTGGGGCAGAAGTGCATAACAAAAAAAAAAGAAAGTGGGAGTGTGGAACAGAACAAAGAAATCGATATTTGATTGTGGGAGTGGGTCAAAGAAAGTGGGACAAAGAAGCAGAAGAAGGAAATAGAAGAAATCGATATTCGATAGGAATATAGGATAGCGGGAGTGGGTCAGAGAAAGTGGGACAAAGAAGTAGAAACTGACCTGCAATGGTCTTCGTCTCTTACACAATGGGGTCCGTCGCAACTCACCTAGCCACCTAGGGTCGTAAATTGTCAAGGTGGAGGAGCAGACAGCAGCCAATGGAGTCACAGACAGCAGTTGATGCGTGGATGGATCCTTGTAACCTAATTTCGAGTTTTGACAGATATGTATATTTATGTATATTTACATATATTTATATTGGGCCCCCCAGATTGGGGGCCCTGGGCGGTCGCCCAGGCCCGCCCTTGCTCAGGGCCGGCCCTGATTTTTCAAGCTCTGGGTGTCTACAGCTGTAATTCGTTTAACAATCGGACAATTCCAATTTACAAGTTGATGACAAATTGTCCATCAATCAAAATTTTTTTTTTTTTTGGGGTTTTACTAAAAACACCCACCCTATTTAGGGCAAATGCAATGGTGAATTGGTATTGGGCCAACAAAGATGTTGTCTTTTGCTGATGTGGCTGTATTGTAAAATGTGTTTTGCTTATGTGGCTGTATTGGGATAAGTGTTTTGCTGATGTGGATGTATTGATATTTGATGTTTTGATGTAGTTTTGTTGTGGATAATATGGAGGAATGAAATGTTGTTGGGTTGGGTGGAAAGAGAAAGTGTGTGGGAAGAAAAAGTGTATAGAAATTTGTGTTTTGCTGATGTGACTGTATTAGAATATGTGTTTGACTTGACTTTTTGTGTAATATAGGTGGGACCGGGGCAACAAAAATGTTAGCCTATAAAGTAAGTTGTTTCTCATTGCATTTGCTCTTACTATATAAACCCATCATATTCTTTCCTATCTCTCTGCCCGTACTGTCAATGAACCCAACACCCAGTCATAATAAGTGCTCTCGTTTCAATGCATTAATTATTACAGTCAACGTTAACTACTTTTTCATTTTACAGATGAAACGTGATGCTTGGATAAGCAAGGTAAGACTAACAAACGGTCGTGATTGAAAGATGAGGCTTTCTCGTTGATTTGAAAACTCAAACTACATTGAGATCTGCACCTGCAATCAAAACCTTACACGTTGCGTTTTGGACACGTGTAAGAGGACGGCACAACTATTATTATTCGTGAGTGGTGGGTCACACGTCAGAGAAAGACATCCTTGCGTCATGTATCATTCATAGTCATAGACAGACTAAACTTTTCAATGTGAATTTCTTGGAATTTTTTTAAAAGATATGTTGTAACAATAATATTAAGGCCGAGTTTGGTAAAGCATATTGAAAATAACAAATATGTTAGTAGAAATGATAGATAGCAGAAATATTTGATAATTACGTGTAAGGGTATTATGTATTTTAGTTGAAACAAATGTAAATAAATAGTAAAATAAATAACAAAAATTTATAAAATAAACATAAATGATTAAAATAAATATAAATAATTAAAATAACTACACATGTCACGCTATCTTTGTCATTATTGTACAAGAAAATGAATAAAAAGAAATAGAAAAATCTTGATTTTTATCAAAAATTAATAAAAAAAATCTTGATTTTTATTTTTTAAAAAAATTCTTAAGAGAGCAGTAGCGGGAGTGCCGGTGAGCTGCACCGGATGATCTTGACTGTGGGCCCAGGTTGACAAAGTTGTCCAAAAAGGAGAAATTTTTAAGGATATTGTGGGTATAACATTAAAAGTTTGAGGAAACTAATGACATAATTTCAAAAATACTATTAAAATTGTCCCAAAAGGTAGCATTTTCAAAGGGGCCTAAAATGCTCCCAAAAGTCTCTTGGTTTTGCTGCCCGAAAATGGTCGTTTGACAAGCAACAAACATTTATACTACAAAGTAATAGACATGCTAAGTGCCAGTTTGGCACACAATTTTGAAAGACAATATGTTGTCCAACTACAATTTTGAGACAATATATTATAGTGGTGAAATAAACAGTTTTTTTTGGGTGCATATTACCAAGCAATTTTGGGATCATATTATTGTCTTTTCCAAATTGTCTCATTTTAAACAATTTTGAGACAATATTGAGGTTACATTATCGAAACACCCTTGGTTTTAACCATTAAGTCCAAAACACCCTTAACTATTATGTTCATTAGTTAATTAATTAAATTATTAAATAATATTTAATAAATTTTTTTCATGTTAATTAGTTAATTAATTAAATTAAATTAATATTTTTTGTTATGTTCATTAAAGTAAGTAATGAAAAAAAGTGAAGAACCAAATGAGAATAAACAATACCCTTTTTTTAGAATTTTTTTATAGGCATAGGGTAGACATAGGGTGGTTTCAAATAGCAATACCCTTTTCTTTTTAGGGACAACCTGTATTATTATACTTCACTACCTAACATGTATGAAAAGGAGGTTCCATGCGTGTTCTTCTTCATGGCTTCTACTGAACATGAATTTGATAGATTCCAATAAACCTACAATAATTCGACTCCACTTGAAAAATGTTAACAAAGTGATGGGGTCATGGTGGGCCAAAACGTTAAGAATAAAGTAAATGCCGAGATAAGGATGCAAGATTTTTACGTGGTTTAGCCTTGGGACAAAATTAAATAAAAAAACCACACCATTTCTTTGCCTGCCTCCGTCATAACCACACACTCTGCTTCATTATTGAAGAGAGACAATCTCCTGCAACTTTGAGACCCAACTCACTGGCATACTTGGAGAAAATCCAAAAACAAAGTTGGAGAAAAAAAAAAGAAGACAAGACATTGCTTTCACGTGCTTTGAATCAAAGTAGTCATAAAAAATATTATTAATTGGCAAAATTGAATTTAAATAAATATAAAACAAATGCATCAAATGCTCATCCAGCAAAGACAGCTTTGTCAAATGAATCTTCCTCAGATGGTGCCTGCAAGTGATAGCTCCAAAGGTCATTGATTCCCATTTTCGGACTGAACAAGTCAACGTTACAAGTAGCATCTGCTGATGAGAACCCCCTCATGCAAGGCCAAACACAAAACCAAAAATCAGATGAACGAAACCACAGATTTGGTTTAGTACGTAATCCATGAACTAGTCACAGAAGCATCATATCACCCATCTAACGAAACGTCAGGGATCCAAGAACAAAAAAAACCTATAACGCAAGTTGAGAAATGCAGTGTTTTAGGCCGCATTTCTCATTAAGCATTCATAGATAGAAGAAAATCAATAAATCATCATACATGAAATGCTGAATTAGCCTCTTACATTAACATGTTCTTATGCCTGATTTTACTTATCTGCATAGTGTCATTGTTCAGATTTCAGCCACACTCCTATCCCGTCGCAAGGGCAGAGACTGATCTTTGGGCATTTGACTTTCTCAAAGTACTCCAAATCTGGAAACAATGCTTGCAATGTAGTCCAGTTTATCTTCATTTCTTCCAGATACTTCAAATATAAAATATTGATCTTCCAATTATGGACTTTATTTTCCTGAACTTCACCTAGATTTGTAAGGCTTCCTCCTCTGATGCAGAGTTTGTTCAGCTTTTTTAGATTCTCAGGTGCAAGCCAACTGGGTTTTGCTTTGTCAGGGAAACAACGAAGGTCTAGTTTCTCTAGGTTTGGAGGAAGTACAATATCGTACTCTGGTGCATTTTGAGGCGAGCGCGGGAGGAATGAGATTGATCTTACTAGTTGAGCTGGATGAATTCCTTGTTTGGCTGCCTTTGATATAGCTGCATTTTTACCTTGCTCCAGCTTTTTGTCTCTAACCTTTGGATTCTGTTCTGCAGGAACAATTTTTTCTTTCTCCTTATCATCTGCCTGTTTTTTATCCTCTCTCGTCTCTGAAAACCTTACCTTCTTCCTTACATCACCACTTGCATCCTGACTTTTGATGTCTATGGTATCTGCATTCGTGGCAATGGGTTTTGCAGCACTGCCAGTCTGCTCCGTCTTCTTTTCTGCATTCATGGCAATGGGTTTTGCAACACTTCCTGTTTGCTCCATCTTCTTTTCTGCAATCTTTGGATTCCCAGCATTCTGTTCTGCATCAATGTTTTGTTGCTCCTTATCACCTATAATCTCTGAACTTCTGGCCTTATGTTTGTTAGTGTCTTTAATATGCACCTGTGTTTTATCACTCAACTCTGAATTTGCTGTCTTCTTCTTCGTATCACCACTCCCTTTCTTTTTTCTTTCGTCTTTGGTCCCTGGATTTGGGGCGCCTTCCCTTATCTTAGAGATATTGTCTCCTCCCCATGCTATTGACAGAGACTTCAACCCTTGAAGATCTTTGAGAGCAGCTAACCCTTCTTCTATTGCAAAGTCTACCTTGTTTATGTTGATGCTGAGTTTCCTAAGCTTCTTGAGTTTTGCCAAATCAGCTAGATTACATGGGCTTTCCTTTTTGTCATCACTTATCACAAACCCTTTAAGAACTTGGAGTTTTGAGAGGGAAGACAGCTCCTTGGGCATGCTATTTAGCAAAAAACACTCAGATATATCCAAGTGAGTGAGATTCGTTAGGGACTTCAGCCAATCTGGAAGTACTTCTAGATTGTGAGAGTTCTTGAGATCTAGAATCATCAAATTGGAAGCCAATTTGGTAGTGGTAGTCCATTTGGTGAACTTGTTACCGGAGCTTGGGAATTTGTCAATTCTAGAGATTCCTTGAAGACTCAGAAACCGTAAGGAACTCATATTGTTCAACCCTTTCAAGAACTCAGTGCTCTCAACTTCAATATGATGCTCTGCCGACTTCTGGGTATCTGATTTCTGCCACCTCCCAAGGCAGAGAACATTGAGCTTCCGCATTTTTGAGAATTCTTCCAATGGTATTGATATGCCAATTATATTCATATAATTGTGCATCCTTTTACATGAAATCTTGCATTGTTTAAGAGATAATTCGAATTATATGCTGCTTAAAGAATGTTATTTGCACATTTCAGGTTCCGGAGCATAAATGGAAGAAAAGCAGCTTAATGGATAGGAATGAGCAAGAAATTGGACAGTGGAGAATTCCGATCGATCGGACCAAATTCCGATCGATCGGACGCTGATTTAGCTGAATTGGACAGTGGAGAATTCCGATCGATCGGACCAAAAACCGATCGATCGGCCAGAGTAATCTCGCGACTTTTGAGGCCTCCAATTGTCCGAAATTAACCAAAAGTCAAGGGAGACCAGCTCAAAACGACATAGAAGTGTGAGATAAACGACTCTGGGTCGTGGGGGGTATATAAGCTTAGATTCCTAGGGTTTTAGGGGATTTTTTTTGGACCTTTGGGAGCGAAAACCTAGGGTTTTGGGGGAGACCTCTCTACAGCAGCCATTGTTGCAAGCGAAAGGGGGTTAAGGGGTTTTTCCTTCTCTTCTCTTTATTCTTGTATTTTAATGACTGCCATTTCTGATTTTGAAGTGTATTCCTTAGTTATGAGGAACTAATCCTCTAACTAAGGATCCTAATGGAACCCTTCTTTGAAGATTAAATGAAATTGGTTTCTTGTTCTTGAATCTCTTTTTACGTTGTTGATTTTCTGTGGATATGCTTATTGCTTTCAAATGCTTGATCACCATTTGAATGATGTCTAGTCTAGGTTGAAACCGGAAGGATAAACCTAGGGTTGCAATAATCCATAGAAGACATAGGTTGTATGAACCATAGGAATATAGGTTCAAGACTTATGCAATCTTTAATTGATTTCCATTATGCTTAAGGGATTTTTGATATGAAACCGAATGTTAGGAATAACAAGGATTCTATTGAAAATACTTTCAGTGTATCTAGGAATAGAGCATTGGATAATTTGGGAAATCTATTGTCAACAACTAAATTGAGAAATGAGAATTAATGAACCAATGGAGTTTAGTTGGATAAGAAGTGGTGAAATTAGGAACCTTAGTGTTTACTTTGCTTGAAACAAAATTTCTGGTTGGTTGCTTTGCTAATCATTTAAGTGTACTTAGTTCTCTTCCAATTCACTTGTTTAGTATTAGGTAAAAACCACAGCAACAATTCGCTTACCATTTTAGTGTGCTAATTGCGTATTTTGTCATTAATTTGAAATTGCCAAAACATCCTTGTGGGACGATACTCTATTCACTCTTTATTACTTGTGCGATTTTGTCCGCTTGCGAATATAATCAACAACATGTATATCAGGAAATGGCTCACTAACATTGAATAATGTCTCCAGTTCTTCAGGATGCTTGATACATCCATCCTTCCATATATTCTTTGAAGCCTCCTGATCCATGTTGGAGCTATTGACTAATGCCTTGCCAGAAGATTCTCCTTCAACTTTTAGCCAGCATGCCCTATTACATATTGAGGAATCTGCAGTTGGATTCCCATCAGAATCATAGTTAAAGAACTTATGTTTTTTGGCAAGCTCGATCACCGCCGAGCGCGCTACAGGCTGCATCTTAAAGCTGTTTGTTTTTAGCTCTCGCTTCTTGTTAACAGGCTCAATAAACCCTTTTGCCTCTAGCTCCTCAAGAACGTCATTGGCCATTTCTTCCAGGGTCTTGTCTACGTTGGCTGAAGGATCCAATAACCGCTCTCCGGCCCACCAATACGTCAGCAATCTCCTCTTCACCACCGTGTTTTCAGGGAAGACAGCTAAACACAACAAGCACAATTGCCTGTCATCCTTCAGTGTCTTAAAAGATCTTTGCAACTCTTCGTAATGGATGCTGGTGAGGAAGGCATCATTGAAGTGTAGATTAGGCACTTTGTGAGCTCCAAATCCATGGCCCATCAACAAGTCCTGATGAGCACCAGCCCTTGTAGAACTAAATTTGCGAGTAGGTGGAATCTGGCTATTCAAGTTTCCAATGTCTTTGCTGATTCTGTTAATCTTTTGCTGCTCACTGCCATCAGTTCCAATAATGCTTTCCAGATTACGTCTCAGCGTCAAGATAGGTCTACTGACATCTTTCTCATATTCTCTGAGATTCTTGAAGGCGTATTGCATGTAGTTGAGATCATTTCGCAATTTCTCCAATGGATCATTTTCAAGAACCTCTGGTTTGCCGGTAGTGCCGTTGGTGTTGCTGATAAGTGTCAAAAATATACACTTTTAATAATAAATTATTAAGGCATTTGTCACATAATTAGGGCTTAAAGTGATTATTACACCACTAAAATGCAAATATCATTTTCACTCATTTTGTATTTATTTTTATATTTTCAGGCCCAATTCATACCAACCAATGTTCAACATTTGCTAGCTCATTTCATGAAGAGCCCATATGTTTTTGTCCACTACCATCTTGATCAAATTATTGATTATCATTTGAAAGCCCACCACATGATTTGTCAAAATCATTTGACATCATTCCATGTATCACCATCATTATAGTACAAATTGGACATTCAATGATGGAGACTCCACTTAAATGCAATGATGAAGATTCCACTTCAATGCAATGATGTGACTCCACTTAAATGCAATGATGGTGACTCCACTTATTTTGTCATGGTTGGTCATTCAATGGATGGATAACTCCTAATTTCCTATAAATAGAGAGCTAGAGGAAGAAAAGAGAACAACATTGAAGGAGGAGAGAAAGAGTCAAAAGGAGAAGAAGAATTAGAGAGTGAGTTCTTGAGTTTTTATTTTCTCTTTTACAACAATTCTCTCACATATTCTTTCTAGAATTTTGTGAGATTAATTGTTGGTTTTGTAAATCTAGTATGAGGAACTAATCCTCTTACTAGGGTGATGATGGATCCACTCTATTGTATCTAAATAAATTTGGTTTGATTAATTATTAGTTTATTTATGCTATGTCAAGTGTTAATTAGCTATTCTTTATTGATAATTAAATCTTGATGCTTAGCTACCATCTAGGTGTGATTACCATGATACAAATTGAGGCAAATGCCCATGTCCAATTTGAGACAAGCTTCTTGCAATTAATACCGGAGTTACCTAGACATAAATGCCATATGCTAGGATCTTTGTGATCACTACATAAGTTACCATAAATCCTAATGCATTCTTGATTGTCTTAGCCAATCCAAATGCCCATGGTTGGTTGCAATTAAGAATAGGCGTGGTAAGTCAGATGCCCATGACTATTACATAAATTAGGGAACTTGATCTTTGACATGCATGAATGAAATGATAATTGTCGGCTAAATAATTTAAATACAATAGAGTTGGTGAATTCGGATCCCTAGTGTTTGTTTATTTGTGTTAATCCTTATTTATTTTGTTTCCATTGATAATTACAAAGAGTTGGAATTGCAGATATTTTATATTCAGTCCCTGTGGGTACGACACTCGTATTTGCCACTTCTATACTACAATTGATTCGTGCACTTGCGAGTATAATTTGGGTTTGGAATCGCTATACTTTTAGCATGTCATAAACCCCACATCAAGTTTTTGGCGCCGTTGCCGGGGACTGATTTAATATATTGTTATCTAACTCTTGTATATATGTATATATTAATATTAGTATATTACACCTCCTTAATGGAAGGTTTTTCAGTTTTATATTTGTGGATGGCTTAACCGCCCCATCTAACTATATATTATTGGCTGGTTCTACTGCTACCGCCCATATCTGTTTATAATAACTGTCACTAACACTTACTAACTTATTAACATTTAAATTTCTGCCACTAACAGTAACATTTATTTATTTATTTATTTATACAGTATTATTTATATTTGTGGTTGGCTTTACACTGCCCCACCTGTATATATATATAGATATGCTTATATGGTCGGTTGAGCCGCCTAAGATAACCTTTTAGTTCTGTTAGTATTTATGGTTGGCCTCTATGCCCCATTTTATTTATTTATTTATTTTTATTTTTTTTATATATTAATTTTTTTTTTATTTTTGTGTATATCCACTCTTTTAATTTTGTTAAAAAAAAATAAAAAAAAGGGGTTATTATCACTGACATTTTCTTTTATGCAAGGACGTCGATCTCAAAATCCAAATCTTCTTAAATTCAATCCAGAGATTGAACGAACTCTTGCACAACTGAGAAGAGAAGTAAGAGGAAATATGGCAGAAGGGAATCCTGAGAATGCTCTTGCTAGAATTGCAAATCCACCAGTCGATGCACCTGCTCGGAGGCCAATGAAGAATTCATTCATACCTCAGAATATGGAGCAGCCATCCAGCATAGCATTTCAACCCAATGTCCAAGGCAATGCCACATTCTCTCCAGTTCTACTCAATGCAGTCCCACATTTCCGAGGCACAACATTTGATGACCCTTACCTACGTATCAGAGAATTCTTTGAACTCTGTAAGACACAATCTGTTCAGGGCTTGACGTCAGAAGAAGTACGACTCATGTTGTTTCCATTTTCTCTCAAAGACAATGTGAAACTGTGGTTCAACTCTTTGACCCCAGGATCGATCACTACATGGGAACAAATGGCAACAAAATTCTTGAAGAAATTTTTTCCAGCCCAGAAGACGAAGCAATTAAGAAGGGAAATTCAAACATGGCAGCAAAAAGATGGGGACTTATTTTATGAAGCTTGGGATAACTTTAAACAGCTACTGCTAAAATGTCCACATCACAACTTGTCACAAGATGATCAAGTTCAAGCTTTTTATGAAGGACTCGACGCAACAAACACAAGCATCGTAGACTCAGCTTGTGGAGGCATATTAATGGAGAAAAGCAGCGAAGAGGCTTTTGACTTATTTGAAACTTTAAGTGAAAATTCTCAACAATTTTCATCTAGAGTAAAGCAAGGGGTAAAACTTCCAAAAGGTGTATATGAAGTCCACACCAGAGTAGAAAACCAACCTCAGTTGCAAGCCATGGAGAAGAAGATTGACATGTTAATGAAAGCAATTTCATCTTCCCAACAAGCAACCCAAGTTGAGATGTGTGCCATTTGTTCTCAATCTAACCACACCACGGAAACATGTCCTATGTCTTCGAACTCTGAACAAGAACATACCAATTATGTGGGACAAGGTGGCTTCCATCCCAACAACAATCCATTTTCAAATACATACAATCCAGGATGGAGAAATCACCCAAATTTCAGTTGGGGAGGACAAGGCCAGCATAAGCAATACAATCAGAAGATGACACAACAAGTCCCTATTGAACCAAAGAAGCTTTCTCTGGAGGAGCAAATGGCTCTTCTAGCTCTCAACACCAACAATTTTATTCAGAAAACGACGGAGCAAAACAACAGGTACGACCAACAATTCAGCAACATACATGGATCTATTCAGAAACTTGAAGTTCAAGTTGGTCAAATTGCTGAGCGACTAAGTGAAAGGGAGCTGGGCAGATTGCCGAATCAACCAGAAGTAAATCCAAAAGGCAAGGAACAAATCAATGCTATTACCACCAGACGCGGAACAACTGTGGGATTTTTAGAGAATGATGGTGAAAAGGCCAAAAAGCCTAATGATGAAATTCGGCCCAAGCCAACTGACTTATCAAAGCATCAAATGAATGAGTCTCATGTGCCTTTCCCTAGCCGGTTGGTGAATGAGAAGAAGACTGACCAGATGCGGCGAATGATGGATATATTCAGAAAAGTTGAGATCAACATTCCGCTTCTTGACGCTATTCAATAAATTCCTCCCTATGCAAAATTTCTCAAAGATGTCTGCACCAGAAAGAAGAAACTGGCACCATATGAGAAGATTATGTTGTCTGAACAATGCAGTGCCGTTCTAAACAAGAAGCTACCACCAAAGCTAAAGGATCCAGGGAGTTTCACTATCCCTTGTACTGTTGGGCAAGTCTCTTTCGAGAAAGCTTTTCTAGACTTGGGTGCTAGCATCAATCTGATGCCATATTCAGTTTTTGTGCAACTCGGTCTCGAAAAGGAATTACAACCAACTTCAATTACTTTGCAATTGGCAGATCGATCAATAAAATTTCCACGCGGTATCATAGAAGATGTTCTTGTCAAAGTTGATACATTTCTGCTTCCAACAGATTTTATTATCCTTGATATGGAGGAAGACAGAAACATACCAATTATTCTGGGGAGGCCTTTCTTGGCCACTGCAGGAACTATTGTGGATGTACAAAAGGGTTGTTTGTCCATGACTGTACAAGGACAAACGGTGGAATTTAATCTATTTGAAGCTACTAGACACCCTTCTGATACAGGGGAGTGTTTTAGCATTGAAGCTTTTGATGGCTCAATTTATGATTCATTTTTGGAGCATCAATCTATTGACCATTTGGCAACTTGTCTTGCGTTTCCTGAACTGCAATTTGAAGACGATGGTGAAGTTGCAGAATTTTGTGCATATTTGCAGGCACAACAACCAGTGAATCATAGGTGGATTCGTACATTTGAAGCTCTCGGTCCTTTACTTCCGAAAGTGGTTCGTTCTATTGAATCTCCACCAAAGCTAGAGTTGAAGCAACTTCCAGATCATTTGAAATATGCTTATCTTGGTGCTAAAGAGGCATTACCTGTCATTGTCGCTGCTAACCTTACTGATTCAGAGGAAGAAAGTCTCTTGAGGGTGCTACGACAATACAAAAGTGTCATTGGATGGTCCATTGCTGACATCAAAGGCATAAGTCCCACTATGTGTATGCACCGAATTTTACTGGAAGAAGATTCAAAATCCTCGCGTGAAGCACAAAGACGCCTCAATCCATCAATGAAGGAGGTAGTTCGATCTGAAATATTGAAGTTGTTGGATGTAGGAGTCATCTATCCTATTTCTGATAGCCAATGGGTCAGTCCTGTTCAAGTGGTTCCCAAGAAATCTGGAATCACGGTAATTACTAATGAGAACAATGAGCTCATCCCAACAAGAAAGCAGACAGGGTGGCGTGTTTGTATTGATTATCGAAAGCTGAATTCTGCCACAAGAAAGGATCACTTTCCTTTACCATTTCTTGATCAGGTGCTAGAAAGACTGGCGGGCCATTCCCATTATTGTTTTCTTGATGGCTACTCTGGCTATAATCAAATTGTGATCGCACCAGAGGATCAAGAGAAAACAACTTTCACATGTCCTTTTGGGACATTTGCATATAGAAGAATGCCATTTGGGCTTTGCAATGCACCAGCTACTTTTCAACGGTGCATGACAAGTATATTCTCTGACATGGTGGGCCACATCATTGAAGTCTTTATGGATGATTTCTCTGTGTTCGGATCATCTTTTGATACCTGCCTGTGCAATCTTGCCTTGGTTCTGGAGAGATGCCAGAAGACTAATCTGGTGCTTAATTGGGAGAAATGTCATTTTATGGTTCAAGAAGGCATTGTTCTTGGTCATCTTATTTCCGAGAAGGGGATTGCCGTTGACAAAGCAAAAATTGAAGTTATTTCTAGATTGCCACCTCCCATTTCTGTAAAAGGTGTGCGATCTTTTCTCGGACATGCGGGGTTCTATCGCCGGTTCATTAAAGATTTTTCGAAGATTTCCAGGCCATTGTGCAATTTGCTTTCCAAGGATGCCACTTTCCATTTTAATGATGAGTGTTTGCAAGCATTCAGCAAATTGAAGCAATTACTTACATCTGCACCTATCATGATGGCACCAGATTGGAGTTTACCATTTGAGCTCATGTGTGATGCCAGTGACTATGCAATTGGAGCCGTGTTAGGGCAAAGAGTTGACAAGCTACCACATGTCATTTACTATGCAAGTCGTACTCTCAATGACGCCCAACTTAATTACTCAACAACGGAAAAAGAACTGTTGGCTGCAGTTTTTGCATTGGAGAAATTTCGATCATACCTGATTGGATCAAAGGTGATTGTCTATAGTGATCATGCGGCTCTCAAATATTTGTTGTCTAAGAAAGATTCAAAACCGAGATTGATTCGCTGGGTGTTATTACTCCAAGAATTTGATTTAGAGATAAGAGATAAAAAAGGAGCAGAAAATGTTGTAGCAGATCATCTTTCTCGTATTGTTCAAGCAAACGATGGTGAGAAGACGGAGCTTCCATTGAATGAAACGTTTCCTGATGAACAGCTTTTCTCTGTACAAATTGAGATGCCTTGGTATGCTGATATTGCCAATTACCTTGCAAAAGGTGTTATTCCCAAAAATTGGACTCACCAACAACGGAAGAAATTTTTCTCCACAGCCAAGCATTATTTCTGGGATGAGCCTTACTTATACAAACATTGTGCTGATCAAATCATTCGGAGATGTGTGCCACAGGAAGAACAACAGAGTATTTTACAATTCTGCCATACATTCGCTTGTGGTGGTCATTTTGGTACTCAGAGAACTTCTGCAAAGATTTTACAATCAGGGTTCTATTGGTCAACTCTTCACAAGGATGCCCACATTTTCTGCTCTACCTGTGAAAATTGTCAGAAACTTGGCAACATTTCTCGCAGGAATGAAATGCCACTCAACAATATTTTGGTGGTTGAAATCTTTGATGTTTGGGGAATAGATTTCATGGGACCATTTCCCAAGTCTCATGGGAATGAATATATACTGGTGGCAGTAGACTACGTGTCCAAATGGGTTGAAGCTATTGCAAGCCCAACCAATAGAAGTGAGGTGGTAATTCGGTTACTTCAGGGTGTAATATTTCCAAGATATGGCACTCCACGTGCTATAATCAGTGATGAAGGGAAGCATTTTCTGAACAAGAGTGTGTCTACACTTCTTGCCAGGTACAATATCACACATAAGATTGCCACTGCTTATCATCCTCAAACTAGTGGACAAGCTGAGATTTCTAACCGAGAAATTAAACGCATTTTGGAGAAGACTGTGAATATCAAAAGAACTGACTGGAGTATAAAATTGAATGATGCTCTTTGGGCATATCGCACTGCATATAAAACTCCAATTGGCATGTCTCCATATCGTTTGATTTTTGGCAAGGCTTGCCATCTTCCTGTGGAGCTCGAGCATAAAGCATTCTGGGCAATAAAAAGGTTGAATTTTGATTATGATGCAGCTGGTGAGAAGAGGAAACTGCAGCTCAATGAACTTGATGAGCTACGTGACGAGTCATACGAAAATGCGAGGATTTACAAGGAAAAGACAAAAAGATACCATAATCAACACATTGCAATGAAAGAATTTTCTCCTGGTCAAAAGGTACTTTTGTTTAACTCTCGTCTCAAACTTTTTCCAGGGAAGTTACGTTCAAGATGGTATGGTCCATTTCAAGTTGTTCGAGTATATTCCCATGGAGCTGTTGACATTAAAAATTTGGAGACGGGAAACGAGTTCAAGGTTAATGGCCAGCGCCTCAAACCTTATTTGGAAGCTAATCTTGACAGAACTGTCTCCAGCATTACTCTCCAAGATACAGGTAATTGAGTGTTGGGAACACTCTGTCTTGCCCAGACAATAAATACAGCGCTTATGGGAGGCAACCCATACTTCTTTTTCATCTATTTATTTTTATGTAATATTATCTAAAAATAAAAAATAAAAAAAAAGAAACAGAAGTCTTCCTCTAGCGTGGAAATGAGCAGCAATAGCCCGGCTAGAGATGGGGCTATAAACATTAGAGGATGGACAACACAGGCTGGAGCACATGTTGGCTGCACTCATGGATATGATACGAAAGTAAAAACATGGCAATGCAACGGCCAGAAATTTTTTTTTGTCAGGTTGTATTTCTCTGAACCATAGCTTTCCATATATATTTTTCATATTTTATATATATATATATATATTTTTTTTTTCTTCTTTTCCCATTGAGGACAATGCAAGATTTTAGGTGGGGGAGGAACTGGTTTGATAAAAAAAATGAAAAAAAAAAAAAATTGTAGCTAGAGGAGGCAAGTGCTGTGCTACCTTAGGTGCAAGCTTGAAACACTTGTAGTTGATCTCTTGGAGGGATGCCAACTCAACCAGCTAAGTAATTAGTAGTTTGTCCATGAAACAACCACCGATAAGGTATTTGGGAGTCCTAAGCATGGACTGGACGAAATGTCCATAATTGTAAAGCCCCAAAGTGGAGATACAAAGGACTGTTGACCTTGGCTTGGGTTCCATTGAGCCGACCAGAAACTCTTAGAGAATGACAACCTATTGTAAGGCCTTGTTAGCCTTTTGCCCTTGCTACGGGGTACATCTCTTTAGTTAGGTTGATAGTAACCTAGCATCCAGTCTCAAGGATCCTGGTGTTGAGACATATTCCGTTTGTTTGCGGTGCTTTGGGAATATTGAGTCTTAGAACCGTTTGTTTGTTAAATATCTATTCTATTTAATGATTGCTAAAAAAAAATAATAAAATAAAAAATTTTGATTTGGAAGTCATATTTGTATCATATTTCTGAATTGGTCTGATTATTTCTGAAGTGTGGATAACAATTTGAGTTGAAAACCCATAATCACTTGTGGATTTTTCTGACTTTAGTTTTGTCTCACCTATTTTATTTAATAATTGGATCAATTGCACAGAATTACATATTTGTGGGGTATGATATTTAAGATTAATTATGAACATTGTGATTTTCTTGAGTTGATTTGGAATTCTTTGAATATTAATATCTTGGGATACATGTATATATTCATATTTAAAAAAAAAAGAAAAAAAAACAATTATAAATAAATGGGAGTGTTTATAAGTTTTTCTGCTGAGTAACCGGGCCTCTTGCCTCAGTAAGCAGTGAGTGTTCGCGTAAAAAGGTAGAAAAATCAAGACATCAACCCATGTGACAAGCGAAGTTTTGAAGCCTTTTTGACTCGAGTTATTAAACCCGTTGGGGTGTCTTTACACCTAATGCCCTGAGCCAACTGGATTGGGAGTCATTGGTTGAACGTTTGTTACAAGGGTCATTTAGAAAGCTTAATGAGACTGAGCATTGCACAAGTCACATAAAAATATTATATATAAAAATAAAAAAAATCAATAAATAAAATCCCTTGATATTAATTATTCATTGAGTCTGATGATTCTTGTGATATTGCAGTGTTTGTGTTAATATTAAATTAAAGCCACATATTTATGTTTAATTCGCTACGCACTACACATCACGCTAAGATTGAATGGGTGATATGAGATTTAGTCAGAATTATTTGTTTAAGTGATAGTGGTTGGTGGATTCTTAATTATATTCATACTAAAGAAATAATTAGATTCTTCATATATGTGATATGAATTTTCCGAACGCTTGAATTGCTAGGGGCTAGCAATAAGCTGGTTGGGGGTTGTGATAAGTGTCAAAAATATACACTTTTAATAATAAATTATTAAGGCATTTGTCACATAATTAGGGCTTAAAGTGATTATTACACCACTAAAATGCAAATATCATTTTCACTCACTTTGTATTTATTTTTATATTTTCAGGCCCAATTCATACCAACCAATGTTCAACATTTGCTAGCTCATTTCATGAAGAGCCCATATGCTTTTGTCCACTACCATCTTGATCAAATTATTGATTATCATTTGAAAGCCCACCACATGATTTGTCAAAATCATTTGACATCATTCCATGTATCACCATCATTATAGTACAAATTGGACATTCAATGATGGAGACTCCACTTAAATGCAATGATGGAGATTCCACTTCAATGCAATGATGTGACTCCACTTAAATGCAATGATGGTGACTCCACTTATTTTGTCATGGTTGGTCATTCAATGGATGGATAACTCCTAATTTCCTATAAATAGAGAGCTAGGGGAAGAAAAGAGAACAACATTGAAGGAGGAGAGAAAGAGTCAAAAGGAGAAGAAGAATTAGAGAGTGAGTTCTTGAGTTTTTATTTTCTCTTTTACAACAATTCTCTCACATATTCTTTCTAGAATTTTGTGAGATTAATTGTTGGTTTTGTAAATCTAGTATGAGGAACTAATCCTCTTACTAGGGTGATGATGGATCCACTCTATTGTATCTAAATAAATTTGGTTTGATTAATTATTAGTTTATTTATGCTATGTCAAGTGTTAATTAGCTATTCTTTATTGATAATTAAATCTTGATGCTTAGCTACCATCTAGGTGTGATTACCATGATACAAATTGAGGCAAATGCCCATGTCCAATTTGAGACAAGCTTCTTGCAATTAATACCGGAGTTACCTAGACATAAATGCCATATGCTAGGATCTTTGTGATCACTACATAAGTTACCATAAATCCTAATGCATTCTTGATTGTCTTAGCCAATCCAAATGCCCATGGTTGGTTGCAATTAAGAATAGGCGTGGTAAGTCAGATGCCCATGACTATTACATAAATTAGGGAACTTGATCTTTGACATGTATGAATGAAATGATAATTGTCGGCTAAATAATTTAAATACAATAGAGTTGGTGAATTCGGATCCCTAGTGTTTGTTTATTTGTGTTAATCCTTATTTATTTTGTTTCCATTGATAATTACAAAGAGTTGGAATTGCAGATATTTTATATTCAGTCCCTGTGGGTACAACACTCGTATTTGCCACTTCTATGCTACAATTGATTCGTGCACTTGCGAGTATATTTTGGGTTTGGAATCGCTATACTTTTAGCATGTCATAAACCCCACATCAGTTGCCATTGCTGATGCCACTACCATTGATATTGCCGTTGGCCTGATGGAAAGAGGTCCTGAGACTTGCATGCAACTTAGATATGGTTTCAAAGATTTGTTCAATGTTCAAGATTTCTACAGTATTCTTCTGTTGAGAGGGATCATTAGATGAAGCCATCACAGAAGAAAGAAAGAAGAATAATGGAAAGGTAGCACAGGCTTAGAAGTCAATGCTTGTATTGATATACTATCAACCTTAAATCAATGACCATCTTATAGGCATTCAGCCCCAGGAAAAGTCAGCTGATCACACTGTAACAGGGCTGTGAAACCTTCAAAGTCAACAGCTAATTTATAAATAATGATCGCATGATCTCTCACTAAAGTGCATGGAAAGATGTTTCTCCTCAACCTAAGAATTAAAGTAATAATTAGCTTACCGTCTGAGCACCAACACAGATTTACCATATTTGGACAAACAAAAGAGTATAAGACTTGCTTGGGAATTTCACACCTACCATGTTTGAAGAGAAAAAAAATAAGGATATCAAGGGTTGTTTGCAAAAAACATGGACCAATTCTATGCGGTAGTTTGTAACCAAAATACAATAATGAGTCAAAAATGAGAATAGAAGCTCCTCAATTCTCTTAATATGTGGACCCCTTCATTGGTTGTTGCAAGTAGTTAGTATGCATTGAAGAAAATTAAAAACAGAAATGGTGAAGTCCTCTCATTATAAAAAAATAAGTTGACAAGGCAAGTGCGTCAACATGCATACGTGAGTCCAGATTATTGAAACGAAAATAAAATTTAACATCAACAAGTTTGATTAAAAAAGTAGCAATTTAAAAATTAGCAACTTGATTTCACATGTGCTGAACAATAAGCAGTAATCAAAATATAAGCAGCCTGGCAAATGAGTCTTCCTCATATGGTGCCTACAAGGGATGTTACACAGATGATGGCTTCCCAACTTCACATTGTTTGTCAATTCAATGCTCATGGGGTTTTCTTCCTTTGTTTCTCATTTACATCTATTAATTAATCTCAAAATCATGCAATGAAAATCCTGGTCAAGGTTTTTAAAAAAGACCAAGAGAATTCAACATGACTTGCTATACCCAACTAACTTCCTAGTAATATAAGTAATAATATAAATTATTTACTTAATATATCCATTTTATTGAAGAAGGCTCTTGCAGTGTTCCAAAGTTTGTTAAGTAGTTGGACTAAACGAGTTGATGCTTTTTATCAGAATAAATTTTTTAAGACTGATTAGCACTGCCAATAAAAACTAAAATAGATGGGCTTGGGGAATAACTATGCATGTCGAATATTTCTATTATGGATTCATGTAGCCCAACATAGCACTCAGACCCCACTCTTTGCTACATTTCTATTATCAATTTATGTAGCCGACCCAAAATGTATGAAATTCAGGTTATCATTGTTAATTCATGCACCCATTTATAATCCCTAAAAGATGATAAACATGAACTCATTGCCCTCTATCAGAAGCCTATTCTGGTTGTCAATTTGTCATTTTGATCCCAAATACATGGTGGAAATGATGGAGCAGTTATAAGGAAATATTACACTAACATAAAAATATAAAATAAAGCCTCCTTTGGCTTACCTTTTTTAGGGAAGATGTAGCTACCAAACCTCTCACAGCCTTTTGAGATGGACATGGCATGGATAGGAAGTATGCTTGTCATATGGCCAAACAAATTATTTTCCTTAACGCTCAAAAATCTCCCTCTGGCTTCTCTTTGCAAGACAGCAATTCGAGATGCAATATTTTTCCAGCCACCCCTTGCAACATTTCTGGCTGAAAGAAGATGATTGGACTGGGAAAACTCTAATGCACCACTTCTCGCTGCCATTGAAAGAAAAGGTATTGTCATGAGTGATCAAGCACGGCTAGTAGTTTGCATCTAAAAAAGATCTAACACGAATGTGAAACTAATGTTAAACATAAATATAGCTGTAATGTATAGCAGCACTGTGAATGATCATTATATACTTAGCAACTTATTTCATGAGGAGCAGGAAAAGATTGTTGAATTTAAATCAGAGAGATTCAGAAAGAAAATTGTTTACCGTTGTAAGGAACTTCAAAGACAAAATCAGCGGGAAGGCCAATGCCAATTCCAACCAGTGTGAAGCCCATACTAAAGCCAACACCACAGCCAGCTCCAAAATAACCAATCACTACAGGGCCAAATACTGAACCCCACCAAACACCACAGCCGATGGCTATTCTCATGCTCCAAAAGCTCCAGAAGTTGGATGCACAGGGTTCCATCTTTCATATCTCTTAAACAACCCTTTTATTATCATGAGGACCTGAGGTCAAAAATCATCAATACATAAAACTTGAAAATGTACTTTTAAAGAGGGAGATGTTTTATTCAATCTCATAATCAGGTTTTTGTCTATCCAGAGATTCCAATACCTAGCATTTCATCATATGGAGTGATAACTTCACAAATATAAATGATAAGCAATTATATGAAAAGAGTGACTTTCCCATTTCAAAAGGCTCAGATCACATAAAAATAGTGAGCTCGACTAGCAAATAACTAGCTTATGTTACAATGCAAACCAACAAAATAAAGTCATCAAGCACTATCTTTCATCATTCAAGCAATCTTCTTACTCAATCCATCCTTTGATATCCAAATTACTTTTTATTACTCCAATCCAAGTACTTTTCAGCTAATCAGTAAATCATTCTCCAGCCACCTCATCCAAAAGAAGTAGGGTATCCATTTATAACTGATACTAATACTTTAATAACTAGCCAAAGTATACACTAGACTAACCGAGTGAAAAATCTTCTCCTTTACTAACACAACATGATTAAAACAAAAGCTTCACTCTTTTCCCTAGAAAGTGGAAAGAGAATAACAGGATATTAGTGGAAGCCAATAGAACCAAAAAATCTAGTTTCACCACATACAATAACTTATCTTTACAAGATTTCATACAAACAGAACTCGTCTTCAATCTTCAATCTGTAGATAATATGAACAAAAAAAAGAAATAGAATAAAAAAACAGATAATTACCATTTTGTAGCTATCTCAAAGGCTGCTCCTAGTTATCAGACAGCTTCTCCCCTCTCTGGTTTTCAGAGAGTGTGGTGTGGGCGGGAGACTCAGAGGGAAACAAAATTGTCTTTCCTCGCTCCTTTTTGGTTCTGCAGAAGCTGGTGGCCAGATTTTGGGCCTTTTAAGTGCATCTTCTTTGCTATGTGGGCCTAGAAGTAAAAAAGTTTTAAAAAAAAAAAGCCATTTTTATTGGGCTGACTCCTAGTTAGTCCACTACAAAACCCACAACCACGAGAATCAGATTTGCACAACTTTTAAGTTAATAAAAAAATGAAAAATTGGAACTACAGTAATTAATAATTAATTATATTTAGATACTAGCCTTTATAAATTTATAAAGCTATATATTCCCGCTTTTCAACTTGAAAAACACGCCACTACAAAGCCTTTATAAATTTATATATCACTCCATTCCCGTCTTCTCTGCTGCAAGAAATTGCATAGAGGGAGAGAAATGAAGACGAGAGGGTTTAGCAGTCGCAGATCGACATTGCCGATAGCGTCTCCTGATTCTCCGAAGGGATCTCCGTCATCCGGCGTACTTGACAAGACTCACTCGTTTTTTATGAACGAAATCAGTAGCAACAAGAGCACACCTCCTCCGACTCGTCGACAAGGTCCCCTTCTCGCAAAACCCTAACCTCCGTCTCCGATCTCGAGGATCTTCCGTCTTCGCGCCTCGACGATCTGAGGAGAAATCTTATTCATCGGTTGCACGTAGAGATTCTCAAGGACGCGAAAGCCTCCCACTCTCGCCTCCAGCTTGAAGGTACTTTTCTCCCTGTAATTACATATCGAGTATCTACGACTGAGGGTAGATTCTAGATCTCACGTGTCTTTGCAAGATGTATGTTATAAAGCTTTGTCTCGTTTTGATTGCTGTCGAAACAGAGGAGAGGATTATTAGGCTTTAAACGATGACTCAGGTGGCTGTGAAAACCTAAGTCGTTTTTAGGCTTTGAACGATGTCTCTCTATTATTTTAGAGATCAAGCATTTACGACTGAGAGTAGATTCTATCGATCTCGTGTATGTCTTTGCATGATGAGTTTTGTCGCGGATCGATGTCTCTCTGACGCGCTGTTTGGTTGCTGTGAGAACAGAGTAAAGGAATCTGAAAGTTGATGTTTGCGTGTCAGATTCAAATCCTAATAATAGGCCATTCAGGTTGAGAAATAGTTGAATTCTAAACATTCTGAAGCTCTATATGCCTCTATTACGTTCCTTAGGGTTTCTTGCCAGCCAAACGGATTATTCTAAGAGACTACGAGTAATTAGTATTTCAGCCCTAGATTATTAAGTGATATTCAATCGTTATTAATTATGTTTATTTTAGACGTGAGTTTCTTTCCCCTTTATAGATGGTTCACTTCATTGATGTAACGTATTATCTTTATCAATCAGCTCAAACTGTCTTTTTCTTTCTCTAATTTTTTCTATCAAATAGAAGCTAAAACATTGGAACTTAAACCTATTGCGATTGTCATTGAGACAAATCTACGGTTTACATATCGAATTTATTGTTGTCAATTCAATCTTTAGGTTACATTTTGAAGAGTTTTGTGTAGACATCTCTTGAACTACATGGTTTACTAAGATAAATCACATTCCTTGCAGAATGAATAACTCAGTATGCACTGAGTGTTCTTTGGTTGCTAATTTTCTACTCAAATCCACCGTGGTCAACCTTGCCATGTAGGTTTTATTTCTAAATTCATTCTTTCAAGGCTTTCTGTTAATCATGTTGACAACTCTGATTCTGAATAAATAGTACAAAGGCAAATATGTTGTTTAATCCGGATATGGATCTAAAAACTAATCCAAATCACGTACTTGTTTTAAGAGCTTTAGACGGTTGATGTAATTTTGTTGGATCATTTCATGGAGAGTTTTTCCTTTTATTTGATTGCATAGTTCTTGTTACTAAAACTTAATTGATTAGAAATAATTTGTTAGAATGGATTTTTAATCTGCATCATTACAATCTTTCGGAGGTTTTTTTCCCACTCTATCACATATCTCCGTCTTGTAGTATATTGATTGATTATTTGGTGATAACTAACAGGAGCTTCAAGTTCTGTTCATGGCAGAATGAATTCAAATTGTACGGCTGGTTGTAATTTTACACCTAATTTTTTTATTTAGGATGCTAAACTTCCTGAACTTAGTCTTGATGTGCATTTTGCACCTCTGTGCAGCTTGACCAATCTGCTGAGCATAATCACTCAAAGTTTAGGTTCAAAACCTGAGCAAGAGAACCTATCTTAAACTGAAGAAGCAAAGTTTTGTTTGGTTTGCCTAGTTTTAGCTCTTTGCCACTAGGCCCACTACCATAACAATGATTACTTTAATCCATTTCGTCCTAATACGTTTCTTTTAGATACCTCCTGCAGCATACTTTCACTGGCACAAGGCATTTGGTGTCTTAAAAAAACTATTTACGAGGGCCATCGAACCAAGGTGTTGGCATGGTCCCTTCTAGAACTTGAAAGTTTGGTGAACTGTTGGAAAAGATAAGAGAGCTTTGACTAGTGAATCCCCTCAAGCTCTACTTTTAGAGTCCATAGAATGCCATATCTTTTATTCAGTCTACTACTCCTTTGCTTCATGAACTTGTTTTATTATTGGTAATTTGGTATGTTGAGTACTGTATCCGGTTGAAACACTTCCACTTTTGGCTACTACTAGATAGCTGAAACTTTATGCATTAAATAGTTGCTTTGGGCTATATTAACGTGAAAATTTTCTTAGCATATCCCATGCCACCTTTGGGCCAGTGGCATATCCAGGATTTTACCTTGACAGGGGCTTACTACCTAATTTCAATTGATACTATTAAAAAATTAAGTATACATAAAAATAACTGAAAGAAAATTTTCACGAGCCTTACTTGAATGCAAAATATATGCATGAAAAGATTTTTGGATATTTTATTCAGGTAATCTAATGATTAGGTTAGTTGATAGTTATATGGTTTGAAGTAACATCTATGACAGTACTACTGGAGAGAGTATACTTATGTATTGATAGCAATTGAAATATGTGGGGTGTTAATCATTCTCATGGCAACCTTCGGCGGTGTGGTCCTATGGGATGATTCCCAAAATGCAATTGTGTGCTGTAATTATGCATCATTCAAGATGGGAATTTTTCTTCACTTGGAACGCACCAAATCCCATTATTCCAAGCTTATGCACTTGTTAGGGTGAGCATCGGTTTATTGCAGATCAGAAGACAATTGTGTTAGCTCACTTCCTCTAATCATATACTAAGAAGTTTCATTCTTTGTTCATATAGTGCAGTTTTAGATAAAAGCATCCCAGCAAGTGATGGGTGAAACAGAGAAAAGAATATAAGAAGATCAATGGGCAGATCAGTGAAATTCAGGAAACAATGAAGGTATATCAAACACCATACAAATATAATATCTATCTAGACACTGTTCTGATATCGTTTATGTTCCCTGTTCCAGGTTTCATATGCAGAGTTAGTGTCAGAGGCACAGACTGCCGTATTTCATGGAACACTAGTGTTATTTTTCTTTTTTCTATCTCTCATATTTTTGATATTATAATGACTCGAACTCAAAGGACCTGAACTTTAAATTGTGGCTGCCTAATATGATGAACCTTTTTAGCATATTTTGCCTGTCCTGTTGATGAATTTCATAAGATGTCCTATTTCAAATTGTTGCATGTAAATTAAATCTCAACTGAAAGATAACTGAATCTAAACTGCTGCATTTGAAGGGGTTGTCACCTGCCTGTTCTGTTAAAAAGGTTTTCAGAGTAATGCCAATCATATACAGAATTTTAAATCCTTTTCTCTGTGCATGTCTATTGGCTAACACTTCCCGTGCACAGATTGGCTACTTATTTTCCCATTCTTTTTGTGCTTTTATGATTTATTCCAGTTTTAATCTTTCAGATCATGCATTTGTTTTCCTTTCATTCTGACCTTGTCCGGCATTATCATGCAGATACAAGCTTCAATCCTTTTGTTTGTAACATTGTTTCTTCATTCAATTTTTTCAGTGTGCAAAACATCCATCACTGAGCTTTCAAAATCTTTTGAGAAGGAAATTCATGGTCTCAGGAAGCGATATGGAACTCCATCAAACATAGGGTTTATCTGGACTGCTCAAGCTAGTAACAGAGAAATTCCTTAGTAAGTGCTTTATCTACTTGATGCTCTCTTCTGCAACTTTGAAATTATAATATGTGATATCACTTGTTAAAAGTTATTGGTTTATATTATTACTGCTCGCATATCCCTTAGCATTTTTCTACACATAGTATGTAGATGTGTCGTTGTATATGTATCTAGCTTAGGAGAACTAACAGAAGAAAGCAAAAGGTGTTTGATAGCTGAGAAGGGATCTTGTTAGTTAGTTGAGAAGAAAGTAATCTGCTAGCGTATGGCTCTAGCCTCTTAAGTAAGTTGATAAAGCCTTAGTGCACTGCTAGCAACTGGCTCTACCTCACTTTATTCTAAGCCAACCCATTCTTCATAACCATACCCACTGAGGTCTCCAAGGTTTTCATGCCTGTGTTGGAACTTATGTACCTATGCAAACATGTAGAGACATAATCTAATTGAGTGGTCCATATGTAATCGAGATGTTTTCGTGGTGAGTTTTAAGCATGACTGTCCAAAAAGCAAATGTTATTCAGTATTTAAGCACATTTATACCCCCAATGTCTTTTTTCCTGTTTTAAATTTCCTTAGGTGAACAATTAGCTATGACATTGAACGTGATGAATAATGGCTAAACATCACTCCATAGGGAAGATGATTAAAAAGAAATAATTTTAGGAAAAGACGAATGGCAATTTAGTAATTGAAATACGAAAATTATATGAAGTTCTGACAATTAATTGAACCCTTCATTAATTTGTAAATGTGGTTCCTATCCTGATTTGAGGTCACTTTGTGCAACGTTTAGCATACGATGTTGGTCATTTCTGATCTAAATTTCCATTCCTGAACTATTTGGTATGCCGTTGAACTTGAGGGCTTTGGGTTTTTTATTTAAAAAGTTCATTTGATTTTCTGGAAAATTGGCTGACTTCTACTACTTTCTGTATGACAATTGTACAGGGAAAGCCAGTCATGTATATGACATGACACGAATTACAGTTTTCATGCTATCAACAGCAGGCTTTGTTGTCCTGACCGAATGTGCACCACCTTTCTTTCATGTTCCTTTTTTTGTTAAATAATCATAGGAAAATGGATCAATCTTAGCCGCTAAGCCCCTTGAGTAAAAAATCTTGGTTCATAGGTTCAATTCCCCTCACCCCACCAACCTAAAAAAATAATTATCATACGACAATCAGAATCGATCATCATAAATATCACTGCATTTACGAGGACAAATTCAGAGCTAGATTTCATATTGATTGAAATGGTTGGACTGAATGTAAAAAAAGCTCAAACATTAATTTTTTAAGTTGAAATGATGGAGCCGCTCTGTTATTGATATATCGGGCCAAATTAATATTATTCAAGTGTAATGAATCTTAGCCGTAGCCGCTCTATAATGGGTCATAGGCTCTGTTTGGCAGAGCGGAAAGCTTGATTTTCAATGCTAGCGGAAATGCTGTGAAAAATATGCTGAGCTTAAGGCTGTGAAATATGCTGTGAGGTGTTTGGTGAACTAAAAACTGACGCTAGCGGAAAAACTGTTAAAATAAAGTATTATAATATTAGTTTTTATTTTTATATCAAAAGTTTATATTAAATTTAATATAATAAATATAATTCTTATTTAAATTAATTTTAAGCATATTTTTTATTAATTAAATATTTTAATATGATACAAGTGGGGATAATAATATAAATTATTTTTAATAATAATTTTTCATATATTTTTAATCATTTAATTTAATTTAGTAAATATTAATTAATTATAAATATTAAATTTAATTTTATAATTCTTCGTAAAAAATAATTTTATAATATTAAGTAGAAATATATATTATTAAAATTGTGGGATCCACATTAATTATTATAAAAATTTAAAGTTGAATAAATTGTATTTAATTTTTAAAAAATAAATTACAGCTTTTCTTACAAACAGTGGGTCAATATGGGCCCACTGTTAACTTTTAAAAATTTTATTTAAGTACAAACTGTGGGGCCAGTGTGGGCCCCACGTGAACTTAAAAAAAAAAAAAAAAAAAAAAAGAAGGAGTTTCCGCCTTCAGAAGCTCCCATTGGGAGCGGATGAAATGCCAGCGGAAACGCTGTTGCATAGCCAGCGTTTCCGCTGGCACCGCTGTGCCAAACGGCACAGCGGTTCCGCAAAGCGGGACCGTTAGCGGACCCGCTTTGCAAGCTGCTGTGCCAAACATGCACATAGTCTCTCTCAGTAGCATCACCGTCAAGAACCAAACAAAATCAAATGGGCTTTAAAGGTGGCTTGTTCTAAGTTGAATGAACGTAGTGCAGAAAAAGATAGTAGACCCATTATTGAAGCCAAGTTTGCATGTTCCTATGCCCGACTTAAGTCAATATGCGGTCACAACGAGGCCCAATTCCAATGGGCATAAAGCCCAAATTCTCGACGTACATTGGCCCAAACCCTGCTCCCAATTAGAATGGGCCAAAAGCCCAAATTCTCTAGGAATAATGGCCCAAACTGAGGCCCAATTCAAATGGGCGCAAAACCTAAATCTTCAGGTTATAATGGCCCAATTGGAATGGGCCTAAAGCCCAAATCTAACGGATATACTTGCCTGAACCTAAGGCCCAATTTGAATGGACCTGAAGCCCAAATTATCTGCTTAAATTGGCCCAAATCAAGGCTCAATTTGAATGGGCCAAAAGCCCAAATCTTTATGGTATAGTGGCCCAAACCGAAGGCCCAATTCAAATGGGCCTAACAACTCCGGCAATCAAAAGTAAACTGTTTCAAAAGTCCCTAATGTTCTTTAGCCCAATCCAACCTGACCTGGATGATGGGATCTGGACTAGAGATCAAGTTCCAGTAATCTCTTGCTATGGCACTTGCAATTATGCCATCACTTCTGTGTAGACATCAAAACAAACTTTATATGATTAGATGAGGCTGAGTCCCCTTAGCAATGGCATTTCCCCCCTGGCACCATGAAAACCGAACAAAAACATTGTCATCACAACATTGTTTAATCAAATTATTCATTGACTTTCTATTAGGTTTCCTTCCCCAAAAAAATTGCTTTATTATTAAAAAACTACCATAAAATATCATTGACAATTAAATAATCCAGCTCAAAATCATGGAACAAAAGGGAGGCCGATTTATTCTACGTGGGAAAGAATGGTTGGGACCTATTGAACGACTGGTCTACAAGATTAGACTCGAGGATCTAGCAGCCAAACACTTATTTTTGTGTTTACCCCAAATGATTGATTCAGATTCAAAAACATCTCTGTACAATATTTAGCTATTTGTGTCAGTTCAATAGTTACGGAAAAAAGTATGATCTAAATCCTTGCAACCAATTACTATAAAATGCCATGTTGAAGTTAGAAATCGCTTAGCAGCATTGGTCCTTAACCCATTTGCGAGTCGCAATGATACCAAGTGTAGAAACATACACAAGCATAGAGAAAGACGCAGAGAGACTAGAAGTATACCATTGGATGCCGTGGATTCTGCCTCTTACGTAAAATGTGCATATGAAAACCTGCAAAAAGAAAACAACAGAGTTACTAGCAGAAAGCTAATACTGTAATAGTATGCACACATAAAAAGTTCATCAATAACCTAAGAACCACCTCAACATCATTGGTTTCCGAGTTAATTAAACAAGATATCTAGCAGATAGAAATTGATGGAGAAAACGAATACACGTGGTGGCCTCCCGTTGATATTCTCATAGACTCATGTAGCCAATCCCAAACTTTTGGGATAAAGGTTTTAATGACGACGACAGCAACTTAGTAGAATCAAACTCATGTAGTCATGTATGGCCAGAAAAGTAGCCACTGGCCACAACTTTTTTATAGTATTTTATGTTCAAACTGTCACATAAAACATGGAGGAGAGGACCTAACCAACATAGTTACCTTGTCTTAACCAGGAGTCTATGTAGATTTTAGGATACAGAACCGAGAGTCCACTTGTCTCCACAGTCCACACCGCCCCCCACCCCCCCACCCCTAAATGAAGTGCCAGTATTTTCATATAATTAAAACAAGATTTTGACAAAATGTGCAAAGTTGCAAACAAAGTTTCGTGAAATAAATTTTCCTAGCAACCCATAGGCAACGAGAAACATACTCATTTTCCATTACCTCTTAAAGCCTAGAGCAAACCTAAACTATCTAAAGAATGTCAGTCATTTTCTTAAATAAATTTTTTGTACATCCTTGTTTAGATTATTCCTCACTAATTAGTTAATCAAAAGTCGAAAATCAGATAAACTCATAAAAGACAGCTACATTAATACTATCGCTTACAAAGAAAGAAATATAAGTCAGAGAAAGTATATCCTACACCCTACCTCGCTGACCATTTCAAGCTCGCATTGTGTCCTGAAAAACAGCATAACATGAGAACTGTTGATATCACATCAAACAAATGAACATTTCAATCTCAACAACTTTACACGTATGAAGTTGTTTAACATCTCCATTAGGCTTTGATGATTATTATGATGACGATTTGATTTGCAGCCAAACTAATAATGGTAACAAGGCATCACAAATTGCAGATATCCACAACAAACAGAATAACAGAAACACTACAATATTACACTATAAGAAGCAGGCCTATGTAAAATTTAATTGACAAAGAATATGTGAAATTCTAATCAGTAAACGCAATAATCAGAGATGGTAAGGCCTCAACCTCTTTGTCTGAATTAGAAAGCATGAGCACAAAAAGAAAATGGAGCAACATGTCCATCATATGACTGTTGAATATATGTTTGAGTGATTACAATGGCATGCTTGATTGAACTTTGATCTATTGATTGTATTGAGAAACATAGGTGCATATGCCTACTTGATTAGTTTAGGAATTCAAGACTTATATTAAATTAGTTCAATTGTGCTTATTTGATGATTTGATTATTGAACTAACGTGGACTAATTGCAAGAAACCCTAAAAGGGTTTACATAGCATGTCTTGAGTATGATTTGTGTGTAGGGTGACCAAAACGTAAATTAGTCCTAATATCATCCTCGACCAACATTAGTGAAGGCTTAATCAGTGTCAAACATGATTAAGAAAGTCAATTTCGTGGTCAACATAAGTCAAGTTTTGTCAAAGATGTCTTGGAGCTTAATTGGGATCAATTGAAGTAAAATTAACTTTCTAGTCAAAGTCAGAATCAACGGACGTGACGTGACAGCTGACATAGCATTGTTGACATGGCATTGTTGACATGGCATTGATGACATGGCAAAGAAGACAAGTTAACCATAGTTACATCTTAACTAGAAGATTTGGAGCCAAAAGAGAAGACAAGGAAAAGTTAATTTGAAAGGAGGAGACAAGAGGTACAACAAGTCTTATGACAAGTTTTTCTCTTCACATGTGTGGGAAGCTTTATTTCAAAAACCATTTCTCTTTCCCACCAAGACACTCCACATCCAATGGATCATATTCTCTCTACATCAAAATCCCATTTTAATCCAATGACCAAAGATTCAAGCTTTATTCTTATCTCTCCTACTTTACATCCTATGGACAAAATTGAATCTTCATTTGATCCAAAGGCCATCATTTATTCCACTAAGAGACAAACTTTTCTCAAGTCAATTGTTGTATCTTTCAAAAGTCTATATCCATCCAAAAGCCATGATTTACTCCACCTAAAAGACAAATTTTTCTCAAGTTAATTGTTGTATCTTTAAAGATGCCTCCAAAGTCTATATCCATCCAAAAGTCATTATTTCTTCCTACCAAAAGAGACTTGTTGTAAACATTTTCACACTTCTCTAAGCCTTCTAACGTCTCTAATGATCCAAGGGTCCATATCTTTCATATCAATCCAATGGCCCTCATTTCATGAGCTTACACTCCACAATTTTCTATAAAAACTAACTCTTTGTCTATGGTGCATACACTTGGCCGAAAATTAAACACTCTCTCTCTAGTGTTCTTCATCTTTTAAGCTTTCATTCTTTCACTCATTCATTTCTTGATTACATACTTGTTTTTGAAGAGAGATCATATACACTAGCCAAGCAAAGCTTTATTGTTACTCTTGAGCCTTTCTTACTTGATTCTTATCATTTCCTCAAGAGCCATTTTCTTACTTGAACAATCTGATTTCCAGAACATAAATTGAGCCTAAACACTTCCATATCCAGCTACTAAAGAGCCAGCCTTTGAGCCTAAACTTATCTCATACCCGGCTATTCTTAGAGCCATTTTTGAGCTTGTATTTTGCTGATTGAGTTAGTGTGGTGAGCTATAAACCACACGGTGTGTAGAGTTTGGTGTGGTGAGCTATAAACCACACGGTGTGTAAAGTTTGGTGTTTGAGCTACAAAAACACTGGTTGTATGAGTTCCGCTTGACTCGGTTGAACAAGCTATAGTGGAGTGTTTGAAATTCCCAAGTGGGACTTGGGGAGTGGAGTAGGCTTGGGTTAAGCCGAACTACTATAAATCTCTTTGCCCTTTTTTACTTTACAGCAATTTCATTTTAGCATATCATACTTGCATTGCATACTTGAAATTGGACATCTAGGGTGATAGAATCAAGCTTGTGCATACATTTGTTGAATATGAATTTGTGCTTCATTACAACTTGTTTTTGTGTGTGATATTCATTTTGATCATTTGACTTGATTCTTGTTATTAAGTTTGATGTATGTGATTATCTTTACATACATTTATATTCAACCTATTTAAATTGCCTCCGCTTAGGGTGAAACTCAATTGAAACAAAAAAGAGGTGACTTAAGTCTAAATTTGACTAAGGACACAATTCACCCCCCCTCTTGTAGTGCCATCCGATCTAACAAGTGGTATCGGAGCTTGTGTTCCCTTGCATATAGAAGTAATTTTCTTGTGCATTATTAGTGATTTATATGATGGCATCTACTAGTGGTAGACATGATCATGTGTTAGAGGGTCAATCTAGTGGTAGACCTCCATTCTTTAATGGAGAAGACTATGACCATTGGAAGATGAGAATGAAACTTTATTTCTTGTCTCTTGATATTGATTTGTGGTATGTCATAGAGGATGGACCTTATGAGCCTACCATCACCACCAAGATTGGTGATGTCGAAAAAGAGATTTCAAAACCTAGGGATAAATGGGATGAACATGATAAGAAGAAGATGTCTTTAAATGCTAAAGTTATGTCTATCTTGTTTAATGCATTGAATTCAATTGAAGCTAAACATATTTCTACATGTATTTCGGCTAAAGATATGTGGACTAGGTTAGAGATGAAGCATGAGGGAACTAATCAAGTAAAGGAGTCTAAGATTAACATGCTCATGCATTCATATGAATTGTTCACTATGCTTCCACATGAGTCTATTACCGATATGGATATTAGACTAACCAAAATTCTGAATTCTCTTGAATCTTTAGGGAAGACATTCTCCAATCAAGAAAAGGTACAAAAATACTTGAGAAGTCTTCCGGAAGCATGGGATGCCAAAGTTACCGCCATCCAAGAAGCTAAAGATCTCAAAGTTTTTAAGTTGGATGAGCTTGTAGGATCACTTCTGGTATATGAGACAAACTTGAAGGCAAGAGAAGCTCAAAAAGAGGACACCAAAAAGAAGAGCATTGCTTTTGCCTCAAAGGGTGATAGTGGAGATGATTTGAGTGATGAAGAAGTAGCCTTAATGACAAGGAGGTTCAGGAGATACTTGATTAACAAGAAGAAGCAAGGTGGTAAACCTTTTGGCCACTCAAGGAGGGACAACTTCAAATCTGGCCATGGGGATCAAAGCGACTCAAAAGGGAACCATGTGGAACAAGACAAAGATTTGAGGTGCTTTGAGTGTGGCAAGAAGGGACACATGAAGTATGAGTGTCCAAAGAAGAAAGAAAAGAGCAAGGAGCAATCCAAGAGAGCCTTCAAAGCTACTTGGAGTGATTCGGACTCCGAAAGCTCTTCAAGTGAGGATGAGTTTGCTAGATTTTGCTTGATGGCCAAAGGAAACTCATCCGATCCGGATGAGGAGGTAAATTCTTTTGATCATGATGATGATGATGTGTCTATTGATGATTTGCTTTCCTTACTTAATGACATGAATGCTAAGAATAGGAAAATGCATAAGGAAAAGAAACAATTGAAAAATGAGATTGATTGTTTAAATGCTAAGGTAGAAAAGCATGAAAAGACCATTGATGAACTTAATGCTAAATATGATGATAAATGTGATATGCTTGCTGCCATGTGTGCTAATGACATGTCTAAATGTGATCATGAGCCTTTGATTGAAGATTTGCAATTTAGACTTAGTACCTTGCAAGAAGAGTATGATGATTTGAAATTGATAGCTATTGTGCCTAATGAGAACCAAGAGTCACATGCTGACTCTAGTGTTCAAAATGAATTAGAAGCTTTGAAATTGAGATATGAGGATCTAGAAAAATCTTTCTCAAAGTTTAGTGTGGGATCTTCTAGACTTGATTCACTCTTATCATGCCTTAGACAATCTTTGGACAAATCGGGTTTAGGTTATGTTGGTGATGATGTAAAATTGAAGAAATGTGATATACATGATATTTCTACATCTTTTGTATCACGTGGCTATTTGCATTCCTTGAATGACATGAAGGATGATTGTTTTCCTAAGAAAATGATTTTTTCACCTCCTAACTACAATGCTTTGAATGATATGCATGCTAGTACTTCGAAATCACATCATGAACATGTATCATTTGTCCAATCCGTGAGACATAGGCCTATTCCCATTGGGGGTGTGCCAAATCAGCCTTGGAAGAAGGATATCAAATCTGGTTCCAAGAGACCCGTAGGGTTTCCTAAGAAATTAGGGCAACCCATAAGGTATTCTAGGGTTCCTAGAGCTCCACAAGGCTCTATGTATGCTAGCACTTCATTTCATTCTTCAAATGATTCATATATACATAACTTGAATGCCAAAGTTTTTCCAAAGTTTCAATATGTGTTTGACAAGAAAGTTAAGCAAATGTGGGTTCCAAAGGGAACCAAGATTCTTGATGCTAACCTCATAGGACCCAAAAGAAATTGGGTACCTAAAGCGAATTGAACTAATGTAGGTGTTCTTGAAAATCAAAAGTTCTAAGGCTTCCAAGTGGTACTTGGATAGTGGTTGCTTAAGACACATGACCGGGAACTCAAGTTCTTTTTCTTCTCTCAAGAAGTACTCTAATGGTGGTCATGTGACTTTTGGTGACAACAAGAAGGGTAGGATCCTTGGTCAAGGATCCATAGGTGATGTATCCTCTTTCTCTATCTCTAATGTGCAATTAGTTGATGGATTGTCTTTTAACCTTCTTAGTATTTCTCAATTGTGTGATGGTGGCTTGCGCATATGTTTTGATGATTCAAAGTGTGAATTTTTAAATGCCATGAATGAATGTGTGCTTGTAGGAAAAAGAGATGGTAATGTATATTCTATTAATTTGAAAGACTTGAATGATTGCAAACTTAAATGCTTGATTTCCAATGTTAGTGATGTGAATATATGGCATAGAAGATTAGGACATATAGGAATTTCTACAATTGAAAAATTGGTTAGAAATAATCTAGTTAGATGCATACCTTCTTTGAACTTTGACATGTATGATGCTTGTGAGCCTTGTATTAAAGGAAAGCACACTAGGGAGTCCTTCAAGTCTAAAAACCAGATTTCAACTACTAGGGTTTTAGAACTTTTGCATCTTGATTTGTTTGGTCCAAGTAGAGTAAAAAGTCTAGGTGGTAGATCCTATGCCTTTGTGATTGTTGATGACTATTCTAGATATACTTGGGTGATTTTCCTTGCACATAAACATGAGACCATTCATGAGTTTTCAAAACTAATCAAGAGGCTTCAAAATGAAAAGAACATAAGCATTAGCAAGATTAGGAGTGATCATGGAGGAGAATTTGATAATCATGCATTTATTGATCTATGTAATGAATATGGCATTAGACATGATTTCTCTTCACCTAGAACACCCCAACAAAATGGGGTAGTAGAAAGGAAAAATAGAACTTTGCAAGAAATTGCTAGGACTATGCTTTGTGAACATGATTTGCCTAAGTTCTTGTCGGCCGAGGCCATTAATTGTGCATGCTATGTTACAAATAGGTTGTCTATTAGAAAGAAGATAAATAAGACACCTTATGAGATTTGGAATGATAGAAAACCTAAGGTTGACTACTTTAGAGTTTTTGGTTGCAAATGTTATGTACTAAACACTAAGGATGACTTAGATAAATTTGATGCAAAGTCTACTCCTTGTGTATTTGTTGGATATGCTTTAACTTCTAGAGCTTATAGAGTTTACAATCCAAAATCTAGGAGAATAGAAGAGTCCATTCATGTTAAATTTATTGAAACTCTTGCACTTGACCCTTTGCTTGAGAATGATGATATTGAGTTAGGTTTGGAGAAGTTGAGCTTAAAAGATGATAAAGATGACTCTCCTACACCTAAAGATGATGGACCAAGCAAAGAGGGAGGAAATGAACACGAGGAGACACAAAATAGTGATGCACCAGTGGGCTTGGAAGAAAGTGAGGTTGCACCTGTGGCCTCCAATAATGAAACTACAGCTCCTACATCATGGCTACAAGTGAAGGACAAACACAAGCATCCCAAACAACTCATAATTGGCAATTTGCATCAAGGGGTAAGGACTCGTAGATCTCACTTAGCTCCTAATGATAATGATATGCATGCTAATGTGGTAGATAATGTGACTGCAAATTTAATGAATACTGCTTTAATTGTTGATGTGCATGGTTCGTATGCCTTAATTTCTCAAATAGAACCTAGAAACATTGATGATGCTTTGCTTGATGATAAATGGATTATTGCTATGCAAGATGAGTTGAATCAATTCACTAGGAATGAAGTTTGGCATTTAGTTCCAAGACCTAAAGACCAAACCATAATTGGAACTAAATGGGTGTTTAAGAACAAAATGAATGAAGATGGTGAAGTTATTAGAAACAAGGCTAGGTTGGTTGCACAAGGGTACAACCAAGAAGAAGGGATTGACTATGAAGAAACATTTACACCCGTAGCTAGGTTAGAAGCTATTAGGTTGCTTATGGCATTTGCATGTTTCAAAGGTTTTAAACTTTATCAAATGGATGTCAAAAGTGCATTTTTGAATGGTTTTATCAATGAGAATGTATATGTAAAGCAACCACCCGGATTTGAAGATCCTAACTTTCCAAACCATGTTTATAAATTGACAAAAGCCTTGTATGGTTTGAAACAAGCACCTAGGGCATGGTATGATAGACTTTCTTCATTCTTAATTCAAAATGATTTTAAAAGAGGAAGAATTGATAGCACTTTGTTCTTAAAAGAAAAAGGTCATGACATGCTTATTGTTCAAATATATGTAGATGACATTATATTTGGTGCTACTAATGAGGCTATGTGCAAAGAGTTTGAGTCTTGCATGAAAAATGAATTTGAGATGTCTATGATGGGTGAACTTACATTCTTTTTAGGGCTGCAAGTTAAACAAACTAAGAAAGGTATACATATTAGTCAAACTAAATATATTCATGATATGCTTAAAAAGTTTGGTTTTGATTCCTTGAATTCTTCTCCTACTCCTATGAGTGTGTCAACTAAACTTGAAAAAGATGAAGATGGACAACCTTATGATTCTAAAATGTATAGGTCCATGATTGGTTCACTTTTATATTTGACATCTAGTAGACCCGACATTATGTTTAGTGTATGCATGTGTGCTAGATTTCAAAGTCAACCTATGCATTCTCATTTCCTATCGGTTAAGAGAATATTTAGGTACCTTAGGCATACATCAACTCTTGGCATATGGTATGATAAAAATTCTTTGTTTGATTTATATGCATATAGTGATGCTGATTTTGCTGGGTGTAAAATAAATAGAAAGAGTACTTCAGGTACATGTCAATTCCTAGGAAGTATGCTTATTTCTTGGTTCTCCAAGAAACAACCTTGTGTAGCCCTATCTACCACCGAAGCTGAATATATGGCTATAGGAAGTTGTTGTGCTCAACTCTTATGGATTAGACAACAACTAAATGATTTTGGACTTAAATTAAAAGATATTCCTATATATTGTGATAATACTAGTGCCATTAGTCTTTCTAAAAATCCGGTGCATCATTCTAAGGCTAAACATATTGAAATTAGGCATCATTTTATTAGAGACCATGTGACTCAAGGGACAATTAAATTAGATTATGTGGACACAATGAACCAACTTGCGGACATACTAACGAAACCTCTAAACCAAGAGAGATTTGAATTTTTAAGAGGTAATCTTGGCATGAGAATGAGTCCTTGATATGTGTATGAAATTTATACATTGTTTATATTGAACACCTTTTGGATGCATTTACAAAATAAAGGGGGAGAAATATAGAACTTCGAAGTTTAAAGTTTGGTATGCATAGGCTAAGGGGGAGGAACTTGAATGTCATATTGTATATACCTTGCCTGATACTTTACTTGTCTTGAATTGCAATTCCCTTGTGTTTATTGAAGCATATGCTTATAGAAAGTTTATTTGTGTGAAGCATAATGTGAGGGGGAGAGTTTCTCATGTGAATTAAAGAAAATAGCTCAAAGTTACATAAGTTATTTTGTAATCATCAAAAGGGGGAGAATGTTGAATATATGTTTGAGTGATTACAATGGCATGCTTGATTGAACTTTGATCAATTGATTGTATTGAGAAACATAGGTGCATATGCCTACTTGATTAGTTTAGGAATTCAAGACTTATATTAAATTAGTTCAATTGTGCTTATTTGATGATTTGATTATTGAACTAACGTGGACTAATTGCAAGAAACCCTAAAAGGGTTTACATAACATGTCTTGAGTATGATTTGTGTGTAGGGTGACCAAAACGTAAATTAGTCCTAATGTCATCCTCGACCAACATTAGTGAAGGCTTAATCAGTGTCAAACATGATTAAGAAAGTCAATTTCGTGGTCAACATAAGTCAAGTTTTGCCAAAGATGTCTTGGAGCTTAATTGGGATCAATTGAAGTAAAATTAACTTTCTAGTCAAAGTCAGAATCAACGGACGTGACGTGGCAGCTGACATAGCATTGTTGACATGGCATTGTTGACATGGCATTGATGACATGGCAAAGAAGACAAGTTAACCATAGTTACATCTTAACTAGAAGATTTGGAGCCAAAAGAGAAGACAAGGAAAAGTTAATTTGAAAGGAAGAGACAAGAGGTACAACAAGTCTTATGACAAGTTTTTCACTTCACATGTGTGGGAAGCTTTATTTCAAAAACCATTTCTCTTTCCCACCAAGACACTCCACATCCAATGGATCATATTCTTTCTACATCAAAATCCCATTTTAATCCAATGACCAAAGATTCAAGCTTTATTCTTATCTCTCCTACTTTACATCTTATGGACAAAATTGAATCTTCATTTGATCCAAAGGCCATCATTTATTCCACTAAGAGACAAACTTTTCTCAAGTCAATTGTTGTATCTTTCAAGATACATCTAAAGTCTATATCCATCCAAAAGCCATGATTTACTCCACCTAAAAGATAAATTTTTCTCAAGTCAATTGTTGTATCTTTAAAGATGCCTCCAAAGTCTATATCCATCCAAAAGCCATTATTTCTTCCTACCAAAAGAGACTTGTTGTAAACATTTTCACACTTCTCTAAGCCTTCTAACGTCTCTAATGATCCAAGGGTCCATATCTTTCATATCAATCCAATGGCCCTCATTTCATGAGCTTACACTCCACAATTTTCTATAAAAACTAACTCTTTGTCTATGGTGCATACACTTGGCCGAAAATTAAACACTCTCTCTCTAGTGTTCTTCATCTTTTAAGCTTTCATTCTTTCACTCATTCATTTCTTGATTACATACTTGTTTTTGAAGAGAGATCATATACACTAGCCAAGCAAAGCTTTATTGTTACTCTTGAGCCTTTCTTACTTGATTCTTATCATTTCCTCAAGAGCCATTTTCTTACTTGAACAATCTGATTTCCAGCACATAAATTGAGCCTAAACACTTCCATATCCAGCTACTAAAGAGCCAGCCTTTGAGCCTAAACTTATCTCATACCCGGCTATTCTTAGAGCCATTTTTGAGCTTGTATTTTGCTGATTGAGTTAGTGTGGTGAGCTATAAACCACACGGTGTGGTGAAAATGATGGCTCATTTTCATCCCATTTATCCCTAGGTTTTGAAATCTCTTTTTCGACATCACCAATCTTGGTGGTGATGGTAGGCTCATAAGGTCCATCCTCTATGACATACCACAAATCAATATCAAGAGACATGAAATAAAGTTTCATTCTCATCTTCCAATGGTCATAGTCTTCTCTATTAAAGAATGGAGGTCTACCACTAGATTGACCCTCTAACACATGATCATGTCTACCACTAGTAGATGCCATCATATAAATCACTAATAATGCACAAGAAAATTACTTCTATATGCAAGGAAACACAAGCTCTGATACCACTTGTTAGATCGGATGGCACTACAAGAGGGGGGGTGAATTGTGTCCTTAGTCAAATTTAGACTTAAGTCACCTCTTTTTTGTTTCAATTGAGTTTCACCCTAAGCGGAAGCAATTTAAATAGGTTGAATATAAATGTATGCAAAGATGATCACATACATCAAACTTAATAACAAGAATCAAGTCAAATGATCAAAATGAATATCACACACAAAAACAAGTTGTAATGAAGCACAAATTCAGATTCAACAAATGTATGCACAAGCTTGATTCTATCACCCTAGATGTCCAATTTCAAGTATGCAATGCAAGTATGATATGCTAAAATGAAATTGCTGTAAAGTAAAAAAGGGCAAAGAGATTTATAGTGGTTCGGCTTAACCCAAGCCTACTCCACTCCCCAAGTCCCACTTGGGAATTTCAAACACTCCACTATAGCTTGTTCAACCGAGTCAAGCGGAACTCATACAACCAGTGTTTTTGTAGCTCAAACACCAAACTTTACACACCGTGTGGTTTATAGCTCACCACACCAAACTCTACACACCGTGTGGTTTATAGCTCACCACACTAACTCAATCAGCAAAATACAAGCTCAAAACTGGCTCTAAGAATAGCCGGGTATGAGATAAGTTTAGGCTCAAATGCTGGCTCTTTAGTAGCTGGATATGGAAGTGTTTAGGCTCAATTTATGTTCTGGAAATCAGATTGTTCAAGTAAGAAAATGGCTCTTGAGGAAATGATAAGAATCAAGTAAGAAAGGCTCAAGAGTAACAATAAAGCTTTGCTTGGCTAGTGTATATGATCTCTCTTCTAAATCAAGTATGTAATCAAGGAATGAATGAGTGAAAGAATGAAAGCTTAGAAGATGAAGAACACTTAAGAGAGAAAGAGTAATTTCCGGCCAAGTATATGCACCATAGACAAAGAGTTAGTTTTTATAGAAAATTGTGGAGTGTAAGCTCATGAAATGAGGGCCATTAGATTGATATGAAAGATATGGACCCTTGGATCATTAGAGACGTTAGAAGGCTTAGAGAAGTGTGAAAATGTTTACAACAAGTCTCTTTTGGTAGGAAGAAATAATGGCTTTTGGATGGATATAGACTTTGGAGGCATCTTTAAAGATACAACAATTGACTTGAAAAAAATTTGTCTTTTAGGTGGAGTAAATCATGGCTTTTGGATGGATATAGACTTTAGATGTATCTTGAAAGATACAACAATTGACTTGAGAAAAATTTGTCTCTTAGTGGAATAAATGATGGCCTTTGGATCAAATGAAGATTCAATTTTGTCCATAGGATGTAAAGTAGGAGAGATAAGAATAAAGCTTGAATCTTTGACCATTGGATTAAAATGGGATTTTGATGTAGAGAGAATATGATCCATTGGATGTGGAGTGTCTTGGTGGGAAAGAGAAATGGTTTTGAAATAAAGCTTCCCACACATGTGAAGAGAAAAACTTGTCATAAGACTTGTTGTACCTCTTGTCTCCTCCTTTCAAATTAACTTTTCCTTGTCTTCTCTTTTGGCTCCAAGTCTTCTAGTTAAGATGTAACTATGGTTAACTTGTCTTCTTTGCCATGTCATCAATGCCATGTCAACAATGCCATGTCAGCTGCCACGTCACGTCCGTTGATTCTGACTTTGACTAGAAAATAAATTTTACTTCAATTGATCCCAATTAAGCTCCAAGACATCTTTGGCAAAACTTGACTTATGTTGACCACGAAATTGACTTTCTTAATCATGTTTGACACTGATTAAGCCTTCACTAATGTTGGTAGAGGATGACATTAGGACTAATTTACGTTTTGGTCACCCTACACACAAATTATACTCAAGACATGCTATTGTAAACCCTTTTAGGGTTTCTTGCAATTAGTCCACGTTAGTTCAATAATCAAATCATCAAATAAGCACAATTAAACTAGTTTAATATAAGTCTTGAATTCCTAAACTAATCAAGTTGGCATATGCACCTATGTTTCTCAATACAATCAATAGATCAGAGTTCAATCAAGCATGCCATTGTAATCACTCAAACATATATTCAACATTCTCCCCCTTTTGATGATTACAAAATAACTTATGTAACTTTGAGCTATTTTCTTTAATTCACATGAGAAACTCTCCCCCTCACATTATGCTTCACACAAATAAACTTTCTATAAGCATATGCTTCAATAAACACAAGGGAATTGCAATTCAAGACAAGTAAAGTATCAGGCAAGGTATATACAATATGACATTCAAGTTCCTCTCCCTTAGCCTATGCATACCAAACTTTAAAGTTCAAAGTTAGACAAGAGGTACAACAAGTCTTATGACAAGTTTTTCTCTTCACATGTGTGGGAAGCTTTATTTCAAAACCATTTCTCTTTCCCACCAAGACACTCCACATCCAATGGATCATATTCTCTCTAAATCAAAATCTCATTTTAATCCAATGGCCAAAGATTCAAGCTTTATTCTTATCTCTCCTACTTTACATCCTATGGACAAAATTGAATCTTCATTTGATCCAAAGGCCATCATTTATTCCACTAAGAGAAACTTTTCTCAAGTCAATTGTTGTATCTTTCAAGATACATCTAAAGTCTATATCTATCCAAAAGCCATGATTTACTCCACCTAAAAGACAAATTTTTTTCAAGTCAATTGTTGTATCTTTAAATATGCCTCCAAAGTCTATATCCATCCAAAAGCCATTATTTCTTCCTACCAAAAGAGACTTGTTGTAAACATTTTCACACTTCTTTAAGCCTTCTAACGTCTCTAATGATCCAAGGGTCCATATCTTTCATATCAATCCAATGGCCCTCATTTCATGAGCTTACACTCCACAATTTTCTATAAAAACTAACTCTTTGTCTATGGTGCATATACTTGGCCGGAAATTACTCTTTCTCTCTTAAGTGTTCTTCATCTTCTAAGCTTTCATTCTTTCACTCATTCATTCCTTGATTACATACTTGATTTAGAAGAGAGATCATATACACTAGCCAAGCAAAGCTTTATTGTTACTCTTGAGCCTTTCTTACTTGATTCTTATCATTTCCTCAAGAGCCATTTTCTTACTTGAACAATCTGATTTCCAGAACATAAATTGAGCCTAAACACTTCCATATCCAACTACTAAAGAGCCAGCCTTTGAGCCTAAACTTATCTCATACCCGGCTATTCTTAGAGCCATTTTTGAGCTTGTATTTTACTGATTGAATTAGTGTGGTGAGCTATAAACCACACGGTGTGTAGAGTTTGGTGTGGTGAGCTATAAACCACACGGTGTGTAAAGTTTGGTGTTTGAGCTACAAAAACACTGGTTGTATGAGTTCCGCTTGACTCGGTTGAACAAGCTATAGTGGAGTGTTTGAAATTCCCAAGTGGGACTTGGGGAGTGGAGTAGGCTTGGGTTAAGCCGAACCACTATAAATCTCTTTGCCCTTTTTTACTTTACAGCAATTTCATTTTAGCATATCATACTTGCATTGCATACTTGAAATTGGACATCTAGGGTGATAGAATCAAGCTTGTGCATACATTTGTTGAATCTGAATTTGTGCTTCATTACAACTTGTTTTTGTGTGTGATATTCATTTTGATCATTTGACTTGATTCTTGTTATTAAGTTTGATGTATGTGATTATCTTTGCATACATTTATATTCAACCTATTTAAATTGCTTCCGCTTAGGGTGAAACTCAATTGAAACAAAAAAGAGGTGACTTAAGTCTAAATATGACTAAGGACACAATTCACCCCCCCCCCCCCTCTTGTAGTGCCATCCGATCTAACAAACTTCCCACTTAATGAAATAGTGGAGTTTTTGTTTGATAAGCAATTCATATTTACAACTGGGTGATTGGAGAAGAAGAACCCATTTCAGCTTATAATCGAAACTCCAAAGTCTATGATACCATAATGAAGAGTATGCTAAATTAGAGTGGGATTCCTAAGGATTTAAGCAATAATTAGAGTATGCAAGAGATCCTCATTGTCCAAATCAGAAAGTTTAAACACAAAAAGAAAACAGGACATCATATCATCGTGTGGACCTTACCACTTCATGAAATTGCGAGGTCATTGTTTGATGCACACATCTGCTTCACTGCATATTTTAGAGAATCGATCATCTTCACTGCATTGATATTAACAAAAAGGTGACATCCAACACCAATAAGAGACGCTGAACAACAAAATATCCATAAATTGGTGGTTAACAAATCAGTAGCCATTAATAAGATGACAAAAGAAACAAAAGAGCCAGAATATGCTAAACATCAAATTCTCTTCTAGGAACTTATAAAACTTCAGGTAAATTTCAATTATCTTGGTGACAAACTCAAGTCTGGAAATTAAAGTTTTGAGTGTAAACTGTATGCAATTAAGAAAATAGATTCCACGTTGATTAAGCCAATAAGTGAAGCAAATCGTTAATGAAATCATAGCACAAAGATGCATAGTCATTTAAGAGATAGAACTTACTGCCAATAAATTTAAATATTAAATATCCAAAACATTTTTTCCCCAGAGAATTTTCTGTTTGGCCAATGAGAAATTGCAAGTAAATTGTGGTTTATCACAAACTACAATATGCAGAGAGAGATAGAAAGACCAAACATGAAGTGTTAAAGGAATGTGAGAGAGTGCCGCTCTCTCAACGTAGCTGGTAGATGAGGCTTCCACGCCAAGACAACAGACCGGATCTGGAAAACTACGTTATGCTGAGACGGCATTAGCAGATAGATCAGTAAGAGAGAGACCTAATCTGTAAATTTGGGCGTAGATGTGAGAATTCGAAGAAGTATCGTGTCAAGAATTTGATCTAAGAATTTCCACCCAATATATGATGTAATATTTGATCATATTAATTTATCCGTGTATCCGTTCAAATTCACCGAATCGTAAATTATATAGTATTCGATTAATTGATAAAACGTAATAATAGTGATCGAATGAAAAAGCAACAATCCAAAAGAAAAGCACATCGGAGTCCATCAAGACCATAACAAAGAAGAATTAGGTTTACTTAGCCAGATCCAACGTTGATGTTGACAGGGATTAAGATAAGCTTCATTAAGAACCCGATGAATCCTGTCATCACGAATCCTAAATCTGTACCAAATGTCAACTTCGCGAATTCTACACCATCGCCATACAGAAACGCGTGAACAATTAGCAACTACTTATCTCCCGATCAAAATAAATCAAAATCAAAAAGTTATTTTCATACCTTAGAAGTATCGTGGCACTTCTTGACTAGGCAAAAGCTCTCCTTCGCCGGATCGAACTCTGTGTCTACGGCGTCCATTTTCTCACTTCATCTTTTTCGAAATTTCGAACGTGTAGGACTTTTTCTGCTTTGGAACAGGAGCTCAGTGAAGAATCAAGCCGAAAAATCGGAAACGAAAACTTATACAAGTGAGATTGGTCGAATTGAAGGCGTTGAGAGCAGAATTTCAATTGGCGAAACAATTTTATGCATCGGAGCGAAAATTCCGAACGAACTCTTCCGCTCGCTGAAATTCTGCCTTCAATCGGACAAATCACAGTTCTCTATGGGGTTTTTTCTCATCAGATGTGTGGCAACAAAGGAAGTACAGGGAAGAAAGAAACACATGTTGAGGAAGCAAATCTCCTATCGAAATAAAAGTCGCTTGTAGCGGACGCTAAAGAGAGAGCTTTTGTACTCTGAGAAGGCGATGAAAAGATAGTAATTACAAGGTGCCAGGTTGGCAATTCTATAAATGACTACACGTGATAAGCACGTTGATGTAACTAACTTTAAAGTTTAAACAGGTATCGTGGAGTGGACTAGAGCTCGAACCGAATTGCTCGATCTTGAGAAGAGCCTCGAGCATGCGTTGCGAATTTCCAACAAAAAAACTAGTAATAATCCTTCGAATTATTATTCTTCAATTAATAAAAGTATAAATAGGCTCACCAAGAAAAGCAGGCCGTCAAACCCAATTTGACTAATAGCCAGGCCCGGCCCAAACAATTGTAATTGTTATTCATCAGTTGTAGTCATCTAGTCTCAGCCCATCAAAACCGCCATTCACAGCGTCATATAAACCTTATCACTTTCCCAGTTGACTACTGATCACCTCCAGTGGGTTCTCTTTCATGGAGTTAGTTTTAGGTTAGTCTATATTGAATTTTGATTGAAGCTAGAATGGCTGCAGTAGCAGGGATATTGATTGACCATCATCAATATATCAATGGCATGGCATAACAGGATGGATCAAGCACCCTTCGTCTTTCAAGATAAAATTACTCTCTCTTCGAAGAGACGGGGTGATTTAAGTCTGTAAATTCATAATTTTGTTTGAAAGGAGCCTAGTTCTAGTTCTTGAGTTGAAGTATTCATGGTTGTTCTTCATTATTGGAAATGATACGCCTGCTACCCTCAGATCATTGGGATTTATGTCTGTTGAACGGATAACATTTTGGTAATGCAGAAAGAAGCTATGTCGACCAAATCCAAGAACTTGCATGAGATCGGTGGAATACCTAGAAATTAACTCTGAAATTCAATATCAAATTCCACATCCAACCATTTATGCACCCCAACCACATTGTGTGGGGACTGATTGTTCTCTGTTTTTATCCAATTTTTCACCTGCTTGGCTGCTAATGGGCCGGCCATATGACACTGTGGGTCTGTAATCAAACATAAGCATAAACCACAAGATCCAGAATTCTTCCTCTAGAGCTCATCAAGACCAGAAAAGGCATCATACACTGGTCTGGGTCCAGCCTGACCCCGATGTCGGATATTATGATTTTGCCAAAGAAGAATATCCTTAATTAATTCAAACTTAAGGTCCATGATTTTTAAAAATCAGTTTTACGTTGAAACAAGCAGATAAGAAAAAAGAAGTAGGTCCAGACTGCTTTAATTTGCCTCACATGTAAGGATTATTCTTTTTTAATCTCTGAAACAAGAAATCTAAAGAGAAAAATAAAGCATTGGAGATAGTGAAAGACTCGGAGATTGTGAGAGACATGGAAGATCTGCTTTGGGAGCAGATCGCTGAATGGGCTTTTCACAAATCAAAACTTTTCAAACTCCAAACAAACAGAGCATTGCTTACTTGATGAATCCAAAATTTATAACGTTAAAACAAAAAACAAATGCATTCTCCAACATATCTTTCATGTCTCCTCTTCACATCCCCAATTTGATTTTGCTCTCTTTTTACTACTTTGGGAAAGATAGATTCCTTAATTAAACGTTCTCTTCTCAACTTGTTAATTTATAGCATATCCTAAAACACTAGTACAAAAATCATTGTTCTAGCTAGAAGACCAATAAAGAAACAAGAGTTAATTTTGGTGGCTGGATACACTGGTAGACCAACAAATATAATCTGCAAGTACTGTCCTAGATTGTACTAGAATTACTTGTCGTGTAATGTGAACTCTCCTCCTTTGTGGTTCCATCGTATTCCTTAAAATTAATATTCATTTTTGAAATTGATTATGTTTATGTGTGTGAAGATTTTAGTATCACGTTCGATTGACATAACCCAACTAAGTAGATTCAGCTACTCTCACACAAATGAGGGAATGACGTGTTTTCTTACAATATGTGTCAAATATAGCCACAAATTGATTGTTCTCTCACCAATGATAACACTTCAACTTCTGAATCTAAAAAGGTTCTATCTACAGGCATATATGAATGATCTGTTAATATTTGATTTTTTTTATGAGGAAAATCCAAGTATAGCTTTTACAGTATATAATAGTTTAACAAAAGAAGAGCTATAGATTCAAATTTGGGTTATGGGTTTTAGTCATGAAAGAAGAACATGTTACACTTTGTTTGCTTCCCCAATTAGTGATTTTTGGCTGGCATCGCATAGAGAGATGTGAAAGACAATTATATATAAAAGTTGCAACAAAGTGTTTTGGGGTTTTTTTGAATTAACACCCAATAAACAACACAAAACTTAACTGGTAGGGAAATGAGGAAGAGGGAGGGGATGGCTTTGGACCTTGACTATGCTTTTCTTTCTAAACAAGATCTGCTAACGACTTCTTTACCAAAAGCTTCCACCTCCATATCTTGCCACGTGGCACAAACCTATATTTTATATATATATATATATATATCTAGAGAGAGAGAGAGAGAGAGAGAGAGAATATGTGTGTGCAGGCCTGTGTGTTTAAGAATGCTGGGTTGTTTTATTGTTCCTTCATTCCAAGCAATCTTTGCTTAAAGACAACAAAGCCCAGGACACAAACAAAGGATTTGGTTAAAAAGTGAAAAGCAAAGCACAACCACACGTAAGTATCGATACATACGTACATATATATATATATATATATATATATATAAGCACATGCATGCATATACATACTATACATATGCACAAAGAGGAAAAATAGTAAACAGTGGCAGTGCTGACAGATTTACAGGGGGCAGGCGGGCAGTATAAGTAAACATGCAGCAGAGTATAGAACACTGCCCAACAAAACCCTAACAATATTGACCATAAGCAAAAACTCCAACTTTATATCCTGACTGTGCTTAGACACTTAGTCATGAGATGGCGATGAGACTGTGAGACATGACGAGACAAATGAACCAACCAGCAGAGTCCAGAGAGAGCAACGAATGGGCTTTTTTTGCTTCTTCTAGTGCCTTTTTGGTTAGGCTTTGACAAGATTGAACATGTTCCGATTCTCCAATTTGGATTTTCTACTACTGCTACTGTTTGATTCCCTCACCTGCACTTATTAGCCGTACCACGACAAGTTGGCACACATGTATACATCTCACACACATTTACGTGGGCGCACAGCGGACCCGGCCGTAGCCCCTTTTGGGGTCCAAACAATTTTTATATAATTTTTTTAAACATAAATCTGTATTATTCGGTTTAATGAATTCAACTATATATCAAATTCACGGAATATTTTGAGTTTATATCTGACGGTCTAGGTCTGTTATGCGCTTTTCATAAAAAAATTTCTAACACAAATTATATTGTTATGTTTTTTTTTTATATAAAAATGATATCAAAATACTACATGGCTCCAGCACTCCATCTCCATTACGTACAAGTTAGCATTTTTTTTTAATTATGCCAAGTCAAGTGGTTTTGCTGCAACGCCTTCATGTTTATCAAAAAATAATTTCATGCTAACAATTAAAAAAATATATATTTCATGCTATTTTTACTTAATTTTTTGATTTGATTATTTATTTTTGAAATACTAATCCTCGCGTACAAGTATATTGAACATTTATATATATCCTTGATTGAAAAGTAGGAAGAGTTTGAGTATCGATCACTACCCATGTCATTATCAACCAAACAAGTTTGAATGGCAAGCGATTAAGATTGCACGAAGATAATGACTTAATTAAGACAAATAACACATTTTTCAAAAAAGAAATGGAAAAGGTTTGGCAAGCATTGAGTTTGGAATCATTGTATAATTTATCTACACTACTAGCTTAGCTTAGGTTAACTTTACAATACCACATGCAACACCTTTTAAGACTTGTGATGGCGATGCTGATATAAGAATATTATACTTATTTTAATTTATACTTTTTCTAACTGAATGAAGAAAATAAACTTAACAAATTAATATTTAATTTGATGCGGGAATTTAATTCGTGTTCATAGGCAAAATGTGCTTCAAGTCAATATGTAACCAATTACAACCATAATTAGCAATTCTAAGATCCCGGAATGAATTCCCGTGATCAACTTTTACATTATTGCTTTGCATGTAATTTCATTTTCAAGTGGTTGCATGCCTTTATGCATATTGTACAAATGCCATCGTGGCATGCAAATGTGCAATAAAATAATGGAATTTAATTATTTTGAGCAAAAATATATTTCGTTTGCACAATATTTAAGCAAAAGAATAAGAAGAGAAAATCTATTGTAAATGGTATTTAATGAATATATATTTTAAAACTTTTATTTAAAAAAGGTGCCCCATTCGTGTCTCTATTTGTAGGATTTGGGGTTTTACAGTTTCTCAATAATCATTTCACACATGTTGATGAGTACTGATCAATCGTGAATCTCAGGGGATCCTGAGAATTTTTGTTCGGATGGGGTTTCAAACTATTTACCTTTATTATATACGGATCTTAATGCCATTGATTTAACATCTTGAAAATGAATAATATTTCAAGTTAAACGAAGAATTCAGTGTAAACCATTTGTTCTAGAGAATTATATTACTATTAAGTTCAAATTAAATGACATCCTAAGGTAAACAGGTGTATGCTCACACATAGAAAACTACCTACCCTGTGATGGGATGGTTCCTCATTTGTCTTGATCAAATCATAACCCTTCGATCTCTCCTCAACATGCATGTCCATACCCAATCATATTTGGCCACGTGGACGACACGTAAGATATCCTTCCCTTACATCATCCAACACTTGAGCCCCACATGTCCTCACTAATCGAGACCGTTCATTTTATGTTTTTTGCTTACACTCTCAAGTAGTCCGTTAAATAACGGTGTGGCATAAAGGACAAACGCCGTCAAATCTCCGTCCCCCTTTCGACCTCTCTATATAAGCACCAGAGCCAGAATCGGCTCTTCCTTCTCTTGTCTGTATCTATTGAAACGAGAAATCCGGAGCCGGAGCTCCACGAATCCTCAAATTTCCTTTTTGGTGCAATCCAGATCCTGACCCGGATTCGTCGGCGGAAACAAGTGTTGTCGTTTCTGGTTCTAAAATTTAGCAAGCAGAGGGAGTGTGTTTTTGTTCTTCTTACAAGAGTCGATATTCTGCTGCGAAATTCAAGGGATTCCCAAGATTGATTGCTTGAAGATTTTTGGTAATTTTGTCATATTTTCGAAGCTGCAATCATTGTGAAATGAATCAAAGTATTTCGCATGTATTAAGGTGAGTTTACTCTCCTTTTCTTTCACTTTCTCAATAACCAAACAGAAACAGAGAGCTGGCATTCTTATGACCCAGAAAGAATGGAGTGGTTTCTGATGATGATTTTAAGCTGTTTTTGATAATTTTTAATCTACAGGTACATTTAAGAGAGACCCAGAAGAGCAGCTGCAAAAGAACACACAGGTCGGGTTCGGTAAGTCGATTTCAGATAATAATGATGCAATAAAGCTTCATATATATATTTTTTCCAAATGGAAACACATATCAATGTGACTCTTCTTTCTCATTATTCTCCCGTCTCTTTTTCTATTCAACCATTGCTTTCATCTTTTTTAGATTGGTCCATCAATTATCTTTTTATTTTCTCTTCTCTTTTATTTTTGTTTTTTTTTTTAATCACAACTTACTTTTCTGGGTGTTTATATTTGTTTTTGAATTTAAAGCTGTGTTGTTGATTTCAAATTTATTGATTGATTGATTACTGCTTTTGTCAGAAACTTCGGCTTAATACACACAATCTTGATTCTTTTTTTTTTATCCTTTCTTCTTTGCTTGTTAATGGTTGTACATTAAAGCACGCGCACACAGTAACATAGAGCTGTATTTGTTGCATAATGAGACCACTTTCATTTCTTTTTCAATTGTTGACTCATTATTATTTCTTTATTTTACTGATCTTCTCTGATCCCGAGCTTCTTTTCCTTTTCCTTTTTGTCTTTCTTGATAAAACTCATTTCCTTACCAAAAAAAAAAAAAAAAAAAACCAGCCAAGTTCCAACTTGGATTTGTATGAACATAATCCAATTGTGACATATTTTTTTCTCCTTTTAATGTCTTTTTTTTTATTGATTTCTGGGGCAAAATTTATTTCTGTTTCTATACATATTATAACAATGTTCTAAAATTCTAATTCCCAGTCATTTTTAAGTTGCCTAAACTATCCTATCCCTTAAGAATTAAAAAATAGCATTATACATTTTATAATGTGTGTCATAGCAAATTTTGACCGTAGACTTTTCTTTCATGCAAATATTGTTTACAATGATGCTCCATCAGTGCCATGATTCATTACTTACCATACTGCTAATTCTCAGTCAGTCAACTGCTCCGCATTTTTTCTTCATTTAATACATATATGCACATTCTTTCTTTCTTTTCATTTTTCAATTTGTCATTTTTCAGCAGGAGTGGGAGTGGAGGGTAAAAAGGTAATTAAAGAAAGAGAAGATGTTTACGTGCATACCTTGTACGAAGCAAATGGCAGAGGATGGAGGAGAGGAAGGTGGAGGTTCGCGTGGCGCTGACACTCCTAGGACTAAAGAAGCCGTCAAAAGCCTCACCACTCAGGTTCCTCTCTCTCTCTCTCTCTCTCCATATACTTTTACTGAGCCTGATATTAATATTTATTTACATATATGTATGTATGTATACATGTTAGAGGCCATTCTTTCTCGGTCTTCAATATTTGCTTTTCCAATTTCTCACTTTTTGCCTTGTTTGTGAAAACAAACAAAATCATAAGCTTCATCTTTGGATGCTGGGGCATGCACCATTTATATATATATACACGCACAATATCCGGGTGTTACTATTTTAAAGGATATATAGTTTCACTTTGCATTTATAAATTACGTGGTCACATTTGATTTGAGTAGTACTACTCACTCAACCAAATTGTTTTTCATCAGTGACCCATCACGTGATAATTAAGTGTCATCAATTATTTCCAGTTAACCAACGGGAAAAAGGGCCCAAAACCCATAAATGGTCATGTTACCTTATAATATTTATGTTTGTGGTTTTCATGGCTGGGAAAAAGTCTTTGTTCAATTGTTTGTTTAAGTGGGTCCCAAAATTAAGCCACCATTAGGAACGTTTTAATTTGTTTGCAATAGACCATTGTGATATGTCATAATTTGAAAAAATTTGCGAAAGGATTGAGTAGTAGAAAAATAGGTCCTAGAGGTCTGATCCAACCCACTTGAGATATTGTCCATGTTCTAGACCTAAGGCCCGCGTGACTTTTCGTTCAAAATGTGACTGAAGTACTAAAGTATTGGGCCCATCCTATGAATCACATCACTTGACACTCTCAGAACGTGTGAGACATTTCCATGTGATATGCTTCATTTAGTTTATACAAATCGATCTAATCAAGATAAATAAACGAAACTTTGATATGGATAAACACTTAAAATTACGTGGAACTAAGATAATGTCATTGATGGAGCAACCCATTTGTTGTTTGTATGTCTGACTGTCTCTACTTGTTTGGCTTGGGACACATTAAAATAGGTGCCATCATAGGATGTAGTTTCACTTTAAAATGATATGATTCCCATGAATTCAGGGACAGGATTCGCTAATGCAACTTCCACTTTCCCTGTGAGTTAGATAGCTGAAAGCCAATACCACATAGTTAAATCAGTTCTATTTTCCTTGGACCCAATCACTCTCTAGTGCTCTCCTAGGAATTTTGATGGAAATAATTACTATATATTATGGCAAAAACAGTGACAATATTCACCCATTCAGCAAAAGTGGGGATCTCTAGGAAAGACAAGTAATATTTTTTTTAGAAAAGACACTAAATGTCCTTCATCTGGCCCACCATTGAATTCTGGTCGACGCAATGTCTTCCACAAGTACCATGAGTGGATAATGGAAGTATAGTTAGGAGTTACAACTGAAAATTACTCCTAACACAATGTTTAGACCATCAAAGTTTGAACTCTCGACTTTTCCTTAGATTACCTATCATTGCAACTGCAATGAATATATGAATTTTACAGGGAGTTCTCAAACTGGCTAGCTCTTTACCTCTTAAGATCACTCACAAGGATCCTATGAATTCATCTTCCAACTGCTTTTCAATTTCTTGGTCTGCATTTTCTACTGCCTCTATGGCCTAATCAAATAATTGGGAACCATACATTAGCGCCAAAGAAGAATCAATCTGTGGATAAAATGTGGATAAGCAGGTGTATAGTTTCTCTTTGCAGGTTGAGTTTCCACGGTATTGAATGCCTGGGATTAATGTTTCAAGCTCAAATTATGTCTAGCTTGACATGAATTGTTTCACAATTGCTGCTAAGATGCATTTGAAAGTGCATCTTTGCCTTGTTCCATAGACTTGATCCATGAATATAGCCATAGGTATAGCTCTTCTTCTCTGATCCTGTCTAATCTCAGGATTTCGATGATGTGCAGATTAAAGATATGGCATTGAAGTTCTCGGGTGCTTATCGGCAATGCAAGCCTTGCGCAGGCTCTAGCAGCTACAAGAAAGGACAGCGACCTTACCCGGATTTTGATGCTGCTTCAGAAGGGGTTCCATACAGCTCAAGCTCAACTCCTGCTTGGGATTTTACAAGTGGGAGTCACCACCCAGGTGCAAGATTCGACTCCAGATTTACTGCATCATTTGGCGGTGACCGAACCCCCGGTGGAACAGAGTCATGTGATGTTGTACTAGAGGATGAGGATGAGCCCAAGGAGTGGATGGCACAAGTTGAACCAGGCGTTCACATTACCTTTGTAACTCTTCCTCAAGGAGGCAATGATTTAAAACGAATTCGTTTCAGGTATCTACAATCACTTCATGTATAGGAAAAGACAGAACTCTTGAATTTGAAACCTTAGATTCAACAATTATGTTCATATTGTCTTTATTGAGACTTTATTCGCTAGTTGACAATATTTCGGGTATTTGATCTGAAGCCGGGAAATGTTTGATAAGTGGCAAGCGCAACGATGGTGGGGAGAGAATTACGATAGAATTATGGAGCTCTACAATGTTCAAAGATTTAATCGCCAAGCTCTTAACACTCCCTCGAGGTCAGAGGATGAGGTAACTGCTAGTTTTCTACTTTTCTTCTTCTCCTGTTAGTTTTCTAATTTAGCATGTTTCACTGCCTTACTAGATGAATATATAGTTGAAAATGCCTTGAAACTGGCCACTTCTTCGACATCATTTTGATTATCATATCTCTGTGGTTGTGTACTAAACGCTGCTTTGACTGTAAAATTAACTAATAAAACTGTATTGATCATCTTACAGCAGAGGGATTCTTCTTTCTCGAGACTCGGATCCACGAGAGAAAGCCCAATGGCTACATCATTACACAAAGAGTGGACACCAAGGAACTACTATAAACCCACTGGAAGTAAAGGGTACTTCCCGTCTGATCATCTAGATCAAGGTGGTGGCCACCACTACAATGCTGGACCAAGTGCTTATGCTTCTGGTGGTCCAAGAGGAGAGTGTTCCATGGATGCATCAAGGACAACAACTTCATCAAGAGATGAGGCTTCCGTTTCTGTAAGCAACGCCAGTGAGGTGGAGTCAGAATGGGTAGAGCAAGATGAGCCCGGAGTGTACATCACCATCAGACAATTAATGGATGGCACTAGGGAACTCCGGCGAGTCAGGTTCAGGTATAGAAATATCAAACATACATATCTTCATATTACCGTTTAACCAGTCTCTACTTATGTTCATAATTTTCTGTGAAATTGTCAAAAGCCCGCATCAGAAACAGTGCCACACAGTATAACCCTGTTGCCAAAGTTATAAGCCATTTGTCGCAAGAATGGGTTAAAAGTTAAAACTGCATCCATAACCATAGAGCGATAGCTCAGTTAGTTGTATTTGCACTTTGGGTTTAGGGTGGTGGGTAGTTTCTGCAATGCCGCTAAGGTTGGGAGGGAGTATTTACCTGGGGTTTTTCTGGTCTCGTGGGCTTTAGTGCCCTCTTATATTTGTGGATTGTGCTTCTACAGGTGCTCATAGAATTTTCTTGTTGATTTTGTGCAGTCGAGAGAAGTTCGGGGAGGTGAATGCAAAACGGTGGTGGGAAGAGAATAGAGAAAGAATACAAGCTCAATACCTTTAGAAATATGAACTTTACACAACCTACAACACCATTGGGAAGTTAAAAAGAATTCAGGGCAGCGGTTGGATGTCTTCTTCATATGGACTCCTCCAGTTTTGTTTCTTAGAGCTCAAGTCCTTACAAAATACATATTCCAAAATCAAGTTTTTATAGAAATCGACTTATACTAACATCATTGTTTCATGAAAGAGTGCAAATCATTTACCTTTATCATTTGTTGAGATGACTCCATCTCCTACCTACCCTGGATGCCTCTTATTTTCACTTCTTCATTTTTCCGTCTCCTATAAGAACATTATCATTCTATTACAATCTTTCTTTATTTATTTTTAAATTTGGAAATCATTTAGGGTTAAAGCAGCACTTAGTTTCTCTACATCGTTAGATTTCAAGACCTTTTTTATTATTATTTTTATATGTTATTGTTCTCCATGAATTCATTCCTTTGGGCAATTGACAACTTTGGTTTGGAGATCAGTGCTTCAACCTTCTTGTTCCAGTTCTCCCTTCAAGATTCTCATGTTTGTTTCGTGTATACAGCTACAACCCGACACAGTTTTGACCCAAGTCCCTTCAACTAATTGGATTTTATCAGACTATATCATCTTCAAGTCCGAAAGTGTGACCTAATTGGATTTTATCAGACTATATCATCTTCAAGTCCGAAAGTGTGACCTTTTAAGAGGGATCATGGCCGCACTAGAACTGAGATGCATCTACAATTTGTTTTTGTTTTTATTTTAAGCTAAACTTCAGATTAATGTTCGAGGACTCATTGTACTGCCTTGCGCGCGCGCACACAAAAAAAGTCGGCCAAATTAACAGGCCACCTGAAAAAGAACAGCTTTACAAGACATTTAGAGTGAGTTGCTGACCGCACCAAAGTGATCCCAAATACTGACGAGTTCAGTTGAACGTTGCAGTGGCTTATTCTACCTTGAGGATCAACTTCCAGCCAGTGATGAATTTTAACTCATCGAAATTCGAACTTCCATCAGAGCTCCCACAATCATATCCCTCCTACGAAAGCTTGCAGAGAGAAGGACGATGATATCTTTTATTGGGAGAATAGGAGGTTTAGACAACATGAAATTACATCCATAAAATATTAAACAGAGGTTGCCGAATTAATATAGAGAATAAAAACAACAATGTTCATCTTGTCTCCAGCACCAAAAGAACAGACATCAAGTAAAGGACAACGGTAGCAGTAGACCTTTATTTATTACTCACACACAAGACATTGCGAACTTTTAAAAAGAGCCACTTTCTCAGCCTGCAACTTTCCTAGCATAAGCTCTGCCAGGCTGAATCTGTTGGGTTGGGCGAAGATATCCAGAAGTCCACTGTACTCCACCCTTGGGAAGCTGTGGCTGACCAAAAGACTGCCTTCGAGGACCCATTGTCATCCTGGACAGCTTCTCCGCTGTATCAGACGCTCCGCATGCAGCCACACCTTTGTTAAAAGAATCTGCCAATGAAATAGTCATGTAAGATAACTTGGACCCATCCTCTACATCCTATTATCTACTTAAACTAGCTATGGTACTGACCCCATATTTCTCTTGAACTATGAACTCACCAGACAATATAGATCCAAATCCATATTAACTACAAGAGTCGTAACAAATAGCCACAGATTAACACAAAAGTGTTCTTAAAGGATAATCTAATTCATGATGACTCTGGTTTGAGTATCCAGCAGCACATGAGATAATAACTTGGTCTTCATGAATCAAGTATGTCAAACTATAACTGAATATAATAGCTGAAGAACTTACTGGGGCTTTTCCTTCCTGGTGGTCGATACTTTGGCTGTTCGGTGGAACTCTTCAAGGTGTCATCATTCTTGTTTGCAGCCTACATCCAAAAAGAAATGAAATAAACGGAAGAAACAAGGAAAAAAAGAATGCCAAGTTACGAGTACAAAACCAATATCATAATTTTATATGAGAACCAGGCTCAACATCATTGGTTTCCCAGACACAAGTCAAGAGGCAGACTGTACCAATCTCGTTAAATATGAAATTTTGTTCCTCCCTCCCACTGACAACAGATAAACAAGTATCATGAATGCAATTAATCAATTATCAATAGCCCTTGGCAATCATTCCCATTTCTAAAGCTTATTAAAAAATTATAGCCAACCACAATTTGTCAAGGCATGTAAATCATTGCGCCACTACTTTAAAATATTTTTAAATTAGTACATCCTTGTTGAGATAATCCATCCATTTATTTATTGGTAGCGTCAAAATCATCAATTAAAGAAAGCAAAATCTATTAAAATTTAAAAGGATATAAATTCAAGTCGAGTAGAAGAAAATGAAAGAGTGAAGAAGAGATATACCAGACACCCTACTTCATTGGCCATTTCCAGTTTGCGCTGCACTCCTGTAAAACAGTTTTGAGATGAGAATTATAAAGATAAAAAAAATACGAACGAATATATCATTTCCTAACAATGTTTAAAAACATGAAATAGGTTTGAATACAAATATTCACAGCTAAACACTTTTTTTTTCCTGTAAGATAATAAACTATCAATTAGGCTTTGATGATTTGCAGCTGAACTATGATACTACCAGGGCAATCAGAAATCACCGAGTATATATTCAACAAACAAAATAACCGAAACACTGAAGCATGGAACTATAGGAAATAATACACTGTAAAATTTAATTCTCAAAGCACATAGAAACCAAGAGATTATATCTATCAAATGGCACTTCCCTCCTCATGAAATCGTGCGGTTATCGCTGGTAAGTGGTAAGCAAAATTTTTTACAATGGGTGATTTCAAACAATGCAGGAATTTGCAACAATGAAATGAATTATGTCTCAACATACTTGCTGCCATGTTAATAATAGTGCAAAAATTCCAAAACCTAAGACTCAACCACCTGTTCCCAAAGAGGCATGTAACTTAGGAGGAGGAAAATTTCCAGGGAGCTTTGGATTTGATAAAGCGCCTTGATATCTCCTACCATATTGCTGCTCACAGCCTACCCTTGTTCTGGCTGCGACACAAAGAAATTAGATTTCAGCATACTCTGTGAAAGAACACAGAGAAAAATATACAAGACAAACTGCAACTAAATAAACAAACCAGGAGGGGGTGTTCTAGTCGTAGCAGTTCTGGAACGAAGCGACGGCGGGACATAAAAGCAACTCTGCCACAACAAAGTATGATAGCAAATTGCAATCAATAAATGGATTTGTGAAATCAATGAATTATAAGGATGGAAAGCTAAAGAACCAAATAACAAAGAATTATTCATCCGCATCTAAAATGGAACCCCACAAAAGGTACCTGGAAAAAAGGATGCTGAAGGGCTTCTGCAGCTGAGGGCCTATGGCAAGGGTCCCATGAACAAAGGGACTAATTTATTTCCAAAAGTTGACATTAGAAGAAAACACACGTCAAAATGCCTCAGTCCCCAAGAAATTGAAACCACCACATAAGCTAAAACTGTGTCGGGCAACTAATAAAGTTTAAATGTAATACTACTTACTCTGATAAGGTTGACAGCATCCTCACTTGCTGATGGTATCCAGGCAGACAGATGGACACCACCCAACTGCAAGTATCACATTAGATGCAAAATTACAAATTGTGGCAAGCAGGAGGAAAACAACTTATTCAGCTGTTGCATTGGAGAATACAGAACTTCACCTAAACTCACTCAGGAAAACAAGAAAAGAAAAGCGGTGGAACAGACCTGTGGGAATTGATAGTTAATAGCCCTTGCAAGATTTAGTCCATCAGCCCACGTCTCCATGGTAGGACTGCCTATTACATTGCATATTTTATAGATTTCATCTGCTTCACTGCATTCACATTAACGACAAGATAAGATCCAACACCGATACGAAATGCTAAACATGTAGATATATTGGTGGTTACCATATTACTAGTAATTAAGATCTCCAAAACAAAAAAAAAAGACGGGAAGAACTCATATCCAATAAATTTTTAAAAAAATAGGTACCTTGTGCCGGGAAAAAGGGGCCGCAGAGTGAACAACTCAGCCATAATGGCACCCATTGCCCACATATCTGCACATGAAAAGAAACATTTATCATAATTTCATATGCAAACAAAATAAGGAATATCGAAGAATTACTTCCATTGACATCAATACTAACCAACTTTAGAAGTATATGAATACGACTGAAGCAGAACTTCAGGGGCACGATACCTGAAACGTTTAAAGTGTAAGAGTTTAACTCCAATAATAAGTGCATCCACAACACCTAACGTCTGCAGCAGTTTCTAACTTCATAATAGAAAAGGTAGCAGATGACCTACCAACGCGTTGAGACATATTCAGTATATGGTGGTTGTGAATCGATTTCTCGTGCAAGACCAAAATCAGCAATTTTAATTACGTCTTTCGTGACCAACAAGTTCTCTGCAATTTAAGTACAAGCAGTATTATTTCACTTCAAAGACAATTCATAAACGAAAAAATTAGATGTTTCAGGTTAGGACCAGAATACATAAGGCACAAACCACTCCCCAACAAGGATAAAGATATAAAACAAAAAAGAACATATGCAACCAATTATGACAAATAAATTTGCAAGAATATTACCAGACAACAAACTTTCAATTACTACGAATATTACCAGGCTTAAGGTCACGGTGAAAATATCCTTGCTGATGCATGTAGACAAGCCCCTGAAAAACTTGAAAACACCATTTCCTCAATTGAGCTTCTGCAAAAGGCTTCTCTCTGTCCTTCATAAGTTGGTAAAGGTTGCATTCCTGAAACAATTTTGCAAACAAAAGAACTAACACCACTCACAGAAAACAATCCCGACTGAAAAATTGACGGATATGAAAACTTCTTGAAAGTAAACTAAAATGATGACAAAAGGTAAAAAAAAAATACCATGCATTCGAAGACAAAATACAATATGTCATGTTCACGGATGACTTCCTTTAGCTTCACAATGTTAGGGTTATTCATCTTCCGCAAGGACTGCAACAAGAAGCTCATTAGGCCAGAACACGACGTACTAAGAAAATGAAACCAACAAGAAAACAAACTTAACTACCTTCACTTCTCTTAGATTTACGCACTCCTCCCATGAATAAAATTTCTTCTTCATTTTCTTAATTGCAACCTGTTAAAATGAAAATGGGCATGTCATCATAGAAAAAAACACAACAAAGCTTTCAGACGAACAATATTTACAAGTGGAGCAAACAAACATACCACTTCACCAGACTGCTTATTTATTGCTCGCCAAACACAACCAAATGTCCCATCCCCAACTTCCTTGATTAGCTTGTACCTAGTAGAACACCAAAACAAAAAGAGATTTAGATTAGTACAACAATCTCAGATGCAAGCAATAAAAAAATATAGGGAAAAAAAACCAGCATCCCAGAGCAGGAACCAACCTCTCCATACTCGCTGAACACCAAGTAGCTCTTTCTTTATTGAAACAAATTATAGGACTGGAAAAAGGTATATGACATAAATCTTCGGCAGAAGATGTAGAAATTATTAAGGTGCATAAACAAACTCCCTTTCCGTGCCAACTGATTCTTGGGTTAACCTTCCGTGGCAGCATGCAAGAGCTCAAAACTAGAGTTCTGATGGATGGGCCTTATAGCCGTAGTTGTGACTAAATCCAGAGCTTCATAAAAGTAAGAAGGCGAAGATGGCACGGCAGGACAAGTATAGTGTGACATCTTCATACCAAACAAGAAACCAGATGAGTGCTCTAGCCAACAGGGAAGACTCTTCTGTTCATAGTTGTTGCCAAAGTGTTCAGAAACTAGATAAGAGCTACCATAAGTAAAACTTTAGCAAGTATTCAGCGACCAAATGTTTCCACCCTAGCCAGTAGCCATCAAAAGCAAAAGCAAAAACAATACACTAACAACTACGAACTCCGCACAGCTTCGAGGCAGTGACTTATCTAGTATCCACTTTGTAAACAACTTTCCACCCTTAACTTGCAAAACGCAGCTCTGTAGGAAAAGAGCAAAAAAAAATGACAAAAATTACATACAAGGCCAAAAGAAAATATAAAAAATATAGAACCATACAAAACAATGACGAATATCTCAAAGTAAAAAAAAATATGGCCAGAGTTGCTTACTTAGACAAGTGCATGGAAGATTCAACACCTATCTCAGAAGTATTTTGCATCACGCCTTCTGAGCTGATATCTTAAAAGCAACCAAACCACTAAGTGCAATTAACAAAGGAAACCAAAAGAAAATCACCAAGGACAAGAGACCGCCAATCGAGTGCTTCTTGGAATGAAATAACCCGATACTGGAAGCGGTTCGGCCAGAAGCACAACTCAGCCATGTCTTACGCAATGAGACAGAGTCGCCTAGATCCAAGTGTGGCACAACCTAACATTAATTAAATATGAAGAAAGCCATAGGAATGTGTGAAATTTGAAAAGCCTGAGCACTCAAAACTAAATCTCACATACATTCAAAAATCTAAAACTAAGCAAATCACATATGAGATAAGACATGCGAATTCCCTACGAAAGAATGTGGACAAACCTCAAGATACTTGCTAAATACAAATTTCAAACAAATCGAATCACTTCAGCAAACCTATATAACCTAGGATTCAGGAATAAAAATTCAAATTCCCCATCATTCTGAATACGAACAAACCCCTAATAGACGAAAACAAGAAGGAAAGAAAATATCAAAATCTAAACAGCCAAAACCTAATCCTGCAACCTACAAGGATCGAACCCAATCACCGAAGAAGAAACCTCAACAAAGTCACGCAGATCCGATGTGATGAAGTATAAACGTAACCCAAGTTGGTTCTATGAATACTAAAATAGATGTACATATTTAGAGAAAGAGCTACCTGATAGCCAACCGGCATAAGAACCGTCGCGGAGGACGGAGAGAGTGAAATCCAGAGCTTCTCTCTCTGAAGCGAAGAGACCGAAATCCCAAACTTTACCTAATCTCTCTCTTTCCCTTCAAAAACAACGCACCTCGAGTAGGCTGTATCCGTCTTATATTGGACCCAAGTTTCAATACTCTGCGTTCCGCTACATTGTAATTAGGTGGTTGCGTAAAAACAAAGGTTTTTTTGAAGGGAAGTTTAATTTTATTCGGTTTTGTAATCACAATTCACAACAAAACAAGATATATTTGTTAGAAGTTTAGGAAAAGAGTAAGGAATATTCAAATGGGTTATTATGTCAATTTATCATCGGTTGGATGGTTCTAGGCACCAATCCTCTTAGTATAATTTGGATTTGGATACGATCGCCACATATGTCATTTCTGATTTACCCTACTTATTTGACATACCCACAAACACAAAGGTAAATCGGTATGTCAAAAAATTCCAAGCCACCACGGATTTCAATTTTCACATGAGCAGATGACCTAATTGTGACCAAACAAATAGGCACGTGTGTGCAATTTAGTTGTTGTGGGTGGCTTCGCATACTACTTCTCCTAAAAGAAACAGGAATATTCGATGGGTAGCGGGGGTGTCTTGGCTTTGGTGTCAGGCCTTTGGGCTAGACTTCGAATACAGAAGAAAGCTTTTGAGTCCAGATAGATGATTAGATGTTGCCAAAGACCATTTGTGTGGCCTGTGTTGCTTAGGATGGCTGGCACTGGAAGTTCTCAGTTGCAGAGCTCTGGAATGCTATCAAGAGAGCAGTTGCTTCAACTCTTTGATCGCTTCTCCTTCATCACTTCCCGTTCTGGTAACTTTCCCATTTCAGCCTCGTTATCTTCTACTTATTCTTTTATGTCCATATTCAGGATTAGAATATTTCTGTTTGGTAGATGCAAAGAAACGGATTGCGGAGGCTCTCAATGATAAACAGGTACTTAATTTTGTTTTTTGGGCGTATTTGGATGATTTTTATTTCCTTTGCTATGAAGGTTTGCATATTTTTTGGAACATTTTTTTTTGGGTTTTAATAAGGCTCAATATGACTGCGGATTGATAATAACTAATAAGTACTATCCTTTTCGAAATAGTTTCCAGTGACAAGAGAAATTCGTCAATGGGCTAGGGTGGCCCCATTTTGCCTTTGACTGTTGGGCACTCTAATGAAGTTTTTGTATGTTAATATGCAGGAAGCTGTTGCTGTTACGACTGCAATCCAGGAAGAAATTTTTTTGGAGATGGGGGTTGGTAGGTTTGCTGTATGTTTTAATGTATGCCTTCTGTAAAGAAAACAGAGAAAGAGAATTGTGTATGGTGTTGAGAAAATTGTATGTTCATTTACATCTATGTTAGTGATATATATAGGAGAAGAAAGCACTAAGTCAAGCCTAAACAATGACAAACAACTAGAAACATTGCCTAATTTATGCATGCATTTAAGGTAATGGAATCAATAATATATTCTCCTTGATATCCTCCTTGATATCCTCCTTAACATGTTTCTTGATATCCTCCTTAATATCCTCCTTAACATCCTCCTTAATTTCCTCTTTAATACTCCCCCTCAAGTTGGAATAGATGTTGACTATGCCCAACTTGCTAAGTAAGATGGAAAATTGTGGGACACCTACAGCCTTCGTGAAAATGTCTGCCGGTTGCTTCGAGGTTGAGATGTGAAATGTCTTGAGTAAACCGGCCTGAATTTTTTCTCTTACAAGATGACAGTCAATCTCTATGTGTTTCGTTCGTTCGTGAAATACTGGATTTGACGCTATATGTAATGCTGCTTGATTGTCACAATACAACCTAGCTGGTTGTGGATGCTTGATTCCAAGATCACATAGAATGTACTTTAACCAAGTTATTTCACAACATGCCGAAGCCATGGAACGATACTCTGCTTCCGCGCTTGAGCGGGACACTGTGTTTTGTTTCTTAGTTTTCCAAGAGATCAGTGATTGTCCGAGGAACATGCAATATCCTGTGGTGGAACGACGTGTGTCTCGACATCTAGCCCAATCCGCATCGCAAAAAGCATTCAGCTGTATCGGACTAGTGGCAGAGAATAAAATACCTTGTCCGGGGGCTTGCTTGATGTACCGCAATACTCGGTAAGCTGCTTCCAGATGTGGAGTACGGGGCTTATCCATGTATTGGCTAAGAATATGGACAGCATACACTAAGTCTGGGCGAGTAAGTGTCAAGTATATCAACCTTCCAACAAGTCTTCGATAAGAAAAAGGATCACTGATGCACTCTCCATCAGTCTTGTTGAGGGATAAATTTTGTTCCATAGGAGTGTTGACTGACCTAGCAGCAAGGTAGCCTGCATCCTCCAGTATTTCAAGGGCATATTTACGTTGTGAAATAGCAATCCCCTTGCTAGAACGTGCAATCTCTATACCCAAGAAATATTTCAACTCACCGAGATCCTTCAACTTAAATTGTCTCATGAGACCATTTGTAACTTCCTCAATGTCTTGCAGACTATTCCCTGTGAGGATGACATCATCAACATAAACAAGAAGTGCAGTGAAGATGCTACCTCGGGTTCGGATGAAGAGTGAATAGTCCGACTTAGATTGATGAAAACCAGCAAGTTTGAGTGCTGTAGACAATTTTATGAACCATTGGCGAGAGGCTTGTTTGAGCCCGTACAGAGATTTGTGCAACTTGCATACACGAGTCTCCCCCTTTCGTCCGAAACCCTGAGGTAGGGACATATATACTTCTTCCTCAAGATCGCCATGGAGAAACGCGTTATTGACGTCAAGCTGACGAAGATGCCAATGTTGGGTGGCAGCCACGGCAAGCAGGAGACGGACGGTAACAAGCTTGGCAACTGGGGCAAAAGTCTCCCTGTAATCAAAACCTTCAATCTGACTGTAACCTTTGGCAACCAACCGTGCCTTGTAACGTTCAACCGTGCCATCAGGATTGAATTTGATTTTGTAAACCCATTTGTAGCCAACAGGTTTCTTGTGCGGTGGCAGTGGTTGGAGGGACCACGTACCATTTTCTTGGAGAGCCTGAAGCTCTTGGTCCATAGCATGGCGCCATTGGGGGTCCTTGACAGCTTGGGAAAAGGTGGTGGGTGTTTTGATGGCTGAGATGGATGTGGCAAAGGCCCTGTGGGAAGGAGACAAGTTATCATAGGATATAACATGAGATAAAGGGTGAGAAGTACCTGTATGTCCAGCCAATGATGGAGGCGATGACGGTGGATCCCGAGTGGGCAATGAAACCTCCACATGGTAGTGTTGAAGATAACTGGGAGCATGGGTTGTGCGGCGTAGCCGAGGTGCGGGTGTGGAGGTGGGAGTAGGGTGTGGCGGAGACATAATGGGGTCAAGTGTGGTAGTGGTGTCACTATGGAATGATGTGTTTGGTGGAATGTTAGGTGTGTCTGAAGGAATGGGCATGGCACTCGGTGCAGGTGTCGGTAATGGATCAATAGAGACCATTGGAGTGGGAAACAACGTGGAATTGGGGGGAGGGGAAAGAGTGGCAGCGGAAGTAGTGTAGGGAAATAATTGTTCATGAAAAACAACGTCCCGAGAGATGAATATTTGACCAGTTTCGAGATTGTAAACGCGGTATCCCTTGGTACCATATGGGTATCCAAGGAATAGGCAACAGATAGAACGGGCATCAAATTTAGTAGGACGAGTATGGTGGGTAGAGGCAAAACACAAACAACCAAACACACGTAAATGTGCATAAGAAGGTGTTTTGTGAAAGAGAATTTCGTATGGAGTTTTACCTTTAAGAACAGGAGTGGGAGTACGATTGATGAGATAAGCAGCGGTAAGGATGGAATCTCCCCAAAAAAATTTAGGAAGGTTGGCTTGAAAAAGTAAGGAGCGGGCAACATTTAGAAGGTGACGGTGCTTGCGTTCGGCTACTCCATTCTGTTGTGGGGTGGAAACACAAGTGGTTTGATGCATAATCCCTTTTTCAGAGTAGAAATTATGCATGGAGAATTCAGGACCATTGTCACTCCTAATGACTTTGACGCGAGTAGAAAACTGTGTTTCAACATAGTTTATGAAGGAAAGAAGAGATCCACGTGCATCGGATTTGCTATGTAATAGATAAATCCAAGTACAACGAGAAAAATCATCAACAATTGTAAGAAAGTATTTTGCCCCATTGAGTGATTGGATATGGTATCCTCCCCAAATGTCAACATGAATTAATTCAAATGGAACTTTCGTAGTAATATAACTCAATGGAAAAGAGTTACGAGTTTGTTTGGCAAGAGGACAAATGGCACAATCATCAACTGAACAAAAATGGATATTTTTGGTAGACAAAGATATGGCCCGTAGGCTTTTGTTAGATAAATGACCTAAACGTTGGTGCCATAAATGGGATGAGTTGGAAGGTGTAATTGTTGAGGCAGAATAACACCCAGATATCCTCGCAACGTCCAAGTAATAAAGCCCATTGCGCTCAGTTCCCATCCCAATCATCTCCCCCGATCGTTGGTCCTGAACAATGCAAGACACATCAGTAAAAATTACAGAACATAGGGATGTTTTGGCTAATTTGGCTACTGAAATTAAGTTTAATCGGAATGATGGAACACATAAAACATTATAGAGCACAAGATTATCAGAAAACCGTATGGTGCCTATATGTGTTATGGGAGCAATGGCATGATTGGGCAGGTATACATGACGATTACGAATTGGTGTCTTGGTGGTCATAAGAGTGGATGAGCAGACCATGTGATCTGTAGCACCTGTATCAAAAATCCATTCCTTATGTGGAATAAGAGAGTTTGCACAAACTGTGTTACCTGAAACGTTGCTCATTGTAGTTGCCGCATTCACTTGACTAGTCATGTTTCCTACTTTGTTTTGATCAATAAGAGCAAGGAGATCATGATATTGATCTGCCGTGAGGTTGTAGGAAGGTGGTGTGCTATCAGTATTGTCTGGTTGAAAACTTACATGATAAGCCTTTGAACGAGAATGAGAGTTTGTGTTCAAATGATTACTCTTATCACCGTGAGAGTTGGCCCTCTTAAGCTTGCGGCAAATATCAATTGTGTGACCTTTGTGTCCGCAGTAGTCACATTTTAAGTGTGCCCGACAGTTTTCAGTGGAGTGACCAGTAAGGTGGCAACGATGGCAACGGATAGTGGAGAGGTGGGACAAAGGAGCTTTCCCTGTATGATTGAACCTTTCTCTAGCGGTGAAAGCTGCTGCCTCTGGTGCTTTACCCAGACCTTGTGAGGAGATGACTCGTTGTTTTTCGTCTTGATTGACAAGAGAGAACACTTTGTTAGCAGGAGGTAGTGGATCCATGAGAAGAATTTGACCACGTGCTGCTGCATAAACCTCATTGAGTCCCATAAGGAACTTGATGGTACGTTGTGTCTGTTGGTATTGATGTAGAGTCTTGGCAATATCCCCACTACAAGGTGGTAGAGGACAAAGTGCATCTCGTTTGTCCCAGAGACTTTTGAGCTTGGTGTAGTATTCACCAATGGTCATGTTGCCTTGCAAGCAATCATGGATTTCCTGCTCAATGTGAAAAAGGTACACACTGTTGTTGGTAGAGAGTAGTTCCTTTAGTTCATTCCAGACGGCAAGAGCACTATCATTGTACATGACGCTTTGTCCGATTGTAGGGGTTACTGTGTTGAGGATCCATCCTTTGACAAGAAGATCACAACGAGTCCATTGCTTTACCTCTGCCGTGGATCCTGTGACAGGTTTGGTCACGGTTCCATCGATGAAACCGTCTTTGTTCTTGGCAATAAGGGCCATGAGCATGGCATGACTCCAAAGAGGATAGTTCTCTTGATTCAGCGATTGGGTCACCAGGATAAGACCAGGTTGGTCCGAGTGGTGAAGATAGAGAGGATCACTTGGATCATCGTGCCAATGGTTTTGCATCTTGGTTATCTCAGATTTTTCTGGGTCATTGTTGTCGGTCTTTGCCATGAGTGCGGAGGCAAGGTGGAATAATGATTTGCAGTTGATGTTGTTTTACAGGAAGGGTGAAAGCCTAAGCTTCGATACCATGTAAAGAAAACAGAGAAAGAGAATTGTGTATGGTGTTGAGAAAATTGTATGTTCATTTACATCTATGTTAGTGATATATATAGGAGAAGAAAGCACTAAGTCAAGCCTAAACAATGACAAACAACTAGAAACATTGCCTAATTTATGCATGCATTTAAGGTAATGGAATCAATAATATATTCTCCTTGATATCCTCCTTGATATCCTCCTTAACATGTTTCTTGATATCCTCCTTAATATCCTCCTTAACATCCTCCTTAATTTCCTCTTTAATACCTTCACTTTTTGAATTTCTATGGAAAGGATATGTTTTGAACTGGTTGGCTATATGAAATATTGTGGAACACTTGAGAGTTGAAAATGCATCTATTGCTTTATGCAGAAAGCTTCTGAAGTACAATAACTCTATCCCTGATTCATGTAAAGTGGAATCACAAATCACAGCCCCCTAGTTTATGGCATAAGATCTGTTTCTTTTTCAAACCTCACCCAGTGTGGAATTTCTATACTTGGTATTGAACTTTGACTAGTATAGTTTGTAAATCTGCATTTTGAGATGTTTTCCCCTTTCTCCAACGTTCATCAGAATGCATCTTCAAATAAGTTCGGCAAAGTGGAAGGCATTGTGTCCCTCATGTTGGCGTAATTAGAGCTGACTGAGAGACAATGATCTGTAAATCCTAGAGATTTTACCTCCACTGGTTTTCTCATTTGAATTTGAATGGCAATGCTAGAGAAAATGTTATAGCTATATTTACTATTTAGTAACTGTAGCAGAGTTATTTAATCTTGATTTCATTGTTTTCAGATGCTTTTTCAAGATTTGAACTTACAAATGGTTGCCCACCATGTGACTTTACATACATGATAAAATTTACTCAAACTTTCCTCTTGTATTACAAAAGAACAGATCTGACTTAAATATTTTATATTGGTTGACAAGGCCTCGTTCTGTTTTTCATCCTTGCTCTGACATCTTAAGCTGCAGATACTGATGCAACTTATTGCTTGGTTTGAACTTTTTAACACTGGTCAATGAATATTGGCTTTCTATAGAAAAGAAGGAGAAAACTAGTCTGGTTTATTTCAGTGAGATTGCCAAAATGGTATGAAAGAAGTAAATTACGGCACCCTTTCTCTCTATTGCAGATCCAAGATTTGGTCTTTCATGCTTGGGGAAAGTTAACATGGCTTATGAGAATGATAAAGATTTGATGGTTCGCTTTTATAAATTTGTTGCAGAGTAAGCTCTCTTTGACTTGTGCATGGGATTTGCATGGCTGGGGTCTATTGGGTTCATATCTTGCGAAGATGTAGAAGGCATGAGGGCATGATGCATTCCTTTATGTTTCAGTTGTGTATGGTAGGTTTGGAGTTTTTTTAACGTCTCCTGATACTCTTCATCGTGGACTTTTCCGGCCTCCAGCATCATTTTGGGTTGCATTTACTATATTTGTACTTAAGGGTATACTTGGTTGTCTTTCAGTGACATTTGGTTTCTCAATGAGATTTAGTTGATTCATCATTATTTTGAGCTTCCATTTATCAGTCAGCTAATGCCTGTTGTTTATTTGAGCAAAGAATAACCCATTTTCTTTGCGGCTTTTAATCTTACTCTTTATGTAAGTGCTGGTTTTCCTTTATTGGTAGAGTATCTTGCAGTGCGAACAACTTGACATTTATTTCCGTGAAATTAAAATTGGTTGTCATAATGCTAAATGTCAGTGAAGAAATGGTCTACGAGGAAACTGAGCTTGGAGCAGAAGGATTTAAGGAGAATCTGCATGCTCAACAAAAACTGCGGGAACAGGTAATATCTAGCTAAATCTGATGAGAGATGTTATTTGAAGATTGGTTCTGCTAACAAGGGAGCATGAATTTTGCTTGCAGCAATTGGGGATGCTAAATGAGATGCGGAAATTTCACCTTGATGACCAATCTGCAATTCTTGAGAAGGTACTTGTCTGCCTTTTCCTTTTCTGTGCATGAATCATAGTGGTGCATAATTTTATTCTAGGCTATGACCGTGTGAGAACTGAGAAGTCATTTACTTCATCGAACCAGATAGAGGAAAGTGTACTTGTAAGTTACCATCACTCGAAAAGCAAAATGTTACCATCACTCTTTAACTGCATTGTATATGTTTGTTTTTATAGATAGCAAAATTGATTGTTGCACTAATTCCCAATGGGAGCGAGGTATCGCTTCAAAGAAAATTCTGTTTTTTGTGATCAAAAGACTTTTGAAAATGTAATGAAAACTGAACTTTTTTGTACTAGTTTGTGTAAGCTGATTATCACATATCAGTATATTTCTAACAATTGACCTGCTGAATGATATTTTTATGGGTGTGAAGGTAATTGATAAGTCTTCAATTTAATTTTTGCTTTCTGTTTTGTAATTCCAAACTCTGAAGATATGTATTTAGAAGCATGGATCTGCTAGTGTATGTTACGCGAACACAAGCATCAAGTCATTCACTTGAAAAGAATGTCTGCCTTCTGACTTTCAACTGTTTCTTCTCGTTTTTCAGTTGCACCAACATATGGAGAATGCCAATTTTGAAGGTGAAGTATCTGTTTTGTCATCAGAACAGATTCAAGAGATTGTTGGAAGAAGGGTGTCGCCTTTGTTTAGGCCAAGGTAGATTAGAAACACCTTTTGTTCTAGGCCCCCCTTAGTGCACTGTTTTGGTGTTGTGGCAGATTTTTGTAATATGCAGAATCTTCTTTTGCTGTGTGTCCCTAACCTAGTTCCTTTTGTACTCTTGAGTTTCAATTTCTTTGGAAGTGAGGTAATTGGAAAACATTTTTCGCTTTTCTTGCCTTTAGTTGGAATTTTGGTTACTCAGTAGGTTCTTTATATCGTGTATACAGTTATGAGAAACGTGTTGGATATGAATTTTATGTTTGTCCATCAGTAGTTAATCTTCTCCGAAGATGATAAAGACAGGATCATCCTGTGCATATCATAACTAAATCTTCTCAAACAAGGTTGATAGTCCAAGCCAATTTGATAATTCCAGATTTTTCTCCATTCTAACAGTAAATTATCTAAGAAATTGGTAGAAAACCCAATTTGATTTGTTGAATAATTTCATGAAACCATAACCAAATAGTCATAATCAGTATTAACAAAAAGTAAAATTACCATCTCTCCTACTGACATCAGTAGGAGGTATCTCGAAATGCCAAAGCCTTCCAATAGCCTTAACCAAATACTTCCTACACAAAAACTCCTCCGCATAAACCTTCTCGACCTTTCTGTTTACATCATGCAAGAAAACATGCGTCACCCCAGGTTGCGTTCGTGCACGCGCCATCACTGCCGCCGTGTATATCGCTGTCATCCTCCCCGAAGTCTCCGGAAAATACCCTCTCGGCCCATCGATCATTATTACATCCCACTCCGTATCGTACATTGAATCCGGCAACTCGCTGAGTGCTAACTTGCATCGGGTGTTAACCTTGAGGCTCACGTTAGAGGCAGCACAATCCTTGTTGGACTTATAAGTGGAGAGGAGGTAATCCGCATCGGAGAGGCGTGTGTGGTAGTCAATTGTATGGACGCGCAAGGAAGGAGCGTTTTGAAGGATTCCGTGGACCCACTTGGGGTCTTCCTCAAGGAATACTGTTGTGCCACGTGGATTTAGGCTGGCCCACATGAGGGAATCATGGCCTAGACCGAATACAAGGAAGTTGCATGGGGCGATGGCTTGGAGGACGGCGAAGCTGACGCTGATTTCTGCTTTGGATTGCTGAGGAACCGTCCGTGACGTGGCGTAGTGGACAATGGTTTGGAGATGGGTTGCGGTGGCAGCGATGCCATCCTCATCGGAGCAGAGAAGTGAACGGCGATTACTGGGGTTTCGCTGATGAAAGGTGACCAAAAGAATCGTGGCGGCAAAAGTGGAGCCTATTAGGACGGCTCGAAGCCAAGGCTTGTCCGTGTACGGAGTGCGAGTAGCATATGAACGGTTCTTCATTTCTCCGTTTCTTCTCTAATTGTTCTCCTCTATATTGGAAATGTAAGAATGTGACAGAAGACTCAGAATGTGGTGATTGTGGTTATGTTTTACCCACAAAAGCACAAGCACAATTAGTGATATTAATCTAAAAAAAGAAAGGTAAATAATTAGGCTAAGGGAGTCTCTCCCAAGATTGACAGTTTACTTGCCCTTTGTGGCATAAAGATGCCCACTTGTAACCTTTTCGAGAATTACCTCAAGTCATTAATTAATAGTAAGTGTTACGTGATTATAGTTGAGTTTTTTTTTGTTTTTGTCATCATAATCTGACTATCTACCAACCTTATTTAGGTTGATTATATATATATGTGCGCACGCGCGCAAGTCTGTGAAGTTGAAACTAAAGCTCAGCAAATACCGCTAATGTATATTTTCTAAAAGAAAATTGACAGGAAATTTGTATTGTTAATTCAAGGTACATATATACATATATTGAAAAAAGACGATAACTTGGAATAATAGGAAGTACATGTTCTTGATAAGTAAACATATCAATTCTCAAAGCAAGCAAGGAAATCATACTGGGCCAAGCTAAAGCTTCTTGCGAAAAGGCCCATTAGGTTAATCGGAAAGTATAAACTAGAAAGGGCTTGTTTGGGCCTCCAATCTAAAACCCAGATTTATATCAACCGCAGAAATGAACATATTTATTTACATATATATTTATGTATATCTATCAGTCAATTAATTATTTTACCACTTATTTTGTTCATTTTGAATTCGGCAGCTAAGAAATGACAGCAGCTACGTCCAAATCAACGGGGTTAACCATGCCTCATCAGCATCTTCGTTTTTAAACGGCAAAGCGGGGTTAATCATGCCCAAATCAACGGCTTCCATGTGCCCAAGATTGCCGGTTCCTTTCTTTTCTGATAGAGTCAGCGCGCAAAAAAGCACAATCCTCTCCACCTCGTATCCTGGAACAAGTTTTCTTACTGTAGATAACCTGGAACAAGTTAGCAAGGCAAGATTCACGATTGCTACTTGCTAGTTACTATCATACTTCAAGGACCATTTCCAAACACTCCATGTTCCCAAATATTCCTGAAAAACCAAATTGGCTTGACCAACACTTAAAAGAATAATCGCTTCATAAAATGTGTTAACATATCCCTATATTTTCAATTATAAGGCCAAAGCTAAAATCATGTGAAAGCAAATCAAAATACCACGGACAACAGTTCCAATTGAGCTGCTACTATACAAATCAAAATATTGTCAAGAAAATGTGCGCCTGTACGCAGTAAATTAAAATCCTAAAGTGAGTTTTCAAGCTCTCATCTCTTTTCTGATTCTAGTGAGCTGCCAACAATTACAGTCTGACCTGCAATATCTTCTAGTTACCATACCTGAATACAATATTAAGTTATTAACAGCACATAAATTTACCAACATAAACCAGACGTCACCCGTTCACAAACACACTCCACTAGTTTACTCTTTACACAAAATTATGCACCCTCTTTCTTAAAAAATTTAAAGATTTAAATTTTGCGAAAGACATTTCACACTTATGTGATGTGACGAACCTAAATTCAAAGTAGCCAGCAAAAATGATGAAATACAATTCACATCCTTTACCAGGGTAGGGACTCACCTATCCTCATTGTGTAACATACCTAATTAGCTGCTTTGGGGGCACGTTTAAATTCTATAGCAGAGTATAGCTATGGTCGACTGCCAAATTCTTCTTATTGCACTCAAGGAAGTTTCACATGCTTTGGTACCTCATTATGAAACCAGGGAAAATGAATGGTCTCCGAGAGTTTATAGTATCCTTTTCTGTAGAACTGAGGGTTGATCAGATAGATCTAAGCCAACATCCAACTTCAGCACCCTTTTTTCCTGATAAGCATCAGATATATATATATATAAAGAGAATAAAACAATATAAAATGACACCTTGTTGACCCTATCAACACTGAGCTTGCGAAACTTGGATTGGTCCATTCAGATAAATAATCCCTCCATAGTTGTTAAAATGTGTTGGATGTGAAAAAGAGGTTAAAATTGATTTGCTACATACAGATATGTACTAATATTCTTAATAGTTAATACAGCTTTATGACCACAAAAATGACTGTTTATGACACAAAAGAATCATACAATTACTCCCAACAAACATTTATTATCATATAATTTAGCACACAATAATCATCATTATCATCATCAAAGCATTTGTAGCTGACATAGAGATACTAAAGTGGAAGCATGTGGAGTCCAAAAAATTCAAGTGTAAGATACTAATTACTAAAGAGAGAAGAGAAGGGAGAGAGAGAGAGAGAGAGAGAAGTTTCCGAAAGAGGACTTATACTTTATAGAATTAGTCAATACTCGATAATGTAGCATTTGATAGGAAAGGATGGCAAAGGAGAACTCATGTGGTGGATTCTCACTCATTTATCATGTGGATTCATCTAGCCAACCCCAACAAGGCAATTGATGTGTACCAAACATAGCTTACTTCTGATAAGTAGCTTTCCGTCCATACATTAGCATATAATAGTCTTTCTCCTGATAACATTTTATCTCAAGTTCTCAACTCTCTTTAGAATGGACAAAGACAGCTATCACAGAATTTTCACCTTAATCAACTTATGACAGAACTCTAAAAACCTTCATAACAACATATCTCAATTTCTCAAAACACACAAATCCAAAAAACAAAAGGAAAAAATACACCCCGTTGAAGGACGATGCCATTGCATATCAAATCAATAATCATATATGAGGATGAATGAGAATGGCATCCATGGTGACACACCATATATGATTATGGTGTTCATGTGATCCAATGACTGCCATTGAACTATTGTAGGCATTCATGCCAACATGGTGATACACATATATGCCATTGTATCACATGGCAGCGTTGTGGCCATTCATGTGATACACATTCAAATTAAAATATATATTAAAAAAAAAAACCACACACACACAAAGAATGCCTCCTATCTGACAAAAAGAAACAATGAGATTCTTGTTATAATGAACTATGCAACAAAATATTTCCACGGAGCAGCTGGCAGCAATCTAAAAGAAAAGCACACCAGAGTCATCAAGCAATCAAAAAGTCCATAAACAGAGAGGAATAAGCTTTACCTAGCCAGATCCAACGATGATGTTGTTGATAGGGATGAACATCAGCTTCACGAAGAACCCGACAAATCCCATCACCACGAACCCAATAGGAGTACGGAACGCCACCTTCGTAAATTCTACACCATCGCATAAGAAAAACAAACCGTCTCGATCAAAATCCACAGCACATCCGCACATACAATAGAAGAAACTAGATGTCAACCACTTGTGGCTTGCTCAAAAACAAATAAAAAAAGTTTTATCTTATGCCTTTGCGGTCGGGCTTGTGGCACCTCTTGACGAGGCGAACGCTGTCTTTCGCAAACTCTCTGAGCGGATCGAACACCGAGTCTATGGCATCCATTCCCTCGCTTCTCTTCTCTGAAATTGAAGAAAACGATAGTTTCAGAGAATTACACAGAAACAGAGAAACAATCGTGCTTGAGGAGATTCTGATTTTGGATCGAAATGCTTCCAGCCGAACTAGTGGTCAATGGTTTGATCTACGGCTCTACGCAGGCCTGAAAGAGTTGGGCCTTACTTTAACAGAATAAGTCAATAAGGTATTGGACTCAGCTTAAACATTATTTGCTCAAGCCTCGGGCTTCTGCTTAAACACAGAGATGGGGCCTCGGTTCGAATGTTTGGGCCCAATTAAAAGATAAAAGCCCACTTAAGCTTAACGTTGTATGTAAACCTACAGCCCTGCCTGGAACTCAATTCAAAGTTTCAATTTATTTGGTCTTTTTTTAATGATAAGACTAAATTTAGTTAAATTCGTTTATACCCATTGAAAAAGTATGGCACTACAATCATAATTATCGGAAGAAGGACGAGCCCACGAAATCAAAATTTCGCAAGAAAATGTGTCATTTGTATGAGAGGAGTTGGACCTTCACTGTTAGGTTATTTTAATCCGATGTGAGACTACACATTGACATTGCTTCTTAAATGATCAATTAATTTTAATTATGTATTGCCTATTAGTTGTAGAAAATTTTTTAATAAAAATATTCAAATTGATGAGATTTACCTAACCAAAGTCTATCAGTATGTTCTGAAAGAAATTAACAAGTCTATTGAAAATTTCAAGGTTTCAAGATATATGGATGAATTTACATCAGAATCGAGTTGTTGCCCACGTGTGATTAGAATTCGATACATGGTATTGAAGAAAAATGTAGCATCACATTGCATGCATCTAGAACTTCCTAATATTGGTGTGGTTTGGAAGTGTGTTTGCACTGTGTTTAAGTGCATCTCACCTCACAGCACCACAGTTTTTTATGACACGCCAAACACTTTATGTCAGCAGAACTTATCTCACAACACTACAGTGTTTTACCTCGCAGTACCTTACCTCACCTCACTACACTCTCAAACGCTTACAATATATGTCGAATTGTCCCACGTAATCAAATTAGGTCAATTATTTTATTTTAGATTAATGTACAAGGTAAACGTTAAGTGATTTTATATTAATATTATTAGTCATCTAATATAACCGTAATTTAAATACACCAAACGCAACGCATCACAGTTTTAAAAGTGATGCATCAAACAGTTTCGCTTTTGAACTAATCTCACAACACCATAGTTTTAGACCTCACAGTATCACAGTTTTAGACCTTATAGTACCGCACAGCACGCCCAAACAGACACAATAATTAAGCTTTGAAAAGGTATACTAAGAGTAAAAGAGTTGTTAATCACAATTAACTCAGGATAAAATCTCTGTTATCGCTTATCAGTGGTTACACATTGGGAAAAAGTCAACAAAAATATAGCACACGTTAATCTAATACTTTCGCCGCTATCAAATGAAATAGCCTAAGAGCATCCACACTAGTAGTAATATAATACAGCACTTCAAAATCATTCTCTCTCTTCTCCTCTTTCAAAATCATTCTCTCTCTTCTCCTCTTTCCTATGTGGCACAATTTAATTGGATGAGTGGGTCCCATAATAAACACTATTCATCAACACTCCATAAATTTCAACACTCTATATTCATTTTCTCTCTCTTCATTTTCATCATCTCTCCCTTTCTTTTCATCAACTCTCTCTTTCTTTTAATCTTCTCTTTCTTCATTTTCATCACTTCTCTCTTCATTTTCATCATCTCTCTCTTCACTATTCATCAACTATATATATACTGCAACTCTCAAGTATCATTTTTCCACAACTAAATTTTCAAGTGCCATTTTTCACCCATTGTGTGCATGTAGCGCTATATTTATCAAAAAAATAACATTTCAAGTACTTGAAATACACACCATTATACCCATTGTGATGGTATAGCACTATATTTATCCAAAAAGTATTGTTAACAATGTTAAATATAGCACCATTGTGGATGCTCTAAGATAAGGAACATTGTGGCTGATGTTGCCTTTTTTTTTTTTGTTTTTTATATAAAAAAAATACTTGGGATTTGTTATTCTGTCATTTTCAGTTTCAAACTTGCAAGGTAAGGAAGCCTACATTTCAACTCCTTCAACACACATGCATGTACATCCATTAGGAGTTTAACAGGAAAAAACATAAATTCCAACAACTCATTAATAAATTTTCCAAGAAAGTTCGTTGGCTTTTGAATTAATCAATTGGGTTCACCAGAAAAACAGATGATCAGGTAGCAGAGCCATCGAATGCATTGACTAGTTACTATATGACATGGGGTTTGTATATATTAATATATATGTGGAATTAGAGAGGGGAGAGAGAGAGGGGAGAGAGAGAAGAAATGGAGGTAAGAAGAGGGTTAGCTCTGTTGATGATTTTGATGGTTGTCGGGAAGGGAGAAGGGCAACTAGTGGAAGGTTTTTATGGCTCTACTTGTCCAAACTTGGAAGCAATAGTGCAGCAGGCAGTCACCACAAAGCGCATCCAAACTTTTGTAACTATTCCAGCCACCCTGCGACTCTTCTTCCATGACTGTTTCGTTACGGTAAGGTGAACACAACACAAGTTCTTTTTTGGCATTGGATGGCTGTTTTTAGCATAGAGGGCTTAGGCATTGAACTGCTGCTAAAGTTTATTCAGTGATTCTTTGTAGGGATGTGATGCCTCTGTCCTAATAGCATCGCCAAATGGAGAGGCAGAGAAGGATGCAAAAGATAACCTCTCCCTTGCTGGAGATGGCTTCGACACGGTGGTGAAAGCAAAAGAAGCAGTAGAAGCACAATGCCCCAGCGTAGTTTCATGTGCAGACATATTAGCTCTTGCTGCAAGGGATGTTGTAGTTCTGGTAAGAATCGCTCAACTATCTCAACATTCTCCCCTGCAAACAGCTGAAATTAACAATAACTTCTATCCTTGACGCGATCAAATCTTAGGCAGGAGGACCTTCATTCGCGGTAGAACTGGGACGACGGGATGGCCTTGTCTCTCAAGCATCTCTTGTCGCTGGAAATTTGCCAGAACCTGAATTTGATCTTGCTCAACTTAATGCCATGTTTTCCAAGAACAACCTTACCCAACTTGACATGATTGCACTATCAGGAGCCCACACTCTTGGCTTCTCTCACTGTGACCGGTTTGCAAACCGTCTTTACTCGTTCTCACCATCTTCTCCAGTAGACCCTACACTGAATCCTGACTACGCAAAGCAGTTGAAGGAAGCATGCCCTCAAAATGTAGACCCAAGCATAGCCATCGATATGGATCCTGTGACTCCACAAACTTTCGACAATGCGTACTACAAAAACTTAGTAGCAGGGAAGGGATTGTTTACCTCAGATGATGTTCTGTTCATCGATTCCGCATCTCAGTCAACAGTCATAAACTTTGCCAATAGTCCAGCTGATTTTAACGCGGCCTTCGTCACGTCTATGAGGAAACTCGGAAGAGTGGGCGTGAAGACCGGTCGCCAAGGAGAGATAAGGAGGGACTGCAGTGCCTTCAACTCATTAAGGCAAAATATCTCATGATGTTTCTAACAGAAAAAGAAGCATCATCAATCAACATATTCTCAAAAAAAAAAAGAGTTTACAAGATCATTCAAGGTTTTCCTACATTGTTTGTGCAGTTAAAAGAGCAAACCATCAATTCATCAAAACTTGATGAAACATTTCTGAATGAAATGGTAGAATAATATGTTTTATATATCTTTGTGCATAACTTACAAGAGAATAAAATCTCACAACAACTTGACAACTACTAATCACATTCCTTCCAAGAGGTAAAACTATAACATTCAAATCTTGAAAGCACGAAGAAGAATCAATGATCCACCTTCAACAAAAATGAAAAAAAAATTTGACATTTTTGGAGGAAAAACTGGTCCAGAATTATTTAAATACCGTATACCTAACTTGGACAATCAAAGCAAAATCTTCCATGATCACATAGCACCCAACTATAATGTGAAAAGCAACAAAATCTCAACGTGTTTACTGCAAAGGTATTCTGGCCTCGAACACTTTCTTGCCCTTGAGAAATCAACACGATCAGAACTCACAGGACACTTTTCAAGGTTTACCAGCCTTGTCTCAAAGTGTATGACATACACTATCTATGCAAGCCATTCTCCTTTCCCTCTTCCAACAAGTTTTTAAGTACGAGATTTTCCATAAAGGTGGGCGTAGACACTCTTCGTCCGGTAGACAAGAATCATACTCAACACTGCTGCAACGATGCAAAATCCTGACATTATCATGGAAGTTAAGAAGTAACATACAGAACCTTCACACTTCAGTGGCTGATCTACACCAAGCATGCCTGATAAGATTGAACCTGAATTCTGTATCAGGTCATTGTGACCATGAGCTTGCTTCTCTGCTTCACGGTCATATATATAGCTAGCAAGTAGACCAGAAAAGACAAGAGATCCAGCTGGATTCCCCAAAGTGAGAAAATTATACAAAGCACCGAACTTTTTCAAGCCAAACAACTCAGAGGCGGTAGCAGGCATAATTGCCCAATGGGAGCCATATCCAAGGCCAATCAAGAGAGTGCCAATATGCATTGCCCCAGGCCATCCCATTGCAATGAAGACATGTCCAATGGCCATAACAAATTGGGCTACAACCAACGCCACCGGCCTTGGATAAGCGTAATCCCTGTTCAATAATATCACATAGATGGTTAAGAAGAATAAGAAACAAGCCAACAAGGAAAGAAAAGCTGGAACTCAATGAGCATTCTGGATGAGATTATATCAATTAATACCTCACAACAACCTCAGAGAAGTAACCCGCACCAATACGACCAAGGAAGTTCCAAATGCTGATCAGGGATACAAAAATATGTGTGTTGTCATATCCTAACGATTGGCTCATCTGACCCAGGTTATCAATCACGGTCAATCCAGATCCACCACCCAATAACATTGAAAGAAATATGAGCCAAAAGTCTGCCTTAATCAAAGCCTGCATCAAAGTGAAGTCTTCACCTCTATGTGGACCCCTCCTCCTCCTGACCCTCACTGCTCCCTCTGCAGCTGCTTGGGCTAGTTTTGATTGCAGTTGGGCAATTCGTTTTTGCCTTTCTGCTGCAGGAAGCAAGTCGACTTCCTTGGGCTTTTCATCCTCAACTTCACTGAATATGACCTCGTTACTGTCCTGCTCAGAGTTACTGGGTTCTTGCTTCTCAGGTTTAGGTAGAAGAACCTCTTCCAGTGAACCTCTTGGCTCCAAACAGAAACTCAATGATATCGGAACCACTATGGGAAATAGAAGGATAACAATCATAATTACTGTAAGAATTGTTGCAATAGTGGGGGCCACATCGACCAGATCTTGGACAAGCATGACTCCCATCAAATACGCAGCCAACAAAAGGCACACACTATACACGATAGTAAAGCTGGATCCATCAGATGGCCGGACTTGTCTGTGGCCCCCAACAGGTCTGATAAAGAACATTAGAGCAATGACTACCATTGCAGGCCCTACTGCAACCATGAATATAAGATTTGCATGATCAGGGGAGTGGATCATGTAATATACTTGAGTCAAAATAGCACCGCCCAGCCCAGCAAAGCCCTTCAATATCCCCACCACAGGCCCCCGACTTTTGGGGAAGTTTTGTACACAAGAAACAAGAGCAGCCGTATTGAAGTAGGTTTCACCATTGGTTCCAACAAATATAAGAATGCACATCTGCAAAGCAATGGAATAAAACGATTTAACCAAGGCCAAATATCCACATAACAGTGGTAATTTTCCTCAAATCTATTAAGAGTAAACGAGAATACGAGAAAAGAATTAACAATATCCTTTATGAATACTACATAAAACTAGGAGGAATACATGTTTAGCTGTTATGGCAGCATATATCACAATTTACTCCTTACAAGTGGCATTACGAGTATGTTTCCATCTCAAGACCATGTATGGAAAGGAAAAGCATATTTGTGAGCAATAAAATCCATCAACTTATCAATGTAAAGATCCATTTTTACGAAAATACAAAACAAGATTGAATATGTAGAAAACAATTATGATCAATAAGATCATTACCATCAAAAGATGACATATTTTCAAGTAGCAAATATTTTCTTCTTCCACCTCCATATATTCCTTTCAGAAAAAATTAACATGAAAAGGCAACAACAGGATAACTTAGAAGTACAATCAAGTCAAAGAATCAAGAAATCTTGCTTCGATCTCCATCTATGATACTACAAATCTTTCAAGATAATATTAAAAATCCAAATCTCTATGACACTATGATTAAGCATTGCTCTACTTCCATACGTGTTACAGGCTTACAGCACATATGCTTGCATGCAAAACACAAGCATCGCACTGATTGAGCATCACATTCACAAACAACATTAAAGTTCAATGGGTTCCTCCTTATTTAAAAGAATAAAGATGGGATTTTTTCAAAAACTATTACAGAACCCATCCAAATATATCAAATCCGACCATTATTTTCTTATAAAAAAACACAAATGTGAGAAAGGATCCTATCTCTAAACAAATGTGTCTTTAAGAGCCACAAAAATCCCTTCTTTTTTTCAAAACCGGGATGTTCCAAACTTCTCTGGCAGATCAACGAGGACCTACTTTGGCATTAAAATCATATTCTGTGGATGCCTTCCCACAACCTGTGGGAAATTTGTCAGTATATGCACTTTCATAAGAATCCCCTCCAACCCATTGAACCATAAACAATTAGCAAATAAAGCATAAAACATATCTCGAAACAGCAACAGAGATTCAAAAGACAGAGTTGATTAGTTAAAAGAGAAGAAAATATTAGATCCATAATATACAAGCATAGCCATGGACTAATCAACGGATGTATATATCACCTAAATGGATAAACCGAATAGAAAATAGAATCAAGGTAAGGAATATGACATCAGAGGGTAATTACACAGGCACAGCTATGGACTAATTAATGGATGTATGACAACAAAAAGGATAAATTGAATAGAAATCAAATCAAGTTAAGGGATATGAGATCAGATAGAATACTCACAGCCCACAAAGGCAAAACTGGAGCTCGACCAGTAACCACAAGCCAAACCCAGCCATACCCAATCAAATTCTGCAAGGCCCCGACAAGCAGAGCAGCCCATAAAGGCAAAATCTCAGACAAGGTACCAGCCAAAAATCCAACACTGTCACCAAGGTCCTTGGCCACACCCAGCTTCGACAATTGCGTCTGGTTGTACCCCAACGAGCTCTTTATCACCGGAGATATGCTCCCAAACAAATAGCCAACTCCCGCACACGATTGAATCCACGTTGCAGCCACAAACACGAGCCATCTGTTGTTAATAAACGATCCAAAACTTGCTTTCAACCTACCCATCACCCAAAATCAGACCGAAAGCCAGAATCAATCCTTGAGATGAACAACAATGGCGCCTTTAATCAACAAAAGCTGAAACTTTTGTGGTCTCTATATACAACACGACACATGGATTTTTTTTATCCGGCGGATTTGAGGCGGTGGCGGTGGTGATGGTAATGATGATGATGAGCGCCGTTCCTGGGATATTTTAATAGCGTATGAAAAGAAAATGAAAAAAAAAAACCATCGATTTGTTATGTATTTTCAGAAGTGCCACCGTAGGCAGGGACGGTGGTGTCTTGTATAGAAAATTTGACGTTGAACTGGACGCCATGGCCCATGATAGCTCTTTGAGAGACACGATGGAGGGACACAAATTTCTTGGATGGTTTTCTTTATTTCATGTTTTTTTATAAGCAATTAAGGTTTTTCTTCTATAACCGTTGATCTAGCTATAAATGTTAAAAAAAATTTCAAAAAAAAAACTATAAATGTTAAAAATGAATTGCTTAGTTTTAATGATCATACGTATTGTATTTGTTATTAAATTTATTGTTTGAATGATAATATATACTAAACTTCATTGGTTATAAAATTTTATATGAACATTCTTATGTTTTGGTGGAATACTTTTAATGAGATCTTTATTGATCTATAAACATTGCATCAATAATTTATTGGTAATTATCTCTTAATGGAATTACCCCCAATTCAATTATTTAAAATTGTGGCAAAAATCCAATCATATTAAAATCCCACGTTTTCATTAATTACGAATATGCATTGTGCGATGCCAATATGCCAATACATATATCAATCAATTTTGTTGTTAGGTCAATAGTCATGAAATTCAACTATCTACTAGTTAAAGGGAAAAGAGAAAGATAAATAAAAAAAAAAAAACCCTACATGGATGAATGACGATAAAGAAGGAATTAGAAAGGAACACCATCCGCATTGGTTTTCACATGTTTGCATTGATTGGCTTTCATTAAAGACCCCGAATGGATATGCGGATTGAACTGTTCACTCATTCTTCATGCCGTTTGCATGATGATTGCAATGTTCACTCATTTTTCTTATGAATGATAGTTTGGTCCCAATCTTCAAACAAATTCACATTAATTATCTACCACACATGGCTGTGGACCTGTGGTAGACTGACTACTAGGGCGGCTGCAGCTAGAGAAAATCTTTAAGGCTGGAAAATGACAAACGAGCTATTAGGTAAAGGCACATGTATTAATAATATTTTAATATACATGCAAACACAAAATAGCCACGTAACTTAACATTACGCATGCAGATCTCTATATCTACATGTGATGTATCCCAGAATTGTTTCTCTTTATTTGTTTTCTTTGGATGAGCATGTATATGTAATATGTATGACTAGTCCTATGTTATCAACGCAAATGCTTCAACGCGTCAAGTATAAACTGTGGAAAAGACGAAACACACCTTTTGGAATTAGTCTTTCAGTTCATCATTATATTATGCCCAGCCCATGAATATTCAAACCCATCATTTTATGTCCAGCCCATGTATATAGCCCCATATAGGTACAGTTGTTGGGCTAATAAACATTTCCAGAATGGACCAGAAGAGTAAACATTTGGTCAAAACAAAACAAAAGAGGATCAAAAGAGAACTGGTGGGTCCATTGCTTTTATAGCTTTAATTTTCTTCGTTCTTTCTTGTGCTTCGAAATTGTTTCCAAGTCCCATTACTAGTGTTGACCCTCCAAGGCCTCCACACTCTCTGTCTTGAGCCCATTTTGGCATTTTCATTTCAATCCTTATCACCACAGTCGCGTCCTCTCACTCTCACTCTCACTCCCACCTCTGTAAGCTAACCCAAATAGACATTGTTATAGACTTCTATCGCTCTCTGTCTCTCTCTGTTTAATGGCGGATTGGGCACCCGTGTTAATAGGAGTAGTGTTGTTTGTGCTGCTGCAACCAGGACTACTGTTCCAGTTACCAGGACATCAACGGAGTATGCATTTTGGATCCTTGAAGACCAATGTCACCGCCATAGCGATTCACACTCTCATCTTCTTCATTATCTATGCCGTCCTAATATTGGCCGTCCACGTGCACATCTATACTGGATGATCCAGGAGGTCAATTTACTTGCTCAAGATCTTGGTTCTTGTTTTGTCCATTATTTTAAAATTTATAGAAAACCCAGATAGTATTTTTGATGTAAGAAATGCCTATGTTTTTCTGTTCTTCAAATCTGAAATATATAGTTGCTGAGTTTTCTTTTTCTTTTTCACATTTTGAAGTTGGAGTCTCTGTCTCTCTCCCTCTCTCTGTTCCTTTCGTCTTTTGATGTCATTCGGTGAATTTAAAGTTTTAGTCAATTTGGCCATGGAAAATTGATAGGCTTTGTTAGTAAGCAGAGACCTTAATTTTTAGTTCATGTCCCTCGTCAGAAGCTTATTCATAAGATGGCATTGGTACAATAAATTTCCTCCCCTTTTTGCCTCAAGTATTTTCTGGGTATCGGTTAATTTGCTGCTGCGAAAGATCCCAAATTGGAGTTTGATCTGTGTTTTTTGTAGGATACCTTAATTTGAGAAGCTCATAATTGCATCATTACTATATATAACTTGATAGAAAAGCTTGGAGTCTTTTCTTAGAGAAAAGCATGAACTGATGAACTTGTTCCTTTTTCATGTATGTAAAAAAAACAAACAAGAAGAACCTACTACATGAGAGAAAAGTTGAAATACAAAAGAACAGAAACAAAGATGGAACAAAAAGAGCCCATCTTTGGAGAATTTTTCGACTAAATAATTAATTTACATGTATATGAATGCCAATAGCAACGACCAGGATAGTGATTATGCAAAAGTAAATGACGGCATGGACTAGAATAGCAATCCCACTTGTAGACATGTTCCCAAACTCCATCACCCTCGTCCTCGCCGGTAGCTGGAATAGTAATCCTGGCGATAAGAGGATGAACATAACCACCGCAACCACCACCGGCCCCCAATCTGCTCCCATCTCTCTCTTTCTGTATAAAAACTCTGAATAGAGGTTCTAAAACTTGGGGTTTCTGATTTCTGTCAAAGTATCAATGAGAGGAAGGCAATGGTGGGTTGTTCAAACATGTAGGGAGCGAGCAATAAGGGACGCTTGTACCAAATTTCTTGGTGGCTAAGGAGAAGGGTGATGCTAAACTTGGTAAGAAAGAGAGACATTAGGTTTAAAAGGGAGGAAAGGTATTGAGGGAGGTAGTGGGTTTGCTTTATGGAGAGATGGAAAGAAGCAAACCACCTTTTATTTTTGTGTTTTAATTTAACATGCAAATAATTGTTCACTCAAAGAGGTTTCTTTTTGCCTGCTTTAGAGATTGATGAAGGTGGAAAGCTTTTTTTATTTGAAGAGAAAAAGAACAAAATAAACAGCTAGGAATGCACTTTTGAATGCTTACCTGCTTGGTTTTGCTTCCTGGCAGTAATGACAACAGTGTCCCTGGTTTATATGGAAGAAGCAGCTTCACAATTCTGTTTAGTTCTGTCATTGTGAACCAATTCCTTCCTCTCCTGGACTGAGATAACACAGCTTTCTTTCTTGTAAGTGCTTATAGTGAGAAGTATCACTTGTGTCATTTAGTCAAACTGTGTGGCAGTTTGATTCATTTATTCCTATCATGGAAGGTACTCTGGCTGCACAATTGCCGGTGAAGGAATCCAAGAATTGTGGACTGAAACAACGAGGGAAATTTCTTATGGGCTGTGGGACTGGAAATTCTGACTCTGTGGGCATAATTGAAGTTGAAAGGGCTTCAATTTTTCACAGTAGTCCACTTCAGGCCTGGAGACAAGCAGGCCTCAAAGTAAGGGCCGATGGGCATTTCATATGGGCTGAGATAGACATAGTTCAAGTGTTCTCTGCTGTGGGCCCTTGGCTTAAGAGCCGGGCTTCTTCAAGTTCGAACTGGTGCCGGGTTCAAAATAGGCCAGAGCTCGACTCTTATCAAACGAGCCGGGCCTGTAACGGGCGACGGGCCTCTTTATTTAATCACAATAAATGTTTTGCATATTTACATGGAAAGATGTAGACCGTTAGATTGCCACTCGCATCGATCACGTTAATAATTAGTACTTTCCATTATGACACTTTGGATTAATTCCACTGAAGGAACCATTCATATAGCTAAAAGCTTAAACAACATTAGAATTTAGATATAGCACAGACACCCAGCAAGAAAGCCACAGATATATGTATATTAATGATTCAATGTTCAACGCTCAAAAAATTCTTGTTCAGTTCGGTCAAGGGGCTTGTTTGGGAATGCTGTGAGGTGCTGTGAGGTGTGGTGTGGTGCTGTGAGTTATAAAACTGTGGTGTTGTGAGGTGAATTGAAACGCAAAAAGCTGTTTGACGCATAACTTTTAAAACTGTGGTGCGGTGCGTTTGACGTATCAAAATTACATTTATATTAGATGACTAATAATATTAATATAAAATCACTCAAGGTTTACCTTGTACATTAATCTAAAATACAATAATTGACCTAATTTGATTACGTAGGACAAGTCAACATATATTGTAAGTGTTTGGGAGTGTGGTGAGGTGCTGTGAGGTAAAAAGCTGTAGTGTTGTGAGGTGAGTTAGAACGCAAAAGCTGTTTGGCGTGTCATAAAAAACTGTGGTGTTGTGAGGTGTGTTGCAACTGAACACAGTTACAACACACTGCCAAACACATACAAGGTGTTGACAAACCTCGTGAAATTGAGCTGGGTAGAAAATGGAACGGCCCGGTTCGGATAATCCATTGACGAAACCCATAAAGTAGAAGAGCAAGACAAGACCAACAACCAGGGGCAACAAAACGAGCCCAATCATGAAAGTTACGGACCCAAACATAGGGATGACAACGGGACGGGGCGGGGGCAGATATGTCATCCCCATCCCCATCCCTGTAAAAGTCTCATATCTAAAGATGTGAGCACTCATGCCTTATTTATAAGGCCAAGCTCAACTCTTACCACTATCAAGGCCTTTTCCTAGGCTTGGGTGGGTTGGGCCTAGCCCACCTGCTTGGCTTAAGGAGAAACAAAGCCGTGCGGGCCCGATGTATCCACGGGAACCGGATAACCCAAAGCGGACAATATTGCTGGTGTGTATAGGGGTGTGGATTTACAACATGGTATCGGAGCAATTCATTCCTGTTGGACATGACCTCTACTCCACTTGTTGGGTCTGGCATAACCCAGCCCACAAGTGCGGGGGGTGTAAAAGTCCCACATCTAAAGATGTGGGCACTCATGCCTTATTTATAAGGCCAAGCCCACCTCTTACCACTATCAAGGCCTTTTCCTAGGCTTGGGTGGGTTGGGCCTAGCCCACCTGTTTGGGCCTAAGGAGAAACAAAGCCGTGCGGGCCCTATGTATCCACGGGAACCGGATAACCCAAAGCGGACAATATTGTTGGTGTGTATAGGGGTGTGGATTTACAACAATCCCCGTCCCTGAACCCCATCCCCACCCCCATCCCCATCCCCACTCATTGAGATTCGGGGATCCCCGTCCCCGACCCCTACGGGGATGGGGATACCCGACGGGGATAATTCAATTTTTTTTTATATTTAAACTAGTATTTAGAGAATTAAGGTGTCGAGATTATTAAATTAATATGTTTGAATATTTAATTTGTCGTAAACTTTAAAAAGAAATTATACTAACATATACATCATAGTATAAAGTATTTATATTATATAATGTATAGGGTTTAGTGGTTTACTTAAAGTTTAGAATTTAGGGTTTACATATATGATTATAATGATCCAAATTACAAAAAAAAATAATTTGGTTTTGTTATTTAGTTAGAGTTTAGGGTTTAGGAAGTAGTTTTAGGGTTTAGGAAATAGGGTTTAGGATTTATATATTAAAGTATTAAGGTTTAGGGTTTAAGGACCCTAAACCCTAAATATATTATATAATATATATGATATATCTAATAAATATATATTTATTTATTAAAGTATTAAGGTTTAGGGTATAGGGACCTTAAACCCTAAATATATTATATAATATGTATGATATATCTAATAAATATATATATTTATTAAAGGGATATATATTATATAATATATGTATGTGTATTATATATATATATATATATATGTATATGTGTATATATAATACATAGACAGTGCATATGTATATATATATATATATATATGTGTGTCTGTGTACATGTATATGTGTATATGTATATGTATTATATATATGTGTGTGTGTAATACATAGACAGTGCATATGTATATATATACGCGTCTGTGTATATGTATATATGTATGTGTATTATATATGTATATATGTATGTGTATTATATATATATATATGTATGTATATATATACACAGACGGTGCATATGCATATATATATGTATATGTGTGTGTATATATATATGTGTGTATATATATATATATGTGTGTGTATATATGTATATGTGTATATATATATAGACAGTGCATATGTATGTGTGTGTGTGTATATATATATATATATATATGTGTGTGTGTGTGTGTGTGTATATATATATATATATATGTATGTATATATATATGTATGTATATGTATGTATATATATGTATATATATAGATATATAGATATATATATATATATGTATGTATATATATGTGTATGTATATGTATGTATATATATGTATGTATATATATACACATACAGTGCATATGTATATATATGTGTGTGTATATGTATATGTATGTGTGTATATATATATATATGTATATATATACATAGACAGTGCATATGTATATATGTGTGTGTATGTATATGTGTATATATATACACAGATAGTGCATATGTGTGTGTATATATGTGTGTGTATATATATGTGTATGTGTATATGTGTATATATATATATATATATATATATAACTTATGGGCTTTTAGAATTTTTTATTTAAAGGGATAATAGATTGGAGTAAAATTTCTCATTACTTTTTATTACCCAGGTCCCCCCACTAGTAAACTTTATGTGTAAAAAATAAGCTCAATTACTAAAATTTATTACAGGAGTAAAAGTTATACTGACATAACAAACACAAGTAAACTTAAAATTTAATTACCCTTGTAACTATTACACCTCATTACCCTCGTACCATAAATATATTATATAATATGTATGATATATCTAATAAATATATATATTTATTTAAGGGATATTTTTCGGGTCGGGTTCAGGGCCGGATATGGCATTACCATACTCTACCCTTCCCCACAACACCTCATTCGCGTGACACCGGAAACCCGAAATTTCGGGTCCCCGACCCAAAATTTCCAGTCGGTCCCAGACCCACGGGTCAAATTGTCATCCCTACCAAACAACATTAACGCCAGCGATATTCCCAGGAATAGCGACGCGAAAGCCGGGGGAGAGACCTGGCCCAAGCCCAACGAAGCAAGGTTGATGGACGACGACGAAGAGGAGGCGGCCGAGGGTCTCGAAACCGGAAGTGGATATTTGAGGCTGTGGATTATTGTCGAGCAGAGCTCGTAGAAAACTCTGGATTGCTGCTCTGCCGATCTCATAGTCTGTGCTTCTTTCTGTGTGTTTGGATTGAAAGAAAGTGAGCTTCCTGGAAGGGGAAAAAAAACAAAAAACAAAAAACTGACACTTCAATCGAAGGTGATGCTTGGTTTTATACGTGCGAGTCCTTTTTTGTTAATCGAGACGAGAAGATAAGCTCAGTTGGGAGAGGTGCCAACCTTGTCAGGTGGCGGCCACCCGTGGGATTGTGGGAAGCTGTCCGATTTGGGCTCATTTGATTGGGCCTGATAGGATCTCTCTTCTGGAAATCTGCTATAACGTTATGGGCTTGAGGGAACAAACAATCGGCCCTTGAAAAAATAAGCTTTTTTAGGAAAAACTATAACTTCTCCCTTGAAAAAAATTAATAAAAGTTCCAAAAATCAAGAATATTTTTATTAATTGGTTTGTAATTACTAGTTATATATCTTTTTCCAGGCTTCAATTTCAAGCATCCAATTCCAAACTCTCAAAACAATTTTCATTAGATATTGAATGATTTTTCTTCTCTCATAGATTAATAAGGGTATCTTTCCTTTTCCTAATTGGTCTCAATAGGCTAAAGCCAATTGGGCCCATCACGTGGGATTCTCTTTCTTTGTGAAGGGAAATTTGAAAGAAATTCTGGTTCAAGGAAGGGATTCCAATGAATAATTGATACATAGTTTTCGCATCAACAGATTTTTGGAGATGGATATTAATTATATTTATAGGACCATTTTTGTTCTGTACTATCATTTACTTTTACTTTTCTTGGAGAATTTTTTACTTCTATACGATACAAATGTTTGTTTGAGAAAAAGTTGTCCAAATTAACATAGAGATAGAAGTCACACATGTTAATCGAGTAATTTACATCATGATGAAATTGATAAAGTGAAGGATTAAAAATGTCAAATGAATTAAAAACACGTTTATTCCTAGATTAATAACAACAACAACTTCAAGAACATATATATATATATATATATATATATATATATATATATATATATATATTCACACCATGCATACACATTACTTAACCCTTCTCAACCCACAAATGGATTAATCGTTTTTCATCGATCCTTAATTTCTAGCTAGAGGATTAAGAATAATTTATTGACTCGAAAACTAAAACTAGCTAGTTAGTTACCCACAAAGCACTAAATTTAATTGATTTCAAGCATGATTGATTCCTTCAAGCTTGAACCTTTCTTGAACAGAAGAAATGTAGGATGTAGCCTTGATATCAACACCTTCATCTGCAGAAACCCCAAAAAGGGCCTCAAATTGTTTGGTATCCTCAGGATTAATATTGATAAATGACACTTTCTGCTGCTTTGGTGGAGTAATCACATAATCCAAGTACCCTGTTGAGGGACAACTCTGGCTTGGCTTGTAGACCTTGCTTGAATACTGCACACTACTAGTTGATGATGATGAAGCAGGTTTGGCTGCAGCTCTATAGAATATTGGCATCTGCATCAGCTTCCCCTTCATGAACCCTTTTCGCTTCCGATTCGCCAGTGACTCCATATAATATTAATCTGAGATTTGAGCAGAAGAAACAGTAATACCAATGTTGGTTGGTGATTGAGTTAGTGCATGTGAAGGTGATCTATTTATAGAACATTTTGTGTGCTTTTAGGGTTTATGGATAGACATCAAAGGTTGTGGACCCACAGGTAAATATCTGGGAAGCATCATATATCTTACTTTGTTTTTCTTGTAATTAAATCCTTCTTTCTAAGATATGGTACCGAACTTTCTGAGTTTATATATATATGCCTTCAGAAGTTAGAAGCTAGAACCCATAAATAATTGGAGATTCTTTCATTACTTTAACTAATATTGCTGGAAAGTCAGTTAAGAGGGTCCTCTTTTTATCTTTTATAGGGACAATACCCTATAAACTACATTTGTTATATATATAGAGGGAATCAAATAGCTGGAAATTAAACAAAAGTGTTCTTCTGTTAGGCACTTAATTAGGCTGAAAATGGATCCTACTAAATCATTTGCACTTAATTAATTAGAGTTTGATTTGTGCTTAATTAGACTTTGGAGACACATGTGGGTCTAATTAACAAACAATTCATTAATATTAATGTGGAAGGCCATCGTTGGAGCAAGTGACTTTGATTCAGATTTAAACACCCAATCGACATAAGATCATCAACTCGCGTTTCAGGGATAATTAGTAAAATTGTACATATTATGAAAAATTCATTTCATCGATCTTAATTCTCCTAAAACGCATAGTTCATATGTAACTGTGTGTATATATATATAGACACACATATATATTGCTGATTTCTCACCATAAATTGAAAATTCAAAGTTGAACCTGAGTTGATGGGAATATTACATGGATAAGAATCAAGACATAGTGTCTCTCTCAGAATTGCCTCCATCATGAGTTTGAGAATTAATCTTCCAACAATTAATCGGACACAATGTTAAGATTGTACAAGATATATCCAAAGCATGAGTATTATCAATTGCATATGTGTAGATGCTAGAATATACAATTATTGGATATTCAACGAAATATATGTGTGTGTATGGCCCTTCTCTCCTACACTCTTGTTTACGGACCTTGATTCAACGAAAGTCAGAATTTCAACATGTGATCCCTATCGATGCAGTGATTTATTACAACCGCACGATTGTGGACGTCCGCATGTGAGAATAATCCTATATATATACCCATAGCATTATAAATATCATCAATATATGGGGACTTTCGTACATTTTAAACAAGTACTCATAAACGGAAAGACAAAGGCATAAAGACTCTTGTTGTTAGAAATGTGATTTTTCCATAAATAAGTGAGATATTTTTGAAAACATGGTTACATGCATTGCATGGCATCTAATGCCTCAATTCAAAAAAAATACACAAAATGGAAAGGTGCTTTAATGGTATCCCCAAAACTTGCTTTGTTTGTTGGTTTTACAACTTCTAAAAAATCTTGGATTAATTCTGAGAAATTTCCTATTATAAGTTTTATCATTTTTGTTGAAGAATGTCACATAATTATTCAATACGTTTTAATCATATATTCAAACATGACATATCGCATATTCCTATCTAGATCGGTACTTGTTTTATTAATTTATCAATTAAAGATTTAAGGAATTGTGGCCCTAATTGTCTAATAAATGAAATTTGTGGTATGTAAAAGGCCTATAAGAAAGCCCGAAAGGCCCTTGGCCTGGGCAACAAACTCCATGGCCTACATAGTTGATTTATAGGCACACGGCTTAGGCAACCGCCTACTCACTTATGACCCTTGACCTATGCAGTCAACCCAAAAAGGGCTCATGGCTTAGGAAGCTCTCTCACCGGTCCATAGCCTTATCACTGTATCACATACCCGACATATGCAGTGGGTCCATGGTCTCATCAAACGAACTCAGGCCCAGGAGCCCATACAGCTTAGCACCCATGTGCCAATCAAAGGCCTAGATACAAGAGGTCCCATCACATTAAAATAATCCGATTTTGGAGGTGTCTATTTTCTCTCTGTGAAACACTACACTTTCTCTAATCACTAAAATCTCTCAACCATATCACTGACTTGATCGTCAGAACTTCCCCAGTCGGTATCACATTGGCATCAAACTTTCACGATTTGCTCTCTATGTGATCTTTGCAGGTTGTTGGTGGTCTCGTTCGACATTACATTGTAAATTATCGATTCTACTCATATAAATATATATATATATATATATATATATATATAATAGCATGGTCCGCATGGACATTTGAATATTATTTTGCAAGTTTTTTGAGAAGTCCCAATATCTAGTCTTGGGTTGCTTCGTTCAGAATGAGATAGACAGAAAGAAGAACAAAAACTCGCATGTGTTTCTCCAGTCATGTAATCTTGTACGTTCAAGTGTTGAAAGGATAAGATATATATTATTCCCACCTGAAATGACTTGTCACACTCATATATCGATCTCATCATCCCCACCACACACCAAGTTGTGCTCATGTTGGGATTCTTGTTGCTGTTTTAAAGTTAAATTAATTTTAAATTAAGGACTATTAGTTTGGCTGCTTAAATGATCATTAGTGGTGAATGAGTCGTTTAATACATTTATTGATAATGCTTAATAATGCATTATGATAATTTATCAATCAAATGAAGTATCATTTTATATAAAATATTGTAGGAGTACTATCTATATCTATGATGTGTCGTTATTCTATCTTTTGAATTTGAATGCATAAATAAAGGTGGCAAAAGAATAAGGTATATAAATATATGGACCAAAAAGTGCAACTCCTTTTTTCTTCTTGTTTAAATATCTGAATTCAGGCTTAGATTTTTGTCGGATGAACATGAAGTTGAACTATTGGATGATCCAATAGCATTGTGTTTCTCTGTTAGATTTATGTAATCATAAGCAGTAATTATTAATATTGATGATCAAGTGTTTATAATCTTATCTTTTTTCTCTTTAATTTTTGTAGCTAGGTTGTTGCATCACTGGTTTGCCTTAATTAGTCTCTATCAATAAAGGATTCTATTGGTTATTGCTTGGTGGTTTCCACGAAAGGATCATCACAAAATTCCTAAGAAAATTCTCTGTTGTGCGTTTTGGTGTTATCAAGCAAAAGTAGGAGAATGTTGCATCCATTGATGTTGATCTCAAGACTAATATTCTTACGTTGAATTAATAGAATCCAACTGAGTGATATATAATATAAGTAAAGGTGACATGTTTTTTGAGTCTAATAACCAATGATAACGACACATGAAATACAAATTAGTGTTAGTCCGTGACCTAGAGCGAAACGGATAATATATTTGATGTGTTTGGATTTGAATTTTCAAAAACACAAACCCTTCAGGATCATCACCAATATTTGTGTTGGAAAAATCTATACAATTCAAAGGGCCCCAGTTACATTCATGGATGCCTTCCTTCGGTATGGAATCATTGATTGCGTTCAACTCTTTCGATGTCGTGGAGTTTAACTAGCTATTGAAGCCCATTGATCAAAGAATGGGTTGGGCAATTTTTAGGCCGACCTGCAAGAGTTTTTAAGTCAAGTTGGCCCAATTTTGATCCACGAAGCAACTTGATTAATTTAGGCCATTCTAAAAAGCCCACACCATCCGTGCAGCAGCAGCACAATCTATAAGAGACTGGGTTGGCCCGGTTGAGAAACTTTTGGACTGCGTTGAGGCCTTGTTAAAACTGGGGCCCATAAAGTAGAGCCCACAATGGCCTTCCGTTCCACGGTCTAATCCATATGGGAGAATGGGTCGGCCGTCGGGTAATATTTGGACTGAACCGGAAGTCCTTAGGGCCTACGCTCAAGTGAGGTCCAATAAGCAACATCTTAATGCTGGCCCATTAACCGGAGCCACAACATCCGTGCGCCCCAAACTAACTTGAAGAAATCGTTAGAAATCTCGACCCCTGAATTCCCATACCTGAACTCGGGAAGTCTTCGTACCTGCAAGATCGGACCTTCGCAGACCTTGCCTCTGCAATTGTTAGGGCTGTAACTAAGAGGTAAGTTCTGAATTTTGTTGGGTATTCTGGTTCTATTTTGAGAACACCTGATTTATATTCTTTTTTGAGCAAAACGCTTTCTCTGTGTTGCTTACTTGAAAGAGCAAAGCACACATTCATTCCAAGAATTATGAAAGGAAAAACTGTAATATCAATAATCTGATAATGATTTCATAAAGAAGGATAACTTTTATTGATTGGTGCATCACGGTTCGATCAAAATAACTGTTCTGAGTGTGAGTAAAGTAGCTTATTGTTTTGCAAATAAGATTCATATTGTGTTCTTTATGAACTTTGATTTTGGTTGCAAAAATATGGTAGGTTCTGATGCTGTGTAAGTTTATGCTTTATGTACTCAGAAGACATATACGACCCTGCACTTTCACATGTTCGATCGAAACTAGTGTGGATTTGGATTTCTTTTCATGAGTTAGGGTTGCCAAGTGCTTGCTTAGCGGGTCTTATGATTTGAAAAATCTTTACTCTTTATTTTACATTTTTATATATGTTAACATTCTGTTGAACTGCTGGTCTGTGGACCCATTTCCCAGTTTTCCGCCGGTCTGGGTTTCAATATAATTTCCAAGCATACTCTTCTCATGTAAATATATTGCAAAGCTATGACCTTTAAAGCATTTTATACAGCTCTTTGTAGGTTCCCCTTGTTGCCTCTGGAGCACCTGAAACAGAAATTTGGTGCTGATTTCGAAAAGCAGCGATGGGATTGACCAATTTCGTGCTCACGGTTGCGGGAGTCAGTGCTGTCATTCTACTCCTGAGGAGTGATGTCAAGCAGTCCGCTGCAATCTTAAGGCGCAATGTGAAGCATATCCGCAGCTGGCTTGAGGAAGAAACCGTTGCCTCTAAGTAATCTCTCTCTCTCACACTCTCACTCTCACTCAGACACACACACAATGAATGATGTGTGCACTTTAGCTAGTTTTTTAACCAATTTTAATGACTGGGATTTTGGCAACTTTCCTCCTTGTTAATGTTTGATAGGTAATAAAGTCCAATTTGCGTACAATAGTGTCTGGGAATTCAAATATTGCCGGCGATACCATTTCAGTTAAGATCTTGGATAGTTTGGAGCTGCTCTTCTTTTTTGGGTTTGAGCTGGGAATGGTGTCATGGGTCGTTAGATTGTGCTCAATGGTGTTTTGAGTTTTCAGTATGGTTCTTTTGCTCAACTGGAGCAGTCAAGTTTCAGAGCACTGGATTATTTCATAGCATTTGAGTTGATGAATGTGGTCTTATCAGATTAGGTACTACAATAAATAAAAAAAAATAAGAAGGAAAAAACCGATCATGAAACAAAATATTTTGGGAAGCGGCTTTTCATTCTGCTGAACCAGTTACAAGTGGCTGCATTTTGTTCTCTCTGTTTTTTTTTTCTTTTCTTCTCCTTTTGTTGGTCCTGGGAGAGAGACGCCAAAGAAGTGAAAGGGTGTTTTGTACTGTTAAAAAACCAATAATCAGTTGGATTTTAGTTGTGGTAAACCATTCTAGTTGTTTAATTAGGAATTATGATTCCGCTATGATTTTATAGGGAGATTCTCTCAGCTTTTCTTCCAACATTTGTCAATCTATATTTTAAAATCTGATCCTGTCGCGATTAAACACTTGAGTTGCATGAAACTCATGGTTTTTCTAATTTACTAGCCAATATTCTCAAAAAATCATGTTTGATTCTAGGCAAACATTTAGTCAGTGATGATTGTGAGTCTTACATGAATCAAATGTTGAGCATTAATCCTAGTTCTCGATCTTAATGTACATATTTGTTCATGAACATGACTTGGATTGAACAATTTTCTCAGGGCTGCAGAGGATGCAAAGCCTAAGCTTGAACCAAAAGGTCCGCAGAAAGAAATTCTGAAAGAGGACAAACAATAGTGTTTGTATCTTGGGCATCTGGACTGAGTTATGAGAGTTTCTTCTCCCTCTCTCTTGATGAGTACATTAGCCAAAATAAGTCCAAAGTTGAATCAAACACTACCAATAATGAAGTCTTTGGGATCTTGACTTGTTAACAGAGTGGGCTCTCGAAAGTAAGGGTTCCATCATCCATGGACTATGTGGGAATGGTCTTGTGAGTGAACCTCTTTAAACATGATTGCTTAAACTAGTTTCCACCTAAACATGATTGCTTCTTGGAATTAGTGAGAAGTAGAGTGGACAATCAGCTACTCTCATCAAAGTTTTTAGAATATAGTAAAATGAGTGATTTACAATTTAACATCACTCCATAGCAACTTCTCTCCATATCAACTTCTCTAAAGCATAAAACATCCTCTACATTAGCCAAACTGATGGCTATATATATTACGTATGAATGCCTATACCAATCAATTACCCACTTCATGGCATTATTACAAAATACTATAATCAACATAATATAATATTTTTATTAATATAATTCGTTTACTAGAGCTACGGTTACTCTCAAATTGTAGAGAATCACTGTAACCATCATGTAGTTTAGAGAGTCTTTACGAGATCTGATAGAGTGGGTGTCCTCAGAATTTTTTAGACATTCATCCAGTACAAGAGTTGATGTGGATTATCTCAAATTCGAATTAGCTTAGTATGCAATTTAGCCTAACTATATATGGTGGGATCTCAAAGATGACAAAACTTAAGGATTTGAAATATGGTCTTCTTTTAGGGCATATCAAAGAACCAAAACCTAATTTTCATACTCAATCCAAAAGGAATTGGCATCAACTAACAAACTCAATAATTCAGTATTGTTTGCCAAACCCATGCATCTTCAAGCCATAACTAAAATTGAAGTATCTGTATATATTACAAATATATATTATGTTATGATGTTGTATATATATATATATATATATAGTATGGTATAGTATAGTAGATATATAGCTGCATGCTTCAGTAGGGAGTAGGGTAAATTTGCATCTGACTGAGGATATGTTCAAAGTTGTCTGTAGGCTTGTCAATGGAATGGGTATGGACACCTTCATATGTAGTCACTACAATGCCTTCATCGTTGCTTAGCCGTTGGACTTGCTTCTTTACATTGCATCCTTGATGAGTGCATCGATAGTAGCTTCTGCAATCGATGAATACATGCATGTACACGAATGTTAATTCCCCAAATCATGTGAAATATTGGGTCAAACGTATGAGTTAATTATTTGGTCTTCAAAATGTTAATGAAAGCATTGTAGTTTTCACTCAAGAAATTTATCTAAAAAAAAAAGTTTTCACTCAAGGATAAATAACCATTCAAGCAACTACTAGCTGACGTCTTCTTCTTCTTCTTCTTCTTTTTTATATATATATGAGAATGAGACCATATAAACTTGCCTTTAGACATATGATGTAAGTATAAACTTAGGTCGACATACCCGCATTATATTTTTCACTCAAGAATCATAAAACCATTCAGGCAACTACTAGTAGTCCACTACTATAACAAGTATTTCATTACAATATTTGAACTAAACAAACACATTATATAGTTGCAACTTAATTATAATGTTCATGGTTTTTGTCTTCTTTGATGTTACTCAATCTTTGTTTCAAGCACTTATTTCAAGTCTAGCTTAGTTCTTGTTTCATATGACATAGTGTGCTAGAACCATTGAATAATTTCTCGAGTTTTGGAAGTGAGCAAAAGGAGGAGGTAAATAAGAAAGGAAAAAAAGACATCTGCGTAAGATGCATGCATATGCAAAATGATTAATTGGAAGTCTAGCTGAGATTGCTCAATATTGATTGAACACTTATAACAAAACATATTAATCCTCATATACAATATATAGAATCCAAGTAAATTCTCAAGTTATTCATAAATAAATGAAAAGGTATTCATAAAAGAAAGTAGTTTTTAAAGTATTCATGAGCACTCTCTTTGTTGAAGGTACATTTTCTTGCATGGCTAAACTTGAAGACAAAGATCTCTAGCTAGCTACTGAATTGATGATCGAGTATGCGCTTTTAAAGATCTACTACTGTAAATTAATCAATTCACTAATTAATTAATCAGCTTTATGTTATTTTATTTAAAGGGATATTCAACGATCCATCATCCATTGGCAATACTCCTTAATTAGATCTATATTATAATTAGAAGAATCATAACCCTAACTAGAAATTAATTAAATCCATCAAAATCTTGCTCTTTTGGGAAAAAGTTACACAGTAATCTCGAGATCTCATCAAAAGATAATTATTTTTTAGCTAATCATGATACACACACACATATGTAGCTAGTATGAACTAGAAACGAATTACCTTGGGAATTTGTTGTTCTTGACAGCCTTTTGTCCATATTTCCTCCATCGATAGCCGTCGTCGAGTATGTCAACCTGACTCCTGGTTTGAAATGCATATCTAGGTTTTCTAATCTTCTTCGTCTCTCCCTTCTTTTTGTTTGTTGGCTTGACCAGCTCATGACCTAGAGAGCTGCAGCCACTCTGATGATCGGAAGAATTATTGTTAACTTCTTTTGTTGGATCAAGGAAATGGTTATTATTATTGTTCTCTATCTTCAACCCCAATAACCCATTCGAAGTAGCATCGCCCATAAAATTGTTGAAAACGACGGATCTCGCCATGTTGGATGATGAAATGGGGAAGAAAGGTTGGTGGTTTTCCATGGGAAAGCAAGGCTTCACGTTTGCCTCTAGTGGTTGATTTCGTATATATAAAGGAGAAGAGAAAGAGGAAGAAGAAGAACTAGAAAGGTAGATAAGTATCTCTCTAGTTTTTTTTTTAGTATATACATATATATTAAAAGTTATAAAACATAAACATAAACCCTTATTTTACACCCTTATTCGCTATATATAATTAATCGCTGCAAAATTAAGAACTTATATATAGAATGTATATTTTGTGTGTATTTATGTATGTATAAATATATATGTATATGTGTTCATCAAAAAAATATATGTATATGTGGTAATAAGTGGTATATAAACTTATAAAGCTGTCGTAGAGGGCGAGAAGAGATTTTGGGATGTCAAAATATTTTGAGCTTCATCAGCGGATTAATTGATGAGGGAAAAGTACGTAATTGGGTAGAAAAATGAAGGCGGCTACATCATTATGAATATGAATTAATTAGAGTTAAATCTGTTTGTAAGTGAGAAATGGAAAACATTACTACTATTTTACATTTGTTTTGCGTTTATATATGAATCATGAATGTTTAGTTGGCAAGTAGTTTCCATGAAGAAGCTAGCATGGATGGACCATATTAGACGTTTTGCACGAGGTGCATGTATTTGACCCACCTTGTCTATTACATAAGTTGCGATTCCACATAATTGTAATTTAATCTGTGTGAAAATGAAACGTACGTGTGGATTCTGATTTGGTATATTAAAGAAAGCGATTGTAATAATAGTAAGGCATATTTTGTCTTTTACACACCACACAGTTGACACCATGCACACAAGAGAATCATAGTGGGCGACTGGCTGTAGTTACGTTTCCAATCAAATGCTCACAGATCGATTAAATGGTAGACTGCACATTTCACAAATTCATATGCAACTGTTGCTAACTTGATTGGTTTTCAATGCATGTATGTGACATGTTTTCTTCTCTTTTCTTTTCTTTGGCGTTAAAAAGAGAACACATTGAGCCTCGATCTAAAAGCATGATCAGTGACAGTAAGTAGGGGTTCACGCCACTACGAAGCCACCATTGCGTCCCGCTCAATAAATTATTGGAAATGTTTCCTGAATATCGACTCGAAGTGGCCTACTTGTATAACTTATCAGCCCACACATTCTGATGATTGTGCACTTTACACTTGTTTTTTTTAATTAATAATGAGACTATATAAGTTTACTCTTTAAACATTCGATATGAGCTTAATTACACTCGTACTATAGACTCGTGCGCACTAACAGTTCGAGAGCACAAAAATTTCCATACAAATTGGCCCCATATAAATTCACCATGCCACTAGATTATTACACAAGTAGTTGCATTTTTACACCCAGCCAGTGTATGAAATGCTGGAAAGATGCCTAGCCTCTTACATAATACGACATTACGACTGGTTTAAAAACTTTCGTAGTACTGTGTTCAACCGATCAAAACATTGAATACCAATTTTTCTGGAACTATATATATATATATTAGTTAATTATTGGGGGAAATAACTTAGTTAGCATGGCTCTTACGTTGTTTCAAGCAATCAACTTAAAAGAAACCGATCTAGTTGATTAATTTTTTAATGAAATTCATCGAAAAAATTAAAACCCACTAGAAAGAATCAAAGTACTAATAATTAATGGAGACCCAATAGAATTTGGGAGACAAAAACATAATAATATTAAGCTAGTTTGAAGGATAATATGGCATGGGCATGCATGGATCACTTGGTAAGCGATCGAGATCTGATGTAAGAGGCCGAATGGATTTGGACTTCCTCGGCGAACGTGGGTTTGAACTTTGAAAATTAGACTTCTAGTAGGGCCTGACCAATTACCATCTGGTCCGCGCAGCCAGGCCCTTTTTCTTCGGTCAAATCGACTTCAAAAAGCAGATCGAGCAATTGTTGGCTTGAATCTTCCAATTAACAATCTTTCTTTTTTTCTTTTCTTCAAAGTTGTTTTTGGGTATGCATATATGTCACGGACTAATCTTCTGTGCCTTCTTTTTCATACAATTATCTTTCAGATTATAATATTACCACACAACACTAATCTTACCTCATCATTGGATAAAACAAAATTCAATGCCCCAAAATCAACAGTCCTATGATGATCCTGTTGCTTAATTAATTAGCAGCACAGCTGTGAATTTTGTCCACATCAAATTCACCACAAAAGCCATGTTGAGGAATTCATCGCCCTTATTATAGATTGTCCTCCATGACCATGATGGTCCCAGGCCGTCCTGTGCCGCCAGCCATCGCTCATTAGATAGAGATAGATAGATATCATAACAGTCAAAGAAGCCATGTCGTTTTTGGCATTGAAGGATTTTCCACAATAAATCAATAATAATGTTTTTTGGTACCAACTTATGTAACGGCTTTTACTTTCGAATGGTGAGGGTAATTATGTCTTTTACGCATAGCTCAAAAATTGGGTTGGGTTTTGAATTTCTAAATTAAGCCCAAGCCCAAGACTTGGTTTGGGATTGGGCCAACCTTACCTGACCCAAGTATGCTTTTTATTCATCTCCTTTCCTCTCTCGTCTTCTATTTCACTTCACTCAGATAATCAAAATCTATGACTATCAGGATGGATTGCAGGTGATCCCCTTGGACAAAGATCCTAAATCGGTGGCCACAAACGTCGGCTTGCCTTGTCGGATGATTTGATTACTGATTTATTGTGGATAGAATCTATGCTTCAGGTCCAAACCCCGGATTTTTTTAATACTGGATGAGCCTCTTGCTGGTTTTGGTATGAGCTTTTTTTTTTGTCAATTACTTCTTGTTCTTTTCTCACATGAAATATATTATTAATTAGTTATCCTTTTATGCATTATTGAACCTACTTGCAAGGCTGCTTATGTGCTTAAATGCTTGAAAAACACCTTTCCTCTGGAACCACTCTATCCCATGGCTACTTGTGACACAGATAACGGGAGTACAACCTTACTGCAGAGTCTGACTGAGTTACCGTTTTGACCAAATTTCAAATAATCAAGTCTCAATTAGAATGTTTGAATGCTTACTTTCAATCATTAATGTCTTTCCTTCAAAGTTTTCGGATTTTGGTGTATCAAGTAGTGTGGTGTTATACATTCTTGGTTCTTTCGTTGGTCGTTACTTTTTCCAACCTTCTGCTATCATATCAATGGTGTGACCGGAAAAAGATAGAAGTTGCTGCCGCCAATCTGCATTCTTTGCTTCTCAAATTTCTTGTGCAGTTTTCAAAGTGAATTAAATGCACTCATTATCCAGTGTAATACCGAACCTTGCATTTTCCTGCTTATGGTGGAATTATGTATTGGTGTAATAAATGGTGATTATTTTCTATCTCTCAAAGTTTTTCCTTTTTGGCATTGTAGGTCAGCAGCATATAAGGACTTTGAATTCACAATATAGATTTAGAACCAAACTTATTTATCTACAGCCTCAAGTGGTCTCGTCGCGTACAAGAATAGCATATTGTGAAGCGAGGTAGATTAAAATAAAAGCTGTGAACCCCGAAGGGATGCAACAACCGTGATAATTCAGTTGCTCCGTGTGACAATGGTCACTGCAATGGCCTTGGCCAAGTCAAGCTGCATTGACTTTTTCTATACTACTCTCAAAAATGAAATGTACAGCTATAGCATGCATTCTATGCTCTCATTTTCCTCTATGAAAGCAAGATATTGTTGGGAGCCCCTTTGCTAATGGATCCCGTGGTTTCTCTTTCAGAGAGTTAGCAGCTTTAGTTGATCGATATTGGAGGATGGAAATGGGCGGAGTTCTGAGAGAAGAGTCCCGGCAATATAATATTTGGCTTTGATGTTGTTTCTTTGTCAACTTGTGATGCTATGAGGTTTGAACCCTCTTCTTATTTTCTTAATTATTTTCTTTGTCAACTTTTTTTTTCTCATATGAAACCTTATGGTAAGAGAATTGAAACTGATGAAGAATTGAAACAGATCCATCACAATTCTTCTCCATGTCTGGTTCTGTGTGGCTGATAGGATAAATTGCAAAGAATGTGAGCACATCAGTCTAATGGAATGATGGTTTTAATGTTGTGGACAGATGTCCTTATTAGTACCTGGCTTGGATCACAGGCTGCAATATTCCAAAAACTGAAACATGCTTCGAATATTAGCTTGTATGCAGGAAAATGTTATTTAAACAAATATTTTAGCTGTTTTCTTCAATTTCTTACCAGATCTCTTACCAGAGAAGCCCAGTAATAATATATATATATATATTCCAGAGAGTTTATGAAACTTTTAAAGGATGGCCCTTAACCACAAGCTTGTTAAATTATCAATAACAAATATTTTAGCTGCTTTCTTCAATTTCTTACCAAATCTCTTACCAGAGAAGTACAGTAATAATATATATATATATATTCCAAAGAGTTTATGAAACTTTTAAAGGATGGCCCTTAACCACAAGCTTGTTAAATTATCAATAGCAATTTTGGTTGGCTCTAGGTTTGGAGAGGATAGGTTGTAATGAGAGATCAAATCTAGATGGGCTAGAGATATATGGGGTAAGGAACTGGCTTTCAATACTTTTAACCATTTCGTCAGTGATCTCAGTGCAAAATTTTCTGTTCTATTCTTTCCAGTAGATGATGTGATTAGTCTTTATTATGGGCGGTTGGCAGGATGTTGTATAGATATATATCACTTGCAAACCACCAGTATTTGTTAAATCCAAATTGAGAAGCACCCCTAGTTCTGGTGGTCGTGCCCCTCATCAAGTTACCCATGCAGCAGGAGTTCGAATTCCCATCCCCGTTGAACATTTTTTTTTTTAAAATCCAATGTGCACAAGGGGATATTCAAATCTAAGACCTTTTTGAGTACATGGCCGGCCCCAGAGCTCCATTGGCTACCATTGTTTAGGCGGTAGGCTGTATTTTCAGTATCTTGATCAGAGCATGAATGGTTCAAGTTTTTGGTGCCAAGTGTTCATATTCTAATATCCTTGGTGTTTAATTTTTTTTCCCACTTCTTAAATTTGTTATGAATTGAAGCAGCTTAAATTTAAATCAATACCCTGGATAGAAAAAAACAAAACAAAACAAGAGACGTTCTAGCTTTATTCTTCTCATGCATCGTAGTGTAATATGCTTGATGCACATTTGTTTCTGGACATAATTATTTTTCATGAACTCAAACAACACTTAAGAGAATTCCATATTATGTTCATCAATCAGGAAGCTCACATGAGACTTGGTACCTACGACTTATATTATAACACCCACAGAGATTAGATGCTTATCTCCATATCTTCTTTGCTTCCTCTTGTTTTTACTACCACTCAAGTCACTCACAATTATAGAATAACATAACAGTACAATCAAACAGCACATTGACACTCCTTACTTGATTATAGCTTATGAGCAAATTTTGACTTCTTTGCTACAGCTCCAACACCAGGTCTACATTGCCAACAATAAAAGAGTCAGACATATAATTTAGTGAACCTCATCATGTTAGTGGTCACTTTTAATACACAAAAGTAGTAGTAGTAGATTCTCTTATTGCATAGCAGCCTGCCTATGTGCATGTAAATGTAGACCAATAGATAACTGTGCCAAGAAATGTTGATTAACAAGTCATGAGGCTGTTAAAGTATGTTAAGTTTCTTTTGATGGATCAGAATATTCATCAAAAGTTACTGGTGTGCATAAATGTGTAATTATTATTGTATACTGCAGATTTTCAAATGTGTGAGTTTATTTCCGATCGTGTACTGCATTGTCTGCAATTCCTAATATGCTCGGGTCTTTCCTCGTGTTGCTATGAACACGAACTTCTTCTATATCATGCATTTTTCAATTAGTTATTTCTGATCATTAAGCTTATTGAGTTTTTTGTCGATTCTCCTCGATTAAAAGATTTCTTATTGAATAGAATCCAATACATTTCTTGCGAATGCTTCATGAGTAATAGAAGTTGAAAACTTGAAGTTGTTTGCCAATGTCTAATCCTAAATAATCATTTAATCTAAGGCAATTTAGTAGAATAAGGGAAGTAGAAAAAGGTTGACGCAGGTAGAAAACAAATGAATGACTGAATAAGCATGTAATAATTCAAATGAATCTCATTAATGTGTAGGTGTGTCTGTATGTTAGAGAGATGATGGATCTTTCGCTACTCTATTATTATGTCTTTTCAGATAAAGTAGCACTTACATTCTGCATCTGTTGTGATCCAGTGTTCCCTGGTTCCACTTGATTTATTGCCACCAAGCTCATACTGGGTCATGTTGTAGTTATTATAGAACTGGATCCCTTCTTTGAACTTGGGTCCATGTGGAAACCTTGTTTTGGCTTCATCAACACTTTTCAGGTCGCCATGAGTATAGTAACTATCATGAAGAGTCTTGTTGTCCTCTAAGGACTTAGCAGACTCTCCTTCGATTATTGGGTTTTCAGGATGGACTTTTCTGTAGAACATTTGTAGGATCTGCATGCAGCTATCATAGAAAGTTAATATGGAGTCATAATGGCAAAAAGTCATCTATTCAATGCTGGAAGTGTCAGGTGCCATGACTTGGCTGCATGACTGTTATGAATGAATGATTTATATTATGTATCTTAAAAGAAAAGAACTGACTTACGCTGTGCCTAATGAACTGTTCTCAATGCCAAACCACATCTTTTTGCCAGAAATAATATAATTTTAATCTAATTTCTCAGTTTTAAGAACTTAAGATCCCTTTGTCGGAGGTGAGAAAGAATCTCAAATTCACAAATTGATTCTAGTCCTGAATGTTATGGTAGCTTGCAGGAAGAAATCTTATTCAATCAGAGTGCAGTGATGTTGATGAAATGTTTTTGTGATGAACAATGGAATAAGTTTTCACAACAGTGCTTATGAAATTTAATCTTTAGAAGACTCACCTTCTGAAGTCTTGTCTTGGTCGGAATAGGGTCGGTAGCTTCATTTCTGGAACAAGAGTTGGAGCTCTTTGAAGAAACATGAAGCTTTTTCAGCATCTTAGTAATTATTTTTTTTGCAGATTTATGTGTTTGCTTGGCTTGTTTGCCACGTTCTTTTATGGAATGTTCTTCTGTTAATGTTGTCTTCAGAAACAGCTCTCCAAGTGTTGCCTTCTCCTTCTTTGGTTCAGATCTTGTTTCTGGCAAGTCAATTGAAGATCCAAATAGATAACCTTGGAGTGGACATACAACCATCTTCCCAAAATCTTCAGCATGAATCCCTTCAATTTGCTTTCCACTGAGTGTAATTGTGCTAACGTAACTGTTCCTGCGAGATGATTCATTACTTTGTTCTCCTTCAGCTTCAGCTGCAAGAAACTTTTCTAGCTCATCATTAATGAGCTTCAAATCATTCTCCGTCGCCTCTGTTTCCTTCTCAGTTATGTTCTCTAAAGAACCGGGAAATGTTGGTGTAGCTGGATCACTTGTCATTGGTTCTAAACCAAGGGTTCCAATGGCAAGAAAACCATGGAAGAGCTCTGAGTTGATAATTGATGTCCCTTCTTCGAAGATCTCTTGCATTTTCGTAATTTCATTTTCAGGGAAGGAGCTCTCATTTGTGGGGTTGAAGGAACTGGTTCCATATCTGGAGCCAAAGCTTGGCTTAGTTTGCAAGTTATCATCATCAATTGACAACTGTGCTGAAAGGCAAGTGCAGTAGTTTCCTGAAAGTGGAGTTTTAAGGACAATTAGAACATCATTGATAATGAAGTGACACACAATGAAGATGCTCCTTTTTTTTTTCCCTCATCAATTCGCCTTTGCCTGGAAAGAGGAATATGGACCATGATTTGTCTGTGAATCATTTCAGTCACTACTTTCAGTTCCATTTTATATGTGATGTAGTGGCTTTTTTTTGTTGTTTACAATTCAAGATTGCCTCGTTATTAGTGCTGGTAAAGTTGAGGGATATTTGGCATAGAGAGATGCAATGATCCTATAATCAGAAACAATCAGTGGTTTCAGCTGGTTTGAAAAGGTGAGTTTTTCCCCCAATCCTTATGCTGCTATATATCTATATATATATCTATATATATATATATATATATATATATATTCCCCCCCCCCCCACCTCTAAAAACCTATTTGATGCATAGGGAGATCTCGTAGTCCTCTGATCACAAGAGAGAGCTATCTCAGGCAATGTCGATTAATTTGGGCACTGTGAAGCTTTTTTGACTTGGAAAAATCTTTGGCTGAGGACTCGTTGGTGGTTAGGGTTGGACTGTTTTTTTAAATTTCAATAAACTGTCTTAAATTTGATAGTTCGTGCAAATCTTCAGAGATAGGACATGCAATTGATTTAATGCTCCCCTGCGTTGTTAAGGTGCCAAGCAAGGTAGGTGAAGTTTTCTGCTGTTTATGATGTTTTTTTCATGAAAAATGCAGGTTTTAGGTATTTTTCAGCAGGAAAATGATAGTGGATGAGCTTAGCAGCTGGATTACCCTTTGTGAAATCCTTGAATGGGTCGATACTATTTTGCTGTCGTTTACGGTGCATCCAACCTAGTAACTGCATCAATGACAGGAAAAAATGAAGTCAGAGGGTTGATAGCGTTTAGCTTCTAAATTTGTCAGAGTTGTGACTTTACCTTCATCTTGATCTCGTTTTTTGAGGACTTGATGTTAGATTGCCTTGGTTGTCATACCATATGCCTAGAAATAGATCTAGATATGTATGGGGAATGAGGCTTTAAAAGGAATGATTAGGATTGCAAGAGTGAACAAATGAGCACTATTTCATCATGGCTGTTAATGAGTTGGAAGTCATTGGCCGGTAGAAGGATCTGAGATGGTTGTGAGTAGATAGAAACATTCAGAAAGGTACAAGACTGTGGTTGGCTCTTCTTTGTCAACATCAAATCAAGTACCAATTAGGGAGTGGTTGGGAATCCCACAAATTGGGGTGCAACTTTTGTTACACATGTGTAGATATTCATAATCAAATTGGAAATTGCCACGCTCACCATCATTATGGCCTTTCATATGGTAAGTATGGTGTGCCTGGAATCCTGGATAGTGGATACACTTGAACCACATTGGTGACGAGGGTACATGAATGCAATAGAGTCCATATGAACACCTTCATTGTGAGATCATCTTCGATCTTGCATTACATATTGATTATCGATTTTGGTACTTTTTACGGTTGGATTAGCCCTCCATGATTAGTAGGAATAGAAAAAATAACATATCATTCTGCACTGTTGTCAGCTGCAAAGATGATTTGAGTAATGAGATATATAAATTATTGGGTCCACTTAAGTAACTGAATGAATTCTTCGTACTTTTAGTGGCTAATGCTTGTAAAATATATAGACATATAGTCCTAATAAATTATTGCATGTTAGATATCAAATTGAGCTATTACAGGTATTGGCTATTGAACCACCTTTGGGATTGTGTTTTTTTTTTCCTTTTCACTTGCTATAATTATATTTCATGTTACTACTTTTTTGTATGTCAGTTGTTAGATTTTTTGACTGTCTGTCAAATCTGTGATATGGCACAGTTTTAAACAGCTCAGTCTTGTTTATTGAAGATGTAATGGAATCTCTTCTATTTTGCACAGCTGAACAACAAATGTAAATGGATAGGTCTTACAGATGTTTGGTTTTGTTGAAGTCAAGAGCTAACTTTTGAAGTAAATCAAGAGCTACTTATCAAAAATAAAAAGTAGATCATGAGCTTTCATAGGATTCATCACTTGCAATATTCTCAAGATCGTGTTCTTGTTTGTTGTTAGATGTATTTCTCATGTCCCAGTTCCTTTAATGATTTGTATCTTGCAGCAGTTGCAGTTTTCTGATTTAAAAGGGCTGTCAGAGAACTTATTTCACAACCTAGCTTGATTACCCCCAAAATCGGATTTTCCATATGCCGTGTTTGCATATTACCTCAGACAAATAACATTTGGACCAGGACAGAGAATGATGAAGTTTGTCTCATCTCCCATAACCCATCATTTTACAGAGCATGACTTGCCAGAATTTAGAAGTTTGTGTTGCTATTTATTGATGCATTCTTATCCATGATTCGTTTCCATTGCTTATCGCTGAACCATGCACTTGATGCAGGCATGATTGCAAAATCTCCCAGAAAATTGTAACTTTGTCTTCTCAGGTGCTCTGATTACCTTGTAAAGTACTATTGGATTTAGGAGCCCCACATTAACATTCTTGCCGCTCCTGATATATCGACAGGCCCCACAGGGATCTTTCTAGGTTACGGCATGCTGAGAAAGAAGCTGGTGTAAACTTGGAGACAAATGTCATGCATATATTTTCATTTCATTAGATGACATGAAGCAACAGAGAAAAAGCGGACTGACAAAATGGACCATAATTGGTGCAGTAGGTGTTGTACATATCCCTCGTGGTTCTATACTTTATCAATCTAGCAATTGGAGTCAGGTAACTGAACATCTTACACGTATTCTCATTTATCGTTAATATTGGAAATTCATGTTGAATGGTGCGATCTAACTGATAAGTAATCAGGACAATGATGCGTGGCATGTTCTATGTTCTCCGATTCTACTTTTAAGATATGAGAGCTAATTTGATTGTGTTATCTCGTTGATCAACTATTCAAGATTATGATTGCATGCAATGCCTGCTCTTGTTTTCAGTCCACATCAATTGAGTACATATGTTTGTTGTACTCTCCCCTTCGAGCAAACATGAATGACACTTATGACTTCTTTGGATTGTTTGTTCTACTGCTTTCTGATTGTGGAGTTGATCTACAATTATTTACTTTTATTGGAACTGAAAATGTAACAATCTAGAGGCAAACCAATAGTGGATAGGTGTCGTGTGACCATTTGGGTGATAGCCTAGTTGGCAAATCTCTCTAGGTCCAAACCGTATGGACTTGGGAGGTTCTGAGTTTGATTCCCGATAAGAGCAATACCTTTATAGCCATGCACTAGGCTTTTGCCCAACTTACCCTGACGTCAGGTAAGAAACTTCTGTGCGTGCAAGTCTGATTGCCGAGTTTAGGCTCATGTCAACTGTAGTGTCATTCTTAGTTACTAAAAAAAGAATAGGTGTGGTGTGATTATATATTCCAACTACATTATTGCAGCCCATAATTTAGGTGGGACTAGCTTTGCCAAATCTGTCAAAGCCTTAGCAATAGATGGTGTAGTTGGTGTTGGGAGAATAGAGATCCTCATTTTAAGCTACCCAACGAACAGCTACAAAACAAGAAGGTTGCCTCTTTTGGAGGACTATAGGGAGTCTCATAGTAGCTCTAGATTCCTAGATAGAAAGAGCAAATGCAGAAGATGCAAAAACATGAGTCAAATTTGTGGGTCTCTGTTGAGTCGGTAAGAGGATCTAGGCTCATCTAGCTTAGTGATTGGATGATATCATGTGAATTCCACGTGGATAATCAGATATCCTATTGGCTATGCATCACATTGCCTGAAGTGAATAAGATACAAACACCCATTACTGTGTTTCTTAGTGTACCTGTCTTTCAATTTAAATAGTTTCCTTGGGGCACATAATAGGCTAATAGTACGGTTGTCCATGATATTTGGTCCCACTCCTTTTTTCTGAAATCCATGTTACTACTTTTATTCAACAATTTTTAGGATTCTTTAATGTTAGCAAGATCTATTTTAATTGCCAGAAAAAAAAAAATAAAAATGGTCTATTTTAATTTTACAAATTCTATTTTAATTTATCATCATGCAGGTTATAGAATTATATGAAAGCGGCTGCCTTTGCCTGATATTGAATGTGTAGCTCAAGAGAGTGGTGTTTGGATTAGGATTAGATCTTTTTACCGTTTGCTCTTCCTTTGATAGATACGTTTGACAATTTTGTCAGCCTTGATATTTTATACTATTTCCATTTTCTCAGAGCTTTTAGCCAGTCTAAAATGGTGTTTCCTCGTTCCTGTGTTGGAAATAAACTACTCCAATAAAGAGAGGAATGACTCTATGCTTAGCTTACTGTTACATGAACGACATGCTTCTGGCTCACATATATCAAAATCAGTTGGGGTGTGTGATATTTCTGATAATATGGGCTCAGGGCTCCATTGAAATTGATTAGTCGTAACTCTTAAATGTGGCTGAGGCCCATTATTGAACAGCGGTTGCGGTCTACGACTCCCCTGGGTTACTGTAAAATGTAAAATCAGAGAGTCGGAGTCTCAAAGACGAGTGCGGTGGTGTGATGTTTTGGGCCTAACCATCGTTAAGTTAACTGACGAGATGCATCGGCCCAGGCATTACCTCTGGCTTCTTGTTCTGCCCCTGAGTCGCCTTCAATGACAAAACCATTACACCCAACTCCAGACAAAAGGGTGCACGCCTCCACTCGACTCCTTGTTTCTACGATTCTACCGGAGCAAAGACCATGTCACCATTAGAATCTCTTCCGTTCCAATAGAAGATAATGAATACAACAGCAGCACATGATTATGACATTATGCAGAGGCTGCTGCTTCGGGTTCAATACGGGGTGATGGGATTTGGACTATACCATTAGCATTGGTCTCTCCTCAGGATCAATCCTCCTATCTGCATGTATTTCAAAGTTCAAGCCCTCGGGGCTCGAGTAGCTGACCGTGGACTACTTGGGCTGTGGGTCTTTAGCCCAAGATAAGCCCATCTCTCATTCAATGTAGGCCCTCCTTCGCTTCACAAATCACCACTATTACGCGGCCCAAATGGGCTAAGGTCATGACAATATTTAGTTATCTAACGAGGAGGAAAAATCCAAGTTCTTTTGTATGTTAAAGTGGGCCAACTATTTTTCGTTTGGAAACGTAGACCCCATTGATTATTTTGTTGATAAACTGAGAGTTCTCCCAAACATATATATATATATATATATATATATATATATATGTATGTATCTAGACTCATACTGGTCGCTACTCAGTTTTATGGTTTGTAACGTAATTAAAAGAGGTTTGTTGTTTACCCAAAAATACACACCGCAACGCAAGTGGTCCATTTTGAGTTTTTGACCATCGAAATATCGAATGGGTCTTAACCAAATATAGCCCATTACCGTCAAATGTGATATGGGCCGTAATGCCTGGCGCCAACCAACTTCCATTACTTATATGAAACGTAATAGATTCTTATTCGACCAACGAACTACAATTTTTTTATTTTGTACAACTACAACCTGTCCCATCAGAGGGCTATTTATTTGTTTTATGGCCGTCTACGTCGCGACCTCGATATTCGGACTACGAAGAAACCACGACGAAGAGTGAAATTTATCTTCCAAAAAAATTATGGGGTCGACAGGGGAGATATCTGAACCGCTGCTGCAGGAGAAGATCTGCGCTGTCGAGTCGGAGGTGGTACCGGAATGGAAGGAGCAGATCACGATCAGAGGGCTGGTGGCGAGTGCTGTGTTGGGAACACTCTTCTGCATCATCACACACAAGCTCAATCTGACTGTCGGAATCATCCCCTCGCTCAATGTCGCTGCTGGTTTGCTCGGTTTTTTCCTTATCAAGTCCTGGACTGGGTTCCTCCACAAATTAGGGCTCCAAGTCGCTCCTTTTACGAAGCAGGAGAACACAGTTATCCAGACCTGCGTCGTGGCTTGTTATGGCCTCGCCTTTAGCGGTAACCATAGACGCACATAAACACCTTCTGCATATGTTTGATTTTGAAATTTACTTTTGTTTGTTTGGAGACGGTGTTTTTTGTAGCCTATTTGTTGATTAATTTGCTATCTTTGAGCCTATAGAAGAAATGAATTTGTTGACAATTGAACTGTGTTCTCTGTAGTAGAAATTGTGATTGTATTCGATTTTGAAAATTTTTGTTTGCTAGATAATTGAATTATCTATTCGAGTCGTGGAAGAAATGATTAAAGAGTTAATGGATAATTCAACTGTATTTTTGTTGGCAGAACTGTAGAAAATTGGTGTTTGGATCAGCTATTGAAGATATACATCTGTTTATGAACAGTTATTATATATTGTTGATTTGAAGTTTGGAATTCATGTTTGTGGTGTGGTATGTTTGTTTTGATGTGGGTTCTGTTGAAATTGCTTATTGACAGGGGGATTTGGTTCATACTTAATCGCGATGGACGAGCGAACTTACCAACTGATCGGTCCTGATTACCCTGGTAACCATGCTGAAGATGTTAAGAACCCAGGCTTGTGGTGGATGATGGGTTTTCTTTTTGTTGTCAGTTTTCTTGGGCTCTTTAGTCTTGTCCCTCTGCGTAAGGTAATTGTTGTTTAGTTAGTATTGCCAGTTGCTGCTGCTGTTTTTACTTATTTTGATGCATGGGTTTGAATGCTCTTTTTTAAACTAAAAGAAACAATCCCTTACTCTTTAGTCTTGCTTTGCTGCCAATTCTTGGACAATTATTTGTGTTATTTTAGGCCTTTATTTCTTTTTAGATTGAACCAATACAGACAAGTTAATTGCATTGTCTTGTCCATTTAGATCTCATGATATAGATTATCTATCAATAATTTGCATCTCTAAGTGAGTACTGGGTTTCTTGATGTGACAGATTTCTTAGGAACAAGTTGTGAATGAACATGTTCTAGAGTAACTTGTGAGGGTCTTATTCTTTTTGGGCTTTACATGAAATAATACTGTATTGCGGCTTGTTTATTACAACATGATTGGGATTTTCATGTGTTCCGACTCCTCCTTGTTTTTCTCTGTGATGACAAGGTTATGGTCATGGACTACAAGCTTACATATCCGAGCGGGACAGCAACTGCAATGTTAATAAATAGTTTTCACACAAATACAGGAGCAGAGCTTGCAGGGTACTGCTCGATTTTCTTAGCAGTGATATTTGGTTTTATTGGTTTCTCTTAATAGCATGTGATTGGAAATACTGTTCATAGAGATATCAATGCTGATGAAAATTATCACAGCAAAACAAATTAAAACAAGGAAACAATGGAAGGACATTTCTTCACTTTTTAGGAGATTTACATAGCGTGAAGTATTCTGCTATTTGTACTCTTATAGACCATGACTAATACTCCTCAAAGTTCATGAATTCAATTATCTTATAACTTTCAAAACAATCTGTCCTCCCCAGGCAAACTAATACTTCAAAAATACTAAATGGTGTATTTTTTGGATGCAACTTTGACAGGAAGCAGGTCAGGTGCCTTGGAAAATATTTGAGCTTAAGTTTCATTTGGAGCTGCTTTAAATGGTTCTTCAGTGGAGTTGGGGATTCATGTGGCTTTGATAACTTCCCCAGCCTTGGTCTGACGCTATTTAGTAACACGTAAGGTTCTTCGGATGTGTTATCCTTTCTCACTCTTTCTAAAGTGCAATCCATCATGCATCATTTGTTATGTTGATGCTCCCCTCCCCCCCCCCCCCCCCCCCCCCCAAAAAAAAAAAAAAAAACCACCAGAACACCACTTTAGTCACTCCATGGTCCATACTAGGAAATGGGCTAATATAGTGTTGCAGTGTTACCACTTACCATGTTCCATAGTGTGCAATGAAATGAGAACCCAAGCATTAATTCCACAGTAAACACTATTTGCTTTGTGGATGGATTTTATCAGTAGTCATCTTGTTGAATGAATTGACTATACAGTATACACCATTGGTTAAGCAGGCTCATGACTTATATTTGGAATCCATTGTGCAACTACTACTGCTTTCTTACATTATGTAGCAATTGAGTTCAAGAGCCCTTTTGACCGTAGAATTATTCTATAACAACTAGAAGCACTGTGGGTCCATTATGCTGTGAGAGTGTGAGTAGGCGAGTAGACAGAAAAAAAAGTGAGTAAAATTCTAGCAGCTTGTGTAATACTTCATGTCAGCATGGAATTGTTTTCACTGAATTGTATGTGTAGTTTTTACTTTTGATCCTTTTAAAATTTTCAACAAAGTGTGAGGAGTTGTGACTTGTCAACTCATAGACCGACTGATTTTACAAGCATGAATCCTCCTAATTACCATTGGAGTGTTGTGAGTTCGTAGGTTGCAGTCCCTTGATGCCTTTCTCAGTTGTAAATTGTAATAAGTGTCTTTTGCATTCACAAAAGATTTATTTCAGTTATGTTTCTAACTTTTAAAGTGAACTATCGCTCCACAGGTTTTATTTTGACTTCAGTCCAACTTATGTTGGTTGTGGTCTTATTTGTCCTCACATCGTCAACTGTTCAACTCTTCTAGGGGCTATCATCTCATGGGGATTTCTCTGGCCTTTCATTTCTAAACGTGCTGGAGACTGGTACCCTGATGGACTTGATAGCAATGACTTCAAGGGTCTTTATGGATATAAGGTATGGTTCACTCCAAATGTGAGCTGAAAGCTCAGAGGCTCAATGCCTTGGCCCTTGGGTCATTTAAGAAGCTCATTTAAATGAATGTTGGGCATGGATACGGTTGCATGCTCCGTCTCTCGCTCCATTCCTTTCTCTCTCTCTCTCAGACTACACTTTTATCATGGTCAAAGAGTCATCTTTTGTATCTCACCGTAAATTATTTCCTACCCCTCATGTTATTTTGTAGGTTTTTATATCAATTGCCATTATCCTTGGGGATGGTCTTTACAACCTCATCAAGATTATATCCATAACCATCAGGGAAACATGCAGCAAAAGCAGCAAACAGCACAATTTACCTATTATCACTGAGAATCAAGGTGAGCATATGTATAGGCCTTCTGGAGAGGACAATTTAATACTTCTTTTTGTGTTGTTTGCATCTTGTGGTGTAATATTGAACTTCATTGTGTTTTCTTATATTGTTTGAAGAATTAATGTTAAACCTGTAGTATCTTCTAAGAATCAACTTCAGTTTCGATAATAAGTCAATTTTCAACGGATTCTGAATTTCCAGCGTTGAGAAGAGAAATAATAATGTTATGCTGAATCGTGATAAAAATTTAAGTCTAGTAAAATTTGCACTAATTTATGATAAAAGGGGGAATAAAGGAAAGAAAAGATTGCTACATTATCCCACTTCAACGCTTTTTATAATTTGGTCAGTGCAGTCGTGTAAAAAGTTATGTAGATTTTTTTTTTTTGTTTCTGAACATATTTTTCCCCTTAAATGCTAGGGCTTAATTGATCCACATTTTTGTATCAGCATAAAAAGATTGCTTATTTTTTCTCCTTGAATTGGCTCCACCTGAAAAATCAATAGTTGCTGTGAAGACTGTCTCATTGCAACTCATTCTCATGTATTTATTGTTATACTGCCATGTTTTGATGACATGGCTCTTTATCAACAAACTAAACCGAAAAAGAAAAAAGAAAAAAGCATGCTTAGTAAATATTTGCAGTCATGCACCAGCAATTATAAAAGCATAAATTTATCTTGAAACTTAAAACATTTTTCATCATATTAGCACTATGTGAAGATGTTCATTGGATACTGTTTATCCTGTTACTTTTTGTATTTTTCCGTGATTAATGTGATTGTGAGTGCTTTAGCAGATGCTGAGAATTCCATATCGCTTATAGAACAGAGGAAAAGAGATGAGGTATTTCTAAAAGACAGGATACCTTCGTGGGTTGCAGCTTCTGGATATGTGGGGCTTGCCGCGATATCGACGGCAACGATTCCAATGATCTTTCCGCCCCTTAAGTGGTATCTGGTTCTATGTTCATACCTTTTTGCTCCTGCCCTCGCCTTTTGCAACTCTTATGGCACTGGACTCACAGACTGGAGCTTGGCGTCAACTTATGGAAAGATTGGATTATTCATCTTTGCTTCATTGGTTGGAAGACATGGTGGCGTTATAGCTGGGTTAGCTGTTTGTGGGGTGATGATGTCCATTGTCTCTACTGCAGCCGATCTCATGCAAGACTTTAAGACAGGTTATCTCACTCTATCATCTGCCAAGTCAATGTTTGTGAGCCAATTGTTGGGAACAGTCATGGGCTGCATTATCGCCCCACTTACATTCTGGCTGTTTTGGACTGCTTTTGATGTCGGGGCACCTGATGGTCCATACAAAGCCCCATATGCTGTCATATTCAGGGAAATGGCAATTTTAGGTGTTGAGGGCTTCGCAGAGCTTCCCAAGCATTGCCTGGCCATATGTGGTGGGTTTTTTGTGGCTGCACTGCTGGTAAACCTCCTGAGAGATGTTACTCCTAAGAATATCTCACAGTTTATCCCGATTCCAATGGCCATGGCAGTCCCTTTCTATATTGGAGCTTACTTTGCAATAGACATGTTTGTTGGGACAGTGATATTGTTTGTATGGGAGCGAATAAATAGAAAAGAAGCAGAGGATTATGCTGGAGCTGTTGCTTCTGGTTTAATTTGTGGTGATGGGATTTGGACGATACCATCAGCACTCCTGTCTCTTTTTAGGGTCAATCCTCCCATCTGCATGTACTTTGGACCCTCTTTGAGTAAGTGAGCGATGGTTCATGCCATAATTGTAGCTGAGCGGTGGGAGTTGCTTCATGTTTAGCATGTATGGTTGGTATGTATTGATGGGATTTGGATAATGTCATCCGCTGTTCTCTCTTTTGTGGTTCAACCATCTCATCTGCGTGTAATCTGGACCTTCTCCGAGTAGCTGAAGGATCCAAAACTTGTAGGTAATTCTATGTTCTTTGAATTTTCTGGTCTATATTGGATTCTGTACATTATAATCCGCATTCTTTCCAGAATATTTATTATAAGCATATTGCCATGGAGAAGAGACTTCGGTTTCTCTCTCCCCTCCCCCTCTCCCCCTCCCTCTCCCTCTCCCTCTCCCTCTCTCCCCTCTAGTGGTGGTGTTTTTTTTTCCCTTTCTAAGGTCCAGTTGTGACCAAGGGGCAGTAGCATTGATCCTTGAAAAATTCTGGCAGTTGTTGAAAAATTATGCGGGGGCAGTTGCTCCAGGTTTAATATGCGGTGATGGAACTTGGACAATACCATCAACAGTCCTTTCTCTTTTCAGGATCAATCCTCCCATTTGTATGCACATTTCTTTTTCCAAAATGTTTGGAAAACAGTTTTAGCCTCCTAAACACAGCTGTTGTCCCCTTATGTGGTAAATGTCAATTTGCCGTCATTTCTTGAGACAATTGGCTTATTTCTTGTCAAGCTTAAATGGGTCTAATTATCTTACTTTTGTTTTTTTTCACTTGATCACGAATCATCTTTTGCCCACAGTAAGAATAAGGTCTTACTAACTGCACTTTTAATGATTAGTTAGCATTTGACAATTGACTACTCATCATCTTCCATTTAATACCCTTTTTGATTTGGTTTGCTTTGTTCCTGAGAGTTCCAGTTGTGTTGTGACCCACATAGGAGTATAATATTGGTTGCTATGCTGATTTTATTTTTTTTTAATCTCAACTATCTATGTACCAAATATATCCTAGAAAAGTTTTTTTTTTAAAAAAAAGAGTACTGAGAAAGGATTGGTCAGTCCCACCCTGTTTTGCTCTGTTTTTGGCATGAAAACAGAGACACCACCAAAAGTAAGTTTGCACAGTATATCAATCACATGGGCAAGATTGTGACTTCCTTATTTGTGCCCTATATATTTCCTTGGTTCACATTTTATGGGATTTATTTCCTAAAAGGATAATATTGCTTAGGAAAACAAAACAAGACAAGCTAGAAACTATCATTGTTGGTGCCCACCAAGTTATATAGTTTAGTAGATTTTGTTCTTCTTGTCTGAATGTTTGTAATGATGAAGCAAAGTGTCCATCTAGCTTAGTCAAATTAAGGTGATCAAGCTGCTTAATTAAGTAGTATATTAACACTTAAGCACTTGCATTGGTCAATCCTGAAGAAAATTAAGGAGATATATGACAAGTATACAATGGTCTAAAGGACAATTTAACAAGGTTTTTAAAACCGGACCGGCTATTAAACAGGAAAAGTCTTCGGTTTACGGTTCAAAGGTTCAATCGGGGTTCAAACCGGGTTTGAATTGGATATATAAGAAAACTTCATAAAAATACAATATATTCAAATAAAGTATCATTTTAAACAAAGAAAGTCTTATGGCCTAATGGTTAAAGACAAAAGATCATGAACCGAACCGAACCGGTCAAAACCGGCCCAAACAAGTGACCGATCACCGGTTGGACCGGTCCGGTTTTCAAAACCTTTCAATTTAATTGGAGAAGATGCTATCCTTTTTATTTTCTTGATTAAAATAAGACTCCTATTAATCATCATTGAAGATTTATTTATAATCTTGAATTCTATCATTACATGCAAATAAAATACATCATTTGAATTCATTTACTCCTTTTTAACAAAAAAAGAAAAGAAGAAGAAGAAGAAAATTGACTCAATTCTACCATATCATATCATATTATATTATCATGTACATGTGTAACATCATTTCAATTACCCTCACTTTGATTCCAACTATTATAGGTACTCACTATTCAGTAGTAAATTAAGGGATCTAATATAATCATACCAACCAGCTAACTTTTGAATTTTCTTACAATAAAAGGCAACTCAGGACCAACCACAATAAGTCAATAGCCAATATATATATATATAGATACACTTTTGCTGTAGACCCACCATACTTATGTATCTATATGTCTTGAGATATTTTACAATTTCCATTCAGAAAAAGGATACTCGATAACTTATGAGCAAATTTGTTTGTGCTGGAAAATTAAAAAAATAATAATAAAAAGAAAAGTCCAACTCCAACTGGAAACCTTTATATTTTAGTTATGGATTGTATTCCACACAGTTACACATGCACTTACCTCAACAATTATTGTTCGCTACTTGTCAGCATTTTGGGTTTAGATTTATTCAACAGATATGCTTATATGATAATTGATTAATTGAAGAAAAAGACATATATAGTGATAAATCACTTTCAAGGCATAATTGACAAATGCTAGAGAAATTGGGCATCTCTGTCATGTGAGAAATTTAAGGGGCTTTCTGTTATTGGTATCCACCACTCAATCTAAGGATTTAATTGCATGCTTTGACAAAAGTTTGTGTGTTTGTGACAATTTCATTACCTCAAATAAAGTATATATGAATTTGGTCCTCTCTCCCTCACACACATGAATTATTATTTTTTTAATCAATAATAATACCATACAAATTTGTTCTTTAGATATTTCATATGGATCTAAACTCGAGCCGTTAAACTCTCATACACAAAAATTTTTCACTTGATAATATATAATAAATTGGGTCACATGAATTATTTATTCAATATAAGAATTTATGTTGAAAGTCGATAAATATATGGTATCTCCAACTAAAACAAATCAAATTATGCATTTGTTTCTTTGTATTATTTATAGTAGAAACAAATCAAATGAGGAACCTTACACAGTTTGTTAATGCTCTTAATGCACCATTCAGCAATCATCCTCTATAGTCCACTCTTTTTTGCATTTTTAAAAGCTTCTCTCCTTAATTCTTGAGTTTTTTTCTTAAAAAAATTTATCCAAAAGATGGCCTACCAAGTGTGAACTAGAAGCAGAAACCCCACAAACCCACTCATGTGCTGCCAGGTGTCATTGCCTGAAGCCTCCACATGGGCATCCTTCCTTTGAGTTCCTTCCCAGAGATGGCAATGGCTTGTCATATTTTGTCGCAGTAATAGCATACAAGAAATGAGTACGGGAAAAATAATAATGGAGAGGAGGGGAGGGAGAATCCATCTCTTCATGGAATTTGTGAATGGGTTTTCGTCAGAAAATATTAGTCGTCTGGATATGGTGAAGTTTGGCACTTGGCAGTTAAAGTGAGCATTTTTATCAGAAAATGTAGTCAAAACAACAGCTACAGTGAAGAAAAAGGTGTAGAAAAGGGAGGCATGTGAGAGACAGAAAAGTCGAGACGCCCTGACTCTGAGTTAATGCGTTTTGACAATTGGGGATGTCTCGATATTTTATTTTAGTTGTCTCTCATTCCTTGCTAAAAACAGTGAAAAGTTCATGAAAGTATAGGACATTTCAGGGTCACCTTCTTCAATCAAACTATCAAAGAGAGGATCCTTCCCTTCCTTTCCCCTCTTCCCTTTTTTGTCTTCCCTCTTCATGGATCCCAAGAACCCCAAAAACCCACATGAAATCCCCGATTTCTTGACCCAACAACAACAGCAGCAGCATCAACCACAGAACAACATGGGAGGGAAAAAACCAGCAGAAGTCAAGGATTTCCAGATTGTGATTGCAGATAAAGAAGAGAGCAAGAAGCAGTTGGCACCGAGGAGGACCTCAAACAAAGACAGACACACAAAAGTTGAAGGTAGAGGAAGGAGGATAAGGATGCCAGCGCTTTGTGCTGCTAGGATTTTTCAATTGACGAGGGAATTGGGTCATAAATCTGATGGAGAAACTATACAGTGGCTGCTACAGCAAGCTGAACCATCGATTATTGCAGCAACAGGTACTGGAACAATCCCAGCCTCTGCTTTGGCGGCTGCGGGTGGTTCTGTTTCGCAGCAAGGGGCCTCTCTTTCAGCAGGACTTCACCATCAAAAGCTGGATGAATTGGGTGGGTCCAGCAGTGGTAGGACAAATTGGGGATTGGTAGGTGCCAATTTGGGGAGACCCCATATTGTGGGAACTCCTCCTGGGTTTTGGCCCCAAGTGGGTGCTGGTGGTGCGTTTGGATTTCGGTCACCACCTATAACAACATCTTCTGCTCCATCAACAGAAAATTTAGGGAGTGAAAGTACAAATTATATGCAAAAAATTGGGTTGAGTGGCTTTGACTTGCCAGTTGCTAATATGGGTCCTATGAGTTTTAGCTCAATTTTGGGTAGTAATCAACAGTTGCCTGGACTGGAGCTTGGGCTGTCACAGGATGGGCATCTTGGGGTTCTGAGCCCTCATGCTTTGAGCCAGATTTATCAGCAGATGGGACAGGCTAGAATGCACCAGCACCAGCAGCCACATGTACAAGACCAGCACCAGCACCAGCACCAGCAGCAACATCAACACCAGCAGCAACAAGGTTCAGCTAAGGATGATTCCCAAGGATCAGGACAGTAGGCCTAAAGCAGTCCTTTGCATTGTTTAGAGAAAAAGACTGAGTCTTTCTTGTAATGGATTTCTGTATTTTATAATTGGAAGAAAAAAAAAACCTGAGAAAAAAGAGACGAGAGAGAATTTTTATAGGAATTGGATTTTGGTTTTGCCCCTTCCTTCTTCTCCACTTGCTGACATTCATGTTCAGGTGCTGCTTCTTGGTCTTCTTGATTCTTGAATTATCTTTCTCTGTGCAAATTCTTTTAGGGTTAATTGTTTGTGGTGCATGTTTTGGTGTGCAATTTTGCAGGTGGAATTGCTGCACAGACAAATAGCTTTGAGTTTGGGCTTAACTTCTTGTTTAATTCAGAGGTGTGTGTATTATAGTGTAAGGCATCTTTTAATTATTTTGTTGCTTTTCTTTTAGGTTTTTTTGGGGTGATGATCAGTTTGTTTGTGAGATTAAACATGGAAATTCCATACTTGTTTCAATTTCTCTTAGATGTAGCGAGGTTTCTTATTTACCAATCTTACACGTTTTGCTGGTGTTCTATTTAATTTGTCTTGTCATTTACTTGTACATAGTGCTTGATGTCTCTATATGCAGCATGTTCTCTACTTCTAATCCCATCTTAAATGGAAAAAATGGCTTCTTTGTATCATAAGTTTTCTCTTAAATTCCATTTCATACCTGTTTTTTTGGTCATCCCAATGGATAATTTTGTTCAATCCAGGGATACACATCTACTTCATCTTAAGAAGTACCAAAACTTGTAACAAATGGTCGTCTTTTGTTTTCTTTTTCTGTTCTTTTTCTAGTTTCAGTGTGACTAGAGATATTAGGTTCTAAGTTACTTTCTTCGCAAAAACTAGTCTACTTCAACATATGATCCGCAAACCCCAGTCTTACCGCCGCACCTAAGCCTTTGAAGATGTTAGACTTCAAATTATATACAGTTTTTATATGTTGAGTTGGAACTCAAAGCTCCTGAAAGCTCTAGTACTGTTGCTTTGTAGGTTTTACTGCCTTTTACATGTGGTGTTGCCAGCTCATCCTATCTGCTATGAATTTGCATGGTTAGTATATCTTCTGTTTAAGTTGGAGTCATGGATCTTTGTGGCAAGGCCCTGGAGCCTTGTCAAACTGCTTATATCTGTCCACACTACTGCGTTCCAGGAAATTATACCACCACTATGCTTACATGGAGAGTGAAATAAAAATGCTAGTACTGCTTACATCTGTCCACACTACTGCGTTCCAGAAATTATACCACCACTATGCTGACACGGAGAGTGAAATTAAAAATGCTGGTACTAGTTCTTAACATATGTATTATGATGCTCACATATAACATCCTGGATGGATTATTAAGCAAAAGCAAGTTTGTATCTGTAGGTTTGACTGCCTTCAAATTACGAGGAATAAGTGGATGATGTATTTAGCTATAAGTTCGACGTCGATGGAAGTGATAAGTCGAGACATGAAGTCTTTAGGATTGGTGGTGAGGATTGTTCTAGATAGTAGTGAAAGGGAAAAGAGAATTCACTATATGGATCCCAGATTCGATAAGGATAAATGCCATGCAGATAACGATGATGATGTGGATTATGTCTTTCGACTTCAAGATCTGAGAATGAAAATGAATTATATTGAGGTGCACTCCAAATATCCAGTGTTCCCTACCTTCTCGTCATTCTTATCTTCTCCATTATTTCTTGAGATATAAGAATGGTGTTTGTCCATTATTTTGACGCTTTTATCACGTCGAACGCAATCATCATCCGAGTTTTTATCCAAAAATTTTCATGTCGGCTACATGTTTCTATCTTTTACTGTTCCTTGTTTAAAGTTCTACTATGAAGATGACGTCAAACTGTATAAAAATAGTTACCCATTCTTTTGTGAAAATGTACTTCTTACTCAGTAGAATCACGCCTGGCATAACATCCTAATTTTCTGGAACTGAGGATGCAAGGAAAACATGTAGGAAAATGGAAAATCAGCCACGTCGCTGCATGCATATTATCCATAAGAGTTGTATTATTGTCAAGCTTGTATGTTTTGAGTACATTACTTGTTTCTCGCTTGTCTTGAAACTTATTTTCTAGGTGTCATTGGCAAGTGGCAACTGTCTTCAGCTGTTCTACAAAGGTAGTCTCTTTCTGCTTTCTCTTTTGGCACTTACTATTTATATGGCAGCCCTTATATTTGAATGCGATAACAATCATAACATGGACATCACCTTTTGCAAGGCATATCATCGCAGTCACATTCCATTTAGTTGGTCTTAATCCTACACTTTACAGATTCCTATTGCCTTTTTTTTCCAGTTTATTCATTGTCTGAGATACTTTCTCCTTCAACAGCTTGATTCTTCAGTGTATGACGTTATTGTAGATTCTGCAGTCCTGTAATCACCGCATATTCCTCTGTTTACTGTCTATGCAATGAACAGTCAAGGGCTCATTTGCAAGTTAGTAATTTTTGTTACTTGGACTTGAAGTAGGCTAGACTGTATAATGACAAAATGTCAAAACCATTGAGGGTCTTGGAGATTTTTTGCTAGTCCAGTTATTTAACGTAAGTTGTTGAAGTGATCTTTTTATGTAGTTCTGTTTCTCTATCAGATGTAGTATTCTCATTTAAGCCCGAACGTGTTTTTGACTTGTTTTATCTTGAAATCTCTTCTTCATATGAACTCTAATGATTCCTTCTTTTTCCTTCTTTTATCATGAAACTTCTTCGCAGTGTATGGGCGTGTGCACAGCAAATATCTACTTCACGAATCACCTATGGGTTATAAGCCCAGTGGCTTCAAAAGCAAGTGGGTCCAAGTTGGGCTGATATGAAAATTTTGGTTGGGCTTTGGTCATCCCACTAGCCTTTGGGTGTGTTGAGAAGGAAACACGGACATACAAAACCAAACTTTATCTACCATAGAAAGATAGAAACTAATTGGCGTATTGTTGCAGTGGTCAGCTGCCATTTAGCAGGATACAATCTACGTCTGGTAGCACTACATGGTTCACATCTTAATTGGCACATCTTCTGTTTCCTCTCCTACTGTGGTTTGGTCTCTAAAGTTTATAGTGTGAGTATTATGGCTTTCCTTCTCTAAATTGGTGAGCTGTTGCACGACCAAGATGGTGGTATTTCTCAAGAATTCAGCTGAAGCTAACACATCACCTATTGCTCCCAGCTCATTGTGTTCATTCCAATCCACTAGACCTGAAATCAGTGGTGATTGACTATCGTGGTGTCTTCCCACCATTATCAGTTCATACTGGTTCTCTATTGATCGAATAACAGCAATAGTTCCTGCTGCATCCATCACCACCTCTTCTATGTACATGACTCGATAATGTCCTGCCAGACTAGTCCTGAACTCGCTCACCACTTCATTGTCAAACTTCCTCTCCTTTGTGTCATCACTTGTAATATTTCCATTCTGAAGGAGCCGAATCAATGTCAAGTTGATATTGCGATGGGTAGCCATCCTTGTAGCTAATGCCAATGCCTCTCTATCATCAGGTCCTCCCAGGAAGAGAATCGCTACCCGGTATGAAGACCAACTTTCCAAGATAGGTCTTGAACTTTTCAGGAGTCCGCGATCGACAAGGATTGCTACAGAGCAGGGTGCCTTGTCAAGCATTTTCCTATTTGTCATCATGACATTCCTTCTGTAGGACTCAATTGCTCCACTGGAATGGAATGTTTTATAGAAAGGAACTATGACAAGATGAGTCCTTTTGTCTAGCGCAATTGTGCACACATCATCATGCATGGTTTTTGTAGGAGAGATTGCAGTGAAAGGATGAACTGAAACATGCCCCTCATTGTTCTGCTCGAAGCATCGGAAAGCCTTCACTATGTGGTTCGAGGTACGGGCGTTTGAAGAGGGTCTCTTTGATAGCTTGTGGTGGATGAGGAGCGGGTTTGCACGGCCAACAAGCTCCACAAGATGGACTACGTAAACAAACAGAGGGCTTCTTTTTGTGGGGTTCAAGGCTTCGAGGAGATTGATAGCAGCAGGAACTTTATTCAGATCATGTATGCAGATCAGCACCCGGAGTTCTGAGTTGGGTTTTGAGTGCATTACAGTTCTTCTTTTGTAAACTACATACCTTCTTGAAGTATCATAGATACTCTTTATGATGGGAGTGATTGCCCCTTGTACTAATACCATCGATGTGCACATAATCACAAAAGACTCGTTGTCAATTGCCTGTAACAACATTGGACAGCCTGGTTCTCAGATCGATTATAGGTGAAATTCATTTATGAATCTTGATGCATTTAGATACATACAGATTAATGAGTCTTTGACGTACCTTGTTTTTCTTCATCATTTTATACAGGCCAAGCTCAAGCACACCCTGCGCATTCAAGACAAGGCCAAGAGTGATAGCATCGATCGTTGGCATTCTGCAGCAGAGTGATGCTACAAATGCTCCTATGAATTTCCCAACTGCACTCATGAGGGCAGTGGATTGAACTGTCAGATAGCTCTTCAATCTAAGGGCAAAAATATTTATCACCAACCCATTTTTGACAAAGAACAGAGGCATAAACAGCCAAGAAGTCATGAGCTCTAGCTTCTCCACCAGAGCTGATCCTATTGGCGGCCCCGCTGGAATAGTTATCCCCAGAATCAAAGGTCCATAGTAAATATGCAAACCAAGAGCCTGACTACAAAATCCTGTCACAAGAACTGCTGCAAATAGCACAATTACATGGCTCTCTCTTATTGGTTCACCCTCCGGGTTATGCCGAATCATCCACATAGCCAGAGGGCGAATAACAAAGATGACGGCAACTGCAACCGCGATGCTATTAGAAATTGTCTGCAGAGCTTGGTAACTGTCATGGGGTGATTGATGCAACATAACACTTGTTGTTACCAGAAAGAAACTGCACAAGTTACTAACCATTGAGGAAGACATTGCCACTCTTCCGAAATCAGAGTTTATGATCTTGAGCTCGGAAAGGAAGTAAGCTACAACCGGGAAGGAAAGTGCAGACTCCATCTGCGCCACCACAGGAAGTGACTTGGCTACATTCGGGTCTAAACTGACATTTTGCTTCATGAGGAAGGACCAGCCAGTGCTTAGAAGCATGGACACAGCCACAGTAGCAAACCCAATAGCGGACGTCTTTTTGTTTATTTTCATTACCACCCAAGGATCCATATTAACTCCAATGAGGAAGAAGTAGAACATATATCCGAAGCCAGAGAGCACGTCAAGAAGTATAATGCCTCTCAGAGGGAAAATGGTGCTTGAAAACGTGAAATTCCGGCTGAGAATGGATGGACCAAGTATTATACCACCCTGGAGTGGCCAAGATAAACATTCAAAACCTAGAACAATAATGGGTTGCCAATCTTACGATAAAAAGCTCGATGTCAATGCAAATGAAAGGAAGAAGATGGATGAGAAGTGTAAAGCTTACTAAAATTTGTGAGACGACGATGGGCTGGTTGAGAGGCCTGAGGAGCCTAGAGATGAGAAGGATGGCCAGAGAAGCGAGAGAAAGCTCCAATAAAAGAAGAGGAACCGAGTAACCAAGAGGGTTGGAATGGTTGAATATGCCTTTGGAATCTGTCCTCCCCACGGCAGTGCAAATGGTGGTGAAGTTTCTGACCGGACTCGCTGTTTCCCCTGCGTATGTAACAATGTCATCGGGCTCCATGATGATGGAACCCATGATTGAATCTCTCCAGCTTGGTTCTGGTAGGTCCTTTACTCCTTTTTACGGTGGAGGAACCAGAAGACGTCCGCAGAGAGAAATGTTAAAAGAGAGAAACGAGAGAGAGAAGTGGGAAAAACAGGTGATGGTTGGACAAGAAACAACCTCAAAATCATGGGTGATCAATTAACGTTTGACGGAGTTTGTTGTCTGGCTATAGCAACGTGTTGCTTAGTTTTTGTTAAAAGGCATCCAAATTAAGATGTCCCATGCAGTCTTAATAGCTACACCATCGAAATGGATTACATACCCCTTCTCTCTAATCAACTCTGTATATACATATTGAAAATGCTAAGCATCCAATGTGTTTTTTCTCCCCCCAACTATTCTAAATGCATACATGATCAATGGTAAATCGTGATCTTCTAAATGCACACATGATCGATGTTAAATCGTTATCTCCACATGAAATCGTGTACGTCCATCTCGACATTTAGAAAACATATACTGACATCCGGGATAGCCGGGGCAAAACACATTGGGCCATGAGACATTAAGACTTATTCGTGCACGCATGATCGATGTTAAATCGTGATCTTTTAAATGCGTATATAATTGATGTTAAATCGTGTACGTCCATCTCGACATTTAGAAAACATCCATCTCGACATTTAGAAAACATATATCGACATCTGGGATAACCGGGACAAAACACATTGAACCGTAAGACACTAAGACTTATTAGCGAAAGAGAAAGCAAGACACTAGGACTTATTCTTCGTTAGGTGTAAACGTTAAATTGCCATATCCAAATTCGTGAAAGAGAAGGCAAGTCTAGTCTTTTACTTAAAAGTTGTTTTTATTTATTTATTTTTCCTTCAATTTGGCAGAAACAATAACTTCTAAGGAAAGAACACACTCGTTGCTGGCGCAGCATTGGCAACGATGTTATCATGGAGAGTAAAAATTTGTTATATGCATTCGTATACACGGACCTCAAACAACAGAAGCGAGAACATCATTCTGCTCCATCCTGAACTATTACATGAAAGAATGAACGAATTTCATAACTATGCTTTACAGTAGACTTCTTTGGCAAGTCTTTCTCTTGGAGAATTATGACATCATACTCTTATGGCCCTTGATCGCCTTTGCAATCAGCAATATTTTCTGCACAAGCTGAAACAGACTAAGTTACTTCTTGGTACTTCTTGTGACAAAACGGATTTAAAGATCAAATGTGGAAAGTCAAAATGTCAATGTTCTCTTCCTAAGAAAAATTGGCGAAACAAATGCTTTGTTCGCAAGCGGACTGGTCATTTTGCTCGGAATTGTCCACAAAAGGCTAAACGTACACAACTGATTCAACAAATAAGCTATCACTGTGCTGACTATCATCCTGATGACGATGATATTGAATCCTTGTATTCTTTAGTTGATGATCCTATGGATGCTCAACTAGCTCTGCTCTATGATGATGATGCAGCCTAGATCTGTACAGAGAGTTACTAATCTACAAAATTGGATGAGAATTTACCAAAGATTTACATCATATGCCAAAAGTTCAATCGTCAAGGCGTTGGATTTCACCCATCAGGATCCGGTTGCTGGAGACCTTGAAGCCAAGGAGAGCAGGGTCTATTTGCCTCCCTTTTTTCCCTTTCTTTTTAACATTTTTACCTGTAACTGCACCTGCAGCTCCATCACAAGAATCCATCGTAGCAGCATTTAATTCTTCAGCATCCAAAGGAACTGGTTTCTTGAGCATGTCAATAAATGATGCCTCTGATACAACAGCATCACTGCAAGATGAAGTCCTCCGGAAATGAACCTCTCTACTCCCAGATGCCTGTATTCGAGCATTTTGGGCAGCCCCAGTGGACGCACGATTCACATCTGAATTATCAATCCTACTAAATCAGCCACAATTGACAAATTGAAAAGTGAGAATACAGCTTGATGAGAAATGTAAAATACCATCTGAAGTTGCAATGTTGGTTGAATTTTTCAGCTTAATTAGTGGGGAGGAAGCCAGCTCTGATGAAACATCCCGTGAAGATAGAGCCAGAGATATAGGCGGGCGTCTATTTGAAGCAAGCCCCTTGCTCAAAATTGACGACTGTCTGTTGAAAACAGTACAGTATTCCTTAATATCGTAAAAAGTATAAAACATTGTAATTAAGGGTGCAAGATTGCTGCAATTACACTTCCAGAAACATACCAACTTAAAAACCCAATTCCATAAAGAATTATGTGCCAACAAGTAATTTGGAAGTTTAAACACAGATAATATCAACGACGACATCACCACCCAATCATTATCCACAGAAAAGAGAGAGAATAGCAGAAAGTGAAAAATGGGCATTATAATAAGAACTGATTTATCCGTACAAGGTACAACTTCCAAATACATCACCATAAGAGGTGAAAAAACAGTGGAACTCTTACTCATAAGCAAATAACAACCAATAACCATTAACAGGTCAAAACACCTAACATAAATTCAGAAAAATACTATGCTGCAAGACAGCAGAAAAGATTTACCTGTCATTGAAAACTTCCTCTTCAACTGATTTATCCAATCCCATATCATAGCTGTACAGGCTTCCATTTCCACCTGCCCCATTCAAAAGTGATTTAACACCATTGTCATAGGAAAAAAATATTTAAAAAAGATGAATGTCAAACAAATTACCAGCACTACTTATAGAACCATGCCTGCTATGTGCATTAATAGGCAACTCTCGAAAATCCATGGCACCTTCTGCTTCTGCCACCAAGTCGTTTTCCCTCTCCAAAAATGACCTGTTCATTGCAGTTATGCCTTGAGAATCATTCCTCCTCCCCTTTCCATCCCGCTCTACAATGCCTCTCCCAGTCATATCACTATCACCTGACATGAACGAGTCTTCTAATAATGCTGCAGAATTCGATATGAGAGGCAACCCTTCACTGTTTCCCTGATGGTTAAATTGTCTGTTCATTGCCTCAAAGACCAAACGATCTTGCAAAGAAACACTAGAGTTAGAATTCTGAAGCCCTTCCACAAGTGAGTTATTCATGCTAGCTTTTTTACCTGTGAAACGATTAAATGGAACACGTGAAGAAAATGACTCGGAAATTGGTTCAAGGATTTCCCCAGTATCAGAAGATGATATATGATGTTCAGGATCAACTTCCGATGATTGCATAGACTGAATACACGATTTCTGGTGAAGGTCCATCAAAGCTTGCTTGGAGTTTTCCTCGTGAGTTCCAGCTAACCCCCACATATCTAAATCAGGAGAAATTATGGTACTGTCCGGAAATTTTCTTTGCCTCTCAGCTTCAAGATGCAATTGTTGCATCCTTCCTTCAATCGAGCTATTGTCTAGTTGCCTGTTATTTCCAGAGAGTTCCATTGCCATAGCTTGTGGATGAGAACCACAAAAGTCATCAAGAACTTGTCGACCAACAGCAGATGCACTAGAAGTGAAAGAACTCAACCGGTCAGCAGAGTGCATATATAAATGTTCTAAATCTAGACCTCGGGCAGATGCGTTTGCATTGTCCAACTTTATCCCTGAATTAACAGCGGGAAGAGAAATTGACCTGTCAAATGCTTGAGAGTTAGGCTCATAAAACCCACGCTGATGATGCTCTTGTAAAATATGACCCCTGTTACTGTGAGCCAACTGCTCTTCATGAGAAGGAAACCTCTGTTGTTGCTGATAAAAATCTAAAGTATTAATTCCTGCAGAAAAAGAATGATGACCACCAGCATGATCCCGCTGAAAGTGACCAGTTTCATCAACCAACCACGGCCCACCAAAATGCCTTTCCCCGTCCATTCCCAATTGCTGCCTCAATTCCATAGATAACCGCTGAACCTCAAACTGTTGCTGCCGCAAACGAAGTTCGCGTTCTGAGGGATGCATTTCACCATGCTTCACTTGTGATAGGAGGTCCAAATAATGAACCTCCCGTTCCCGAAGTGCACTTTGACTGATCTCTGCTTGGAATATCTGCTCCAATGACGGATCAAAATGCCTTGAAGTATGAGAATTCTGTTGTAGTTCTCGAAGAAGTAGCATCCTCAACTGCGCCTGATCAAGAAAGTTATCTTTCACAGGATCCATATTTGGCTGCCCATAACCAATATCAGACATTGGATGCTGCAGCATTTGTTCAAAAAGCAATTGCTGAACTTGAGACTGATGTTGCTGTTGTTGTTTCTCCAGTAATTTTATTTGATGGTGACGGAGTTGCTCTTGTCGCTGTTGCTGCTGCATCAGCAGTAGCCTCTTCTGTTGTTGAAGCTCAAATTGCCGCTGCTGCTGTTGGAGCTCAAGTTGCCGCTGCTGTTGAAACTGAAGTTCCAAAAGCCCGTCCATATTTGGGAATGGATAATGGACCGAAGACTGGAAATTAGGAAGCTCACTAGGAGTAAAACCTGGCATCTGATCCTCCTCCAACCCAGAGGTTTGTGCAAAAGGATGAGAAGATAAAAGATCATGTCGCTGAAGTTGTTTCTTCTGCAATTTCTGAGCCATCAAGTGATTTGCCAAGTCAAAATCGTTGAACTCTTGTTCCCTGTGAGATATGTGTTGGGCATCTATTGGCCCAGAATTTATGTTTGGACCAGAAAATTGTTTGTTTTTATAATCACTAGACCGCGTCCCCACAAGTGGAATTTGGTCAGCCATCGCACCAAAAGACCTGTGACTAGTAAAACCAGTGTCTTTCTCAAAGAAAGAATCTCTCCTGTGATCCTGTTCACCCACACCAGTAACAATATTTGATGTCTGATCACCCCTCAAATGAGAATTGCTCCTGAGTTCAGACAATGGCAGACCAAATGGAAGCAACCTATCATCCTGATGTTGAGGCAAGCTAGTTTCTGAAAATTTAGTCGCAAGGGAAGACTGACCAGTGGGATTGGAAACTGAATCATGCCTGTCATCAGGTCCCATCAAGGGGATACTAGTACTACTTCTAGGCCTTCCAGGAAAGACAATCTCTGCATGGAACAGAAAATATAAGCAATTGAAAATGACAATAGATAAAATAGACAGCAGTAATGCCAAGTTATGCCACTTACCTTCATCTTGAGCAACAAAATTTCTGAAGCTTTCATCATACTGGACATCGGTGCGATAACTGTGGTCAGGTGCTCCAGCCTCAACACTAACACTTGACATCACATCAAATCCAGATGAAGACCAATGCTGGTTCTCCCTATAATCCAACCCCTTAAAGTCAGAAGCAGAAGCAGGATCCAGTGCACTTTCCTCCAAACTGCCTCCCACAAAATCAGACAGTGTTGGCCTAGTCGGTAAATCAGCACTGGAAGCAGACCTAGATTTGATTTTCAAATGTGGCATGACCTCACCAAGTTCTTGAAAAGACAATTGCTCAGGGGCATCAGACAAACGGACTAGTAGGTCGGTTCCAAAATATCCTTGCTCAAACCATGTAATGATGTCGATCCCCAAGTATGGTCCCTGTATATTTCCTTGCGGATCAAGATAGTACAGACTTAACTCCTCTGGTGGGATACCACTTTCCAATGAAGGTCCTTCATCACCCCTCTTTAGTCGGAGTGAGTCACCACTCAAATTTTGATGCAGAGAAGAAAAGTCATAAAAGGAATTTGAATCATCAGGAAGCTGGCTACCAATTTCAAAAGAAGTAGGACCATCAATATCTCCCAACTTAGAGTTAGCAGAAAAATCCATATCTACAGCTGCTATTTTACTGGAGACCGTGAGTTCACGAACACTGTTTCCTGGCCCACTCTCTATTGCATTATTAGAAACATCATTCGCAGCCAGTTTCTGTTCACCTTTAAGTGCATCCCTCTCTGATACAGGAAATATCATAATTGGCAATATTGACATCTTCAACTTGATAGGATCTGAATGTTCAATTAAAAGATATAAATAAATAAAAAAGTTCCCTTACCCTCAGTCATAACAAACTGAGTACCAGACACATGAGATGCCTCAACATCACCTTTGCAGAACCTATTTACACCAGCCTTGTTAGAAGAATCTATAGTTTCTTTAGCATCAGTCAAGGAAATCTGCTTCTCCTTGGCCTGTTTCTCCTCTGCTAAACTAACATCATTAATGCCTGAATGAATAATAAAAACTATGTATTAGAATAAACCCAAAGAATTCACTAGAATACAGTCCAAGAAGATGCCACCCAACATACCTGTACTATTATCATTTAACATTGTATACTTGTCTCTAACTGATTCACCAAAAACCCCACTGCTTGTAATTTTTCCCGACCATATCTTTCCAAGGACAGACTGCAAAAGGCAAATACTCCAATTTCAAGAAATGTCGATTACAAGTTATGTTAAAAAATATCCTCTCAGGCTCGCACATTAAGTATCATTCACATACCTCTTCTTCTATATTGGGAACAACAAAAGCCAATGGCTTAACAGGGTCTACTTGAGTTGCTGGCAATAAATGATCCATCCCTTCAGGTATGGCAGTAAAATTTGGAGCAGACTTCTGATTACGGTAGATATCAAGAAGTTTTCCCCTTGGATAGCAGTACTTGCCATTCTTAACCGAAAGAAGAGACCCTATACCAGGAGCACAGGGAGGCATGCCAATTTGCAAGCTCCCATTACCAGTAGCCCTTCCTCGTCCAGGAGCAAAACGTGTATTAGAGCCCTCCACTCGTCCTCTCTCCAAGCCAAAACCTGGCGCAGTACGATATGCAGCAGAGCCAACCGCATGAACTTCCATAAGATGGCGTGGCCTCCACTTGTCACGAGAGTCATTGTCACGTTCAGAAGCCACCCGGTTGTTGCCGACAATGTTTTGTTTGTCATTGTCTTCCTTTTCCGCATCTGTCCTCTTCTCATTTCGAATATCCTTCTCTTTTTCTTCTGGGCCCCACCTTGATGACCACTTGCTGTCTCGCCGGGAGTCATGGTCAGAATTACGGTTAGCAACGTCATGCCAACGATCTGAAGACATGACTCTGCTCTCAGAGTTATACCTAGCTGACATGGCATCAACACGGTGATCATCTTTTTTGCGATTTCTACCAAGCGGGACCGTTTCTCTCTCTTCCTCACGCCAGCGGCGACCGCTGTCAACCTCAGCAGAAGCCCTCCGCCAGTCTTTCTTTTCCTGAGATCCATCTAAATGCCAGCTTTCTTTCAAGTTGGGGTCAGCAAGGTTTCCATGTGCTAAAGTGTTTGGTGAACGTGTGTCCTGCATTATCATGAAAGAATTAGAAGAGACATGTCAAACACGCAATAAGGAGAAAAGGTATACTTGTTTAACATTAGCCCAGGGGATTTATACTTAATTAAGTAAAGATTCTACTCCAATGCAAAAATAAGGATAAGGTATATGGAAGTTAGAGATATATGTGCATCGTGCTCCTACCATCAGCTATTACAAAGGAAATAGTTAAAAAGATACCCCCCCCTCTCCAACACCCACACACCCCACCCCAAAAAAAAGGAAATAAACATTTTTTAAGTTTTAACAGCAATAAACCGTTTACCATAGGAATTTGCATAAATAAGAGAGACACAGGCTTAGAGCATACCAATAGAAATTTGTTCATAGCAAGCCTGAAAATGTGTCTATAGAGTTTTTTTTTTTTTTTAAATCCAATCTGGTCCTCATTACCAGTATAGTCAAATAAATAGTATATTAACAAGACGTGAATCAAAATGAAAGAGTTGAGGAGAAACATACCCCTGTTGTTCCACTACCTAACATCTTAGAATCCATTGGCTTAGCATAAAGCCATTGTGGAGAAAGAGGAATGCTGCTCTCTGAAGTCACTCGATCTGCAATTACAGCCATCATAAAGCAACAATGCAGTAATTAACTGCTTGATCCATAACGAAAAATGTAAATAAAAAAAAGAGTCTAGGAGTGTACATTATCAAAGGAGCCAAGAGAACTAATATAAAGGCCAGTGGCCTGTGTTCCAACAAAACCAAGTTAAGATACAAACAAACTACCTTTAGCCTCATCAAGCAATCCCATAAGATCCTTGTCCTCGCCATTTCCTACCCAGGCTTCACCTAGTGGAACGGATTTAGCAAACAATAAATATAAACTTTAGCTGCCCCCATTAATTACAATGTGGAAAATAAGCTCAATTGATACAAAAGACAATAGTGTCATGAAGGCCTGACTGCCCCCATTAATTACAATGCGGAAAATAAGCTCAATTGATACAAAAGACAATAGTGTCATGAAGGCCTGAACTAACAATGCAAATACCTACATCACCTCACTAAAATATAGCAATTCCAATTAGCTTAAATAACACAAATTCACACTCTATCTTCCAAAATCCACAAAATAAAAGGAAAAATAAACAGTACGCCAAAAGTATGAGCAGATAAAACCATAAGATGGGAGCCGAACAAAGAACACTAAAAAAAAAGAATGTTTAGAGGGAAGAATAAGTTCCTTCCATAAACCCTGCAAAACCTAACGAGTACGACCACAGGCACAACAAACAATAAAACAGATGATCGGTCCTGGAAAAGCAAACATACGTACGTATTATTATCATATGTACATTAACATAGGACGGCTTAATCACGAGAGATCACAGATCCATCGGATATAATCACATCAGCAAAACATATTAATGAGCAAAATGAATTCAAATGATACAAATGCAATTTAACAAGAGACGGAAGACAAATTAGGGGAGACTAAAGAAAAGTAACAACCAATACCTTTAACGGAGAAGCGCTCATCAGGAGACTTGGAGGAGAAGAGATCTTCGGGAAGATTGAGCTTTCCGTCAGCCATCGCCGTCAAGCACAACAAAAATTGCACGGTTATGAAAACCAGAAATCCAAGATCACAGAGAGAGAGAGAGAGAGAGAGAGAGAGAGAAGTAGATAGCGATAGCTTGGAAAGAGACCGACAGTGGGAGCGAGAGAGATATATGGGCTTCTAGGGTTCGAGAGAATTGCAGAGGCAAAGGAGGGGCAAAAGAATGAAGGTGAGGTTTTGTGTGTCTTACTTTGATGAGAAACAAACAACCCAACCAAAGGCAGCTAGTTTTCTTTTTTCTTTTTTTGTCCTCTCGTCTGCAGTGCAGGATTACCGTAAAAGAAGCAATAAATATTATCAGCTTTACGTTTTATTTATACATTAGTAGTAATAATTAATTAACTATCTCCTAAAATACTTTTTACTTATTCTATTGCGACCTGCAGTTTGCAAAGATATTTTTGGTTCACAGGAGTGTAGAAACTGGAAAAAGCTGTTTTTCTTTTTTTTTTATCTAAAAGATTGAATTTAAGATAATATCAAACAGGCATTATGGTTCCTTGTCGAGAAAGTTGATAATTGGCCTTTCAATAGAGACAAATAATCTTAAGAACGAGAATGGAATAAAAAAAAAGTCCAATTAGATTATTAAAGAGGGGAAACTAAAATCTAACGATGAAAGTGGGCCTGGCCGTCCGCGGGCGGCTCACAGGCGGCCCGTTTGAGGCCCGGCCCAAACTCGGCTTGAAACACAAAAGAGCCGAGCTCGGGCCTATTTTGAAGCCCGCTTGGTTAAACGGGCCGAGCTTGGGCAACTCTTCCTTCTAGTTGCCTCTACAGTTCTAACTTCTACCATTTCTAATCCCTAAATCCAATCTAGAGAGAGGGAGAGAGCCAGTGCCATCGTGCGTGCTTGGTGTCATCAATCACGATCGACAACCGTAATGCGACGCGATGAAGCTCAAAAACTCTCCGAGAGATGATATGGCTAAGCATAGAAGGTTTTATCTCTCTCCTCATCTTCTTGTTCGGGTGGAGGCAACTCTCTTCCACTTGGGCCTCTCCAGTGGTGGTGAATCTGCATGATAAGTTCTTACTAGCTAGCAAGTGGATTGAATTTATGTTGTTGATGTATCATTGTAATGCTAATGCTTGATGTATATTGGGGATTGAATTTATCTTGTGGTATTGCCTCTGACATAACATGAGAATTGAATATCAGAGATTGGAAGGAATTTAGGATTTTAAGGCTTTTTTATTGGTTAACGTTAATGTTACAAAAGGGTCGGGCTCAACGGGCCGAGCCTAGGGTCTGTAAGACTTAAACGAGCCGAGCCCGAGCTCCTGTTTGTTAGGCCCTATAGGGCTCGGGCCTCCTAAAAAGAGAAAGGGCCCCAGCTCGAGCCTGCCAAAGCCCGGCTCAGCCCGGTCCTATTTCATCCCTACTAAAATGCATGGAAGGAAGTAGGAAATAGGCAATTTAATAAGCTGATCCAAATCTTAGGGTTCAGTTAAGCCCAAACCAGCTTTAAATATGATAGCCAGTGTACGATATAACTATTATTAACTCTTTACTAAGTAAGATTCAATGTTCATAAATAAATAAATAAAAAAAGAAGAAAAAAGAAAAGGGCAATCTGGTAAGGAGAAAACAAGTCCCAACATCAAAGTGAGAAACAAACATGTAAAGGATCAACATCAAAGTGACAATCGGAAATGCGACTAAAGTCCCGACAAGCTGCAATATTATCTATTGCACCCAACTCAAAATTTACTTCTGGGAAAATTCTGAGATTAATAAGAGCACATTGACAAAAATTTTAGAGGAACGAAGTCAATTTTCAAGAGAAAACCAAACATGTAATACTGTCTCCTAAGTCATTCTCTGAGCAGCTTCCTTAGCAAGGACCCTTTCTTTGGCCTTGCTCTTCGCCTGCGATTTGGAACCCATGATTCCACCTCCCCACTTTTTCCTGTACTCGTCATACTTATCATTGAAGTTGGCCTGTAGCGCAAGAGAAACATCCCAAACCAAATTAAAGATGCCAACAGAAACAAACCACAAGCATCATGTAAAGATCAATAAAAATTCAATTATACTCCACCTTAATGGCCTCTAAGATCCTGCTGAACTCCAGTTTATCTTCATTCTTGACTGTGGTCAAGCACAAGACGGATGCAGTTTTTTTGTGGACAATCTGTCAGAAAGCCGGCCATTTAAATTACAGCATCAATACATGGATCAGCTTTGTTGTAAAAGTAAAGAAAATTAAGGTTCCAATCACAATTACCGATCCCAAGCGAGATTTTCCCTTGACAATGCAATAAGGGATTTCCATCTTCCTGCACAAAGCTGGTAGCCACACAACCAACTCTATTGGATCCACATCATGAGCAATAACAACCAACTGTGCTTTGCTCTGCAAGGAAAATGCGATTGTCAAACACTACGCCAATAAGAATTTCAATAGCGAAGAAGAATGTTGCAAAACACACACGACCAATGCATAGTGAAACACTACCTGCTCAACAAGGTAGGTCACATGGTTGAGACCATATTTCACGACAATCGGCTTCTTAGTCTCAGCAGACTTACCTTCAGCCTCTGCTTGAGCTTTTTTCAAAAGACGCTCCTTCTTTGATGTTTTGTCCTCTGGTCTGTACTTGAGCAACATCTTAAACAGATTTGATGCTGCATATGAATTTTTAGAAAACGACTTTAAACCAATGGGTTACTAAGAATCACAGAGAAAGCTAGATTATAGTGCAAACACAAACAAGCAAGAATAGTGCACCAAATGAATGCCACAACTAGCTATGCACCATATTGTGTGACAACTGACATAAATTCATAACCACCCCAAAAAGCTCTGCACAGGTTGCTATATAGCATGAAAGTTGCATCCTCCAGGTCTTGTACGTTTAATAAATGACAGTCATATCAATTGGATATTCAATAATCACCACAATTGTATAAACAAGTAAATGAAAAGAACAAATGATCTAATGTGCTGATCATTTGACGAATAAGAGAATACCAAATGATTAGCATGTGTCCCAGACTACCAGTACGACCCTAACCGTCCAATTGCATTTAAAAATATAGTCATCATGTGTTCACATAACTCAATATTATAGATGTGTTAACCTCAGAGCATAGCAATAACCATTACAAAGCATAAGAATATCAGTCAGTATCTATAACCAATCTTAACTAGGTTGCTGCATTAAAATAAGGTGTAAAAAATTGAATCAAATAAAATTTCAACGAAACTGTAGCTCAAGCCAAACTACCATCACTTTAATTCAAATAAAAATGAACAATCAAGTTAAGTATGATTACCAAGGTTCTTGTCGAGGGTCTTGGTGAACTGGTTCAACGCAGGAGGAACCTTCAACCTCATCTTGAGGATCCTTTTTCTCCTCTGAATCTGGACCACCTTCGGCCATTTCACGAACCGAGTAAGTTCCCTTTTCGGGGGCAACGCACCTCCAATACCAAACTGCTTGGGTCGCTTCTCGAACAAAGGATTCGCCACCGTCTCCTGCATAGCAACACAAACAAATACAGCAACAATAAAAAAAAAATGAATAAAACATCTCAAAATGTCGCGATCCATATCAACATACACATTCGGTACCTGTTTCTTCTTCGCCGCCGACGGCGCCTTTACACCTCGCTTTGGAGCCTATACAAAGAATAACCATGTTAAACTAACGACTAGGACACTAAACAGCCACCAGGTCTAAAATATAGAGACAGTGTTTAGCAAAGAAGAGAGGAAAATACAGATCTGGCTCACCATTTTTGTAATTGCAGTTCACCCTCCTCCGTTCTACTGTGTAGCCTACTATCAGTGTGGCGACGCGAAGAACCCTAATTTGTTTGTCTTATATAGGTTCGATGCTTAAGCGTCGGAGCGGCGTCGTTTACGGAAAGCAAGAGGCAAGAATTGGGCCGCGCCCGAGTAATAAAAAGTGAGATGAATTGGGCCTATTGACCCTGTTGGGTTGGGTTGGGTTTAAGGGGACTATTTAGGCTTGGGGCCTAGGGCATTTCATGAACATATTTTTTCCTCCTCAATTCTGGGTATTTGAATTGTTATCTTTGCTCAAGTACCTTCAGATTTTATGAACATATTTTCACATCATTATTGAACATGTGTTATTTAGGGGTGGCCAAAAAAATTGATTCCGGATGGAACAATATGTGTTTACAAAATATTTATATGTCCAGACCCTAATCTATGTTGGATTTTTGACGTACTTAATTGATCAAACCCGGATTTGTTTAAATATGGACAAGTAAATTCGACAATAACCTAATTCGGGTTCTGACAAGTAAATTGAATAGTATTTTTATGTTTGAACTTGGACCTGATTTGGACAAAATTTGTGTGTTTTGACTCGAATTTCGGACATATAACTTATGTTCAAACTTAGTTTAATTCGGATCGGACAAATTCGATCATCCGGATAGAACAGATTTTTGCCACCCCTATGTTTATTCTCCCTTTGTATAAAATTATACATGTTTTATTACTTATATATGTTTGATTAATACATTGACACTTTCACTTACCCAATTACCATGAGCAATTACAGACAATAAATTTTAAAAAAAACACACTATGAACAATGTTGTTTTTGCCATAAACGCATCCATTATGATACCATCTATATTCACAATCGCGTATTATCATAGCATTATCAAAACTATATAACTTCATAATCTCATATACGGATTAGTAACCAAAATACTTGTACTCCTTAGGCAAAGCATTTACGATTATAATTATCACTGATATTAGGGTTGTAAGTACATACAGATTTGGGAAATTGATTTTGATCGAGATCTACAATAGCTAATTTGTGTTTGTTTGGATGTTTAATAAACAAGTTAAAACAAAAACTCAGATATACTCGTTTTATTAAACGAGCATGAGCTTTAACAGTAAATGAGTTTGGCTCGTTTACAATTTGAAAATATTAAGTCAATGATAGGGTTGTAATAGAACCAACCGATATAATCGATAACCGAATGAATCGATGGATTATTTTGAGACATTCAACCGATTTAAAATGTCAAGGAGTGGTTACTATTATGCCACAAACTCCTTGTTTTTATTCAAACTTAACAAATTCAATTTCAATTTGTCTTAACAAATTGTCATAAATCTTGTCCGAGGCAGGGAATGGAGAAGATCTAGGAGGTGGAGGTGATCACGATGAAGTTGGCGATGAGGATGATGACGACGACGACTGTGGAGTTGGAGTAGAAGATGGAGAGGATGATGACGACAATAACTAGTAGCTGGCCCTGGCCCGACCTTTGGGTACTAAGCGAGCTGAGCCTTATATGGTGAGAAGCAGACCGGCCCGTGGATCTCAATCAAGAGGCCCATGAATCTATCGGGCTGGGCCGGAATGGTCCATTTTAAATCTAGTCAAGACTCAAGAGTTAAGACAGCAATGACAAATGGCCCATAAGGTTTTCCGGTCCATTTAGCGCGGCAACGTCGTCGTATGCTTCAATCGAGTTGGGTCTTCAATGTGACCAACGACCTTCTTGCCTTCCCCTCATCGTCAGTTCGCAGCGAAAGCAGTGATTATTGATTAAGCAGCAGTCATAAGCTCATCAGCAGAAGCCGTATCACAACATGGACAATAGAAATGTCGTCGTCTGCGACAATGGCACCGGCGTAGATGCTCCATCCATGTTTCTCTATTTTGTTGCTATTTACATTTCTGATCGTTGCTCTCTTGATGCTTTTAATTCATCAATGTATAATGAGTTGTTTTTCTTTTGGATCTGCTCAATTATCATCAAATCAACCATGGCGCCTTCTCAATGATTTCTAATCACGGCGTTGATTAAGTTTTTAGAGTACGATGAGCTTCGTACATTGTACTTTCATAAGCAATTGATTGCATTTATGTAGTGTTGATCGGAATTTTTGATGGAAATTTTCAGCTTCAGATATTAAAATTTTGTATGATTTATGTCGTTATTTGTCCCGTCTTTCGTTTATTTGTTTTATCTAAAACTATGAATTATATGGAAATGCAGTATGTGAAGTGTGGATTTGCTGGGGAGAATTTCCCCACCTCAGTGTTCCCTTGATGAACAGAACTAAGATATGGTATATATGCGCAAGAGAAAAATTAAGTATCTTAGCATGGTTTCTCCTACATTTCAATTAACCAGCCCCCTTCTGGGAACACAGCTATTGCAGTCTTAGCTATCACTGATTGATAAGATTTTTAAGAATGAAAATTAGGAAGTACCTTTGGTAATATGACTCTAGCTTTGCTTTGATGACAATCTGTAGATTTATCCTAAAGCATGAACTCTTCAGCTCCTCTCCAGGTTCCAGTTGTTGATGGCTATTCATTCCCTCATCTTACGAAGCGAATGAATGTAGCTGGACGGCACATTACTTCCTATCTTGTTGATTTACTGTCAAGAAGAGGGTGAGCATCAATTATCCTTTTCAAGGAGTAACTTAGTGGGTTCAATCTGGTGAATCTAAGTTTGCTTTGTGAATATTCAGTTGTATGGAATATGTCTTTTGTTTTTTGTAGGTATGCTATGAATAGGACTGCTAATTTTGAAACAGTTAGAGAAATCAAAGAGAAGCTTTGCTATATCAGGTGAAATGACAATGTCATATAATCTTATAATCTTAACATTGCATAACACAGTATAATATTTTTTTTCTCTGTGCAGTTATGATTACAAGAGGGAATATCAGTTGGGACTTGAGACCACTATCCTTGTCAAAAATTATACTGTGCGCTAATTCTCCTAGCATATTCTTAATCTTATCATAGTCTTTTTTGCACGAATGCTTGTTTTTATCATACTTTGAGCTATTGTTTCTGAGAAGAAGCACAACTAGGGTTGAAAAAGCATTAGTTGCCCTTTGTTTGCAATTTATGTTACCCATTCATCCTGTTGCATATTTTTTTATAATGCCAATAACATTACTTCACTTCTTGTTGATACTGGGTTTACATTGTTTGGTTTCCTGTTTTTTAGGATACCACATATAGTTAATCTAATAATGATTTACTGGGAAATGGTATTAAATCAGCTGCCAGATGGAAGGGTGATCAAGGTTGGTACTGAACGTTTCCAGGCCCCTGAGGCTCTCTTTACACCGGTAAGCTTGTACTTTTATTTTATGCATCCTCTATGTTATAGATTTTATATGTTGTATATTTTCTGTGGCCATCGCTGTTGGTCATTGGCGTTTTTGTTGCTTTGATGGTAGCAAGTATGTTTCATCAATTTTTATTAATTTGTCTGGAAAAACCCCAATACTTTGCTATAGTTAGATCTGTATTTATGTCAAGCCAACTGTAATGGACTGCCAATATAATGTACCGTGGCTGCTCAGGTTGTTTCTATCTTTACTCTAGAACCAGTTAGGAAATATGATTCCCTAACAACATGACTCTGTGGTTACAATGAAAATCAGTGTGACAATGAATGATAAGTAGTGAGGTTCTTTTTGCAGGAACTCATTGATGTCGAAGGGGATGGAATGGCTGACATGGTTTTCCGCTGTATTCAGGAAATGGATATTGACAATAGAATGATGGTACTATGACTATTTCTTGAGTAAATTGCTTGTGTCATTTTTATTAAACTGGTGAAGTTTAATTATGCGTTTGATATGTTGGGCAGACTGTGTTTAATGTCATATGTTCAACAAGAGATGCATCTTTAAGCAAGTAAAGATCCCTTGGTATAGGAGCACCACTGGTTCAGCAGTTGGCTCCTCATTGTACTGCCCCAAGTACACGGACTCAAATCTCCCATCCCTGAGAACAAAAAAAGAAAAGGAAAAGAGAAAAAAATGTAACAAACAACCAATTGGTGTATTTCCTTATAACATAACAGGCGGTCGTGCATGGATCTATATTTCATGGCATACTTATTCGATTGACAATTAAGCTTTTAATTAACAAATAAGTTACTATATCTGGCTGGTCTGATCTGGTCTCTAGATCATTCAGTGTCAACAAGTTGCATTTCTTATATGTATTTACCAGTTACTCCTCTTTATGCTTCAGCTATTATGATTTCAAAATCTTTTGTCTAGATTACCCATGATGGCTCACATGGTTGGAATTGGGGTTGAGCTATTTTATGATTCACAGTAATAAAATTGTTTAATCAATTGGATCATTCTAACTGATGAGTAATCTGGCAGGCTGATACTGCTTTGGAAGTTTTCCCGGACAAATGCATTCTATTTATGATATTTTGCTTGTGATCCAGCTAGTGCTTTCTAATTCTGAATTGTAGTCTAATTTTACTTTTACAGCTCTACCAGCATATAGTTTTGAGTGGAGGGAGCACCATGTATCCTGGATTACCGAGTCGGTAATTTGTTAAAACATTTTCTGTTTTCTTTGTTCTTTTTCTTTTTTTGTGTGCAAATAACCTATCTGTCATTTCAATTAAACATTATTGTGACTCTGCTTTCCGCGAAGCATATGAAAACTAGAATATTATCTTGACCGTAACATCTTCCTCAGCCTAGAGAAAGAAATACTTGACCGATATCTTTGATGTGGTGCTGAAGGGTAACAAGGATGGCTTAAAGCTGAGATCCTCTTCCTGTATAAATGCTTTTGTTATGATACATGCTAATGAAACTCCACTAACCTAACATGTTTGTAGATGTTTGTCTTGTGTCAACGGAGAAAACAGGTGTGATATATAAAGAAAGTTAAAACTTGCCGGCTTCAAATTATACTATGATCCTTATGAAATCGAAACCATATATTTCATAATATTTGGATGGTTGGGGTACTAGACACCCAAATTTTCTTATTAATTTAGCTATGTAGAGCTAAGTAGTTATATTGTGATTAATTCATCGTAACTACGGCTAAAATTGAATACATATGAGTTCTATATTTACCTGAAATCTTCACCTTTTCTTAGAAGTTAGAAAAGCACTATGCTAGTATGCTGTTTTTTCCGTCTGTAATTCCAGAATACTTTATGGCGAAAGTTGTTATGCTCCATAATTTCCTGGGTGTCCTGGGGTCTTCCATGGGTATTGGGATATGAGTGGATAAGTCGAATGATCTTTCACCCTGTACTAAAAAGAGTAGGAGTGTAAGGACATTATCTGATAGATGACCTTGTGAGTAAATCTTGGATTGTGGATGAAGATGGATACCATTATATATTTTTTTTCTCTGTCATGTCTTGTAAGCAGAAACTGCGCCTGCGTATTGAGGATCCTCCACGGAGAAAGCATATGGTGTACCTTGGAGGTGCAGTTCTTGCAGGAATTATGAAGGTTGATTCTCACTCTATCTCGCTCTTCTTTATATAAGAATTTGGCTTGGATATGAAATGGACAGCATTACCATTCTGAGATGGAGTGACACTTCAAACAATTTTTGGCTTTTCTTTTCCAACCGTTAAATGTTATGGGTAAAACTCATGCAGGATGCTCCCGAATTTTGGATTAGCAGAGAAGATTATCTGGAAGAAGGGGATAGCTTGCCTAAGCAAGTGTGGCCAGGCATAGATTTTGCAGTACAGATTCCATTCTTTTGTGAAAGGAAATTCAGGTATAGCTATGAGAAAAGGCGTGAATTGGCAAGGCGTACATCCTGTGCTGCTACTATAAGCACAGCGATGAGAAACAGGATTTGATACGCAATGGAGTGCTTAACTGTAAGGTGTGGGTTGTATCCTGATGAGCTGAAAACAAAACCTGAATTGACAAAACCTCTTAATTGTATTTTCATGAAACTTGAAACGTAAAGTAATGTGATTCAATATAAGAGACTGTAGGTCAGATTGAACTGCATTTTTACTTACTATTGTGAAGAGTTAAAATGTCATTTATATGGGAGATATAAGCATGAATTATGTAGATGTCGTGGGAAAATATAGGCACATGTAAATCGATGTGTAACATTGGTTTGTACATTTTTTTTTTTTCCATATGAGATTCTTGTTTTCAGCATTTCTTCAACCCTCACCAAAAAAAGAAAAGAAAGAAGCACTCATGCATGCATTGAACTTTTCATTGGTTTCTCTTTCAATTTTTCCTTTTCTTCCTTCCTATAGCAGCGGCTGTTCTCAAAGATTCTGCAGCCTCCTTAAAGTGGTGAGCCAAAAATGAAGTTTGTTCTTTGTCCTGGTCTCTCTCTATGGTAAGGTTTATTGGTGTCGGTCTCTGTTCACCTTCATCCATTAAGCTTTATATTATCATGCACCGTAATTAAGTCATGATAACTAGCTTTATATTATCATTAAGGAAATTTTGTGAGAGATCATTATCAACGTGAGGATTGTTGTTTCGTATAATAATTTGATTGTCTACTTATTTGGCCAAAAGGTTTTGGCGTATGGTCAACCTGAATTGGGCATCTTACTGCCTATAAAAAGAAAGGAATCGTCATCCATTGAAGTTAGGACTTCTAGTTGATCTAATAGTGATTTTTAAATCAAGCAAGCCAAAGGACTCTGTCGATGGATGGTTGATTAGAACTTCTCAAAGAATTTGGTTATTCTTTTTAGCTTACTTGGATAGACTACCAATTAAGGGACATTAGCTTTGATTATGAAAATAGTTAAAACCATGATTACGCAATCCTAATCCCATTACAATCATTTGCAAGAGGATTAGAGGAGTTCCTAATAATCAACTATGAAATGAGAAACACTAAAAAAATTAGGGCAAATGGCTGATTTATATTTAATTTGCGAAGATAGCAAGAAAGCAAATTAGGGATGCCAACCCCTACCAAACAAGCCCTCTAGTTCCTGATTTTATTCTCATGACTAGTAAGTAACCTACCCTCACCCACACTCATACAGTCATATATGTTATAGAAAAAACACTTGAGGTCAGGCATGCACCATCCCCAACCAGAAATTAACGCCTGTCCTTTTACTTTGCTTAAAAGATTAAAACAAGACAAGATGTGTAATAATTTTCTTTCCATAAATGTATATTTTTGAAAAGTGGCTTGAAAATTAATTAATGATTTGGAGTAATTAAATCCAATTTGATTTTGGTGGCTTGAGTATGTAAAACATGGCTACACTACTCCGTCAGTGACCACACTATTGACTAAGCTTAATCCCAATCCAAGGCCCAGAAGGCACTAGTTCAGAATCTTTATATTATCTTGGAGTTATTAGTTAATTTTCATCAAGGGTTTTGTTTTGACAGATTGCTTTGGCTTGGCCTGGTTTTCTTAGCTACGAAAACTCCAAGCATTATCTTCTAAGTTATATATGACATATATGTTATGATCAAAAAACAAGAGAGAGGGAGAGGGAGAGGGAGAGGGAGAGAGAGAGAGATATGCCGCCTAAAAGGTTAAAGAGGAGGAAATGAGAAATGGTTGTAGAGACAAGCACTTCTTTCCTTTGGCAAATCCAAAGTCATCGGCGGTGTCACCGACGACCTTGCCTATGTCTTCTTTCTTGTCTTTCTAGCTCTACTTCTAAACCCTTATTTCCCTGTGGGCCGGCCCAAATTGTCTTTTAGTACAAAGCAGACAGGCCCACCCGTGATTGGGTTCATGTCATGAGAATCATGAAAGAGTTGACGCTTTAGTTAACGACAAAATAAGCACCCTAGAACACAGCTTTAGCTTTGTACAAGGAGATGATTCGCTCGATAAAAACGAAAGGAGATGATTCGGAGGAATATTTTCACAAACTTCCAATCACATGATATTGGATTTCGATTTTGTCTCTACTCTTCTTTCACAATCTGGACAAAATGACAAAACTCACCGGATTAAAAGAGAGAGAACGACCCTCTTCTCGCAATTTTCCCTCAAAAGTTCCCCCCTCCAAAGTCTTCCTTCCAAGTTCCAGCTTTAGCAAACCAGGTGTTCGACGAAACTCCAATACTGAGTGATCTCCCATTGTGATTGTCAAATTTTTGTGGGTTTGCTCCTAACACTGAAAATTCACAACTTTAATCTTTATTTTTCCATTGAAAGAGCTCAAAACGAGCCTTTTGGCCTCTGGGTCCCAAATATGAGCATGACCAATTCTCTTTGTGGAAGCATGGGGTCTCTCAAGAGTGAGAATTCCTGCTCCAAATTTATGCAACCAACTTCTCCAAACGGTGCAGACTCAGTTTCTGAGGCAACTTCTAATGCAAAAACTGCCGCTGCTCCTCCATCAACGGATTTGGAGCCAAATGGAGCATTAACCCCACCAAGCCTGAATTTGCCAGCCGTGAAGTTTGAGTTAGATGGAGAAGTGGAAATCAATTCACCAGACAGTTCTATATGGGAGACCTTTTTCTCTGATCATGTTGAAGGTGACTTCATGATCTCATCTCCTGTGAGAAATCAATCCCCCAGAGCTTATAATGGCAATTACTTTCATGCCCTGCAAGGGCAGAGTACTCCGACTGGGTGTTCTCCTCCTCGAAGCTTGTCTCAGCTTGGGACATTTGGCAGCATAAACCACAAAGGGAAAGGCCAGAGTCCACTTCATAAAGTCGTTAATTCTCCGAATAATAATCACTTCATGCAAATTGAGAGCCTTTCATTGCCATCTATGGATGATTTCTTGGATGATTATGATAGATCAGGAGATGGGTATGAAGGATATGGAGTTACAAAACAATTGTTTGATATGCATAGCTCAGTTGCTCCTCCTCCATCATTGTTGGATGGCTTGTCATTGCAGGGTAGCTCGAGGTTTTGTGCAGAGACATCCTCAGGAGGAGGTTCTCAACTGACTCAAGATAGGGATATTTATAACCAGACTAGCACCATTGAAACTGCACCATTGTCACAGCAACTGCAACAAGAACATCAGCAAGAGAAGAACCAACCATCAACCTCATCAACACCACCACCATCTCAGCAGGTTAACCATGGCTTGATGGTGCCTCTCCCTATCGGTTCTGAACAGGTGAAATTTCTCAAAAATAATAATAGATTGATTTTAATCCACATGTGAGTGTACTGATTAGCTAATACATTAAAAAAAGATCAAAATTGACATTCTCATTACCTTAATCTTTTGGGATAAATTTCACAATTTAAACAGACAAAACAAACGATTTGTTTATTGAAGGATTTAATATTCACTACATATCCAAAAGTCAATTCTGATTTTTAATTTTGTTTCAACAGGATCAGGACAGTGGGCTTCAACTGGTTCACCTTCTTCTAGCTTGTGCTGAAGCAGTGGCCAAGGAAGACTACATGTTAGCCAGAAGATACCTCCACCACCTCAATCGAATCGTCACACCGCTTGGCGATTCAATGCAACGAGTAGCATCTTGCTTCACAGAAGCCTTAAGTGCTCGTCTTGCTGCAACACTAACCACAAAGCCAAGTACTTCCTCGTCATCGCCAAAACCCTTCTCCCCTTTCCCACCAAACTCCCTTGAAATCCTCAAGATCTATCAAATCCTCTACCAAGCTTGTCCTTACATAAAATTCGCTCACTTCACAGCCAATCAAGCTATCTTTGAAGCCTTTGAAGCTGAGGAACGTGTACATGTTATTGACCTTGACATCCTTCAAGGCTATCAATGGCCAGCTTTTATGCAAGCATTAGCTGCTCGACCTGGTGGAGCTCCATTTCTCCGGATAACTGGAGTTGGACCCTCCATCGAATCAGTTCGAGAGACAGGCCGGTGTTTGGCAGAGCTCGCCCACTCTCTCCACGTCCCATTTGAGTTCCACCCAGTCGGGGAAGAACTTGAAGACCTTAAACCCCACATGTTTAACAGAAGAGTTGGTGAGGCTCTGGCGGTTAATTCGGTTAACCGACTCCACCGTGTTCCTAGTAACTATCTAGGGCCACTTCTTGCAATGATCCGTGACCAAGCACCAAATATAGTGACCCTAGTTGAACAAGAAGCTAATCATAATGGACCTTATTTCTTAGGCAGATTTTTAGAGGCTTTGCACTATTATTCGGCGTTTTTTGATTCACTAGATGCCACGTTTCCACCAGATTCAGCGCAGAGAGCGAAGGTGGAGCAGTATATATTTGCGCCGGAGATAAGGAACATAGTGGCATGTGAAGGGAGGGAGAGGACAATGAGGCATGAAAGGCTTGAGAAATGGAGGAAATTAATGGAAGGTAAAGGATTTAAAGGAGTTCCATTGAGTGCTAATGCAGTAACACAATCCAAGATCTTGTTGGGTTTGTATTCTTGTGATGGGTATCGATTGACAGAAGATAAGGGTTGCCTGCTTTTAGGGTGGCAAGATAGAGCAATACTTGCTGCCTCTGCTTGGCGATGTTAAAAATGCTTTAATGAAAGCTGCTTCACATGCATGGATGCTAGCTTTTTCTATACGTGTATGGATTTAAGAAAGAGAATTAATTCTAGGTTCTTTCGTTTATCGGAGTGTTTTTTTTTTTTTTTTCTTTCCATAAATGTTATTTGTTTAATCAATTTCCTTGGCACAACATACAAGAAAGGAAAAGGATGGCTCTTTTTCTATTTGTAGAAAATGACCTTATTATGATCAGGATTAGGTCACTATTTTATTGATTCGTTCTATGTATAATCCTTGTGTTATAATAATATTGAGGAGGAAATAATTGTTTTATTTGGTACAAGATCTTGATACGCGTCTGATTCCCGTCCTTGATGTCGTAACCACTGGACTGTGAACGCTTCTCTCTCATATATTCAGTTGCAACACACCTCACAACACCACAGTTTTTTGTGACACGCCAAACAGCTTTTGCGTTCCAACTCACCTCACAGCACCACAACTTTTTACCTCACAGCACCTCACCACATCTCACAGCACTCCCAAACGCTTACAATGTATGTTGAATTGTCCTACGTAATCAAATTAGATCAATTATTTTATTTTATATTAATGTACAATATAAACATTAAGTTATTTTATATTAATATTATTAATCATCTAATATAACCGTAATTTAGATACGCCAAACGCACCTCACAACACCACACCGCACCACAGTTTTAAAAGTGATGCGCCAAACAGTTTTTTGCGTTCCAACTCACCTCACAGCACCACAGTTTTATAACTCACAGCACTACACCACACCTCACAGCATTGCCAAACAAGCCCATAGATTGATTGTAAGATAAAGCGCAAAAAAAAGAAGACATTTATTTTGTTTTTTCCCCATGATTAATAGTTTGAAGGAGTTACTTGTTCTGCAGAACCTGCCCTTTGGTTATCAATATCATTGTTTGCCCCTGAATCAATCCAAAAGGCATAGTCGCCTGTGAACAGAGGTGACACAGCAGGAGTAAAAGACTATAATCATCGGGTGCATCAAGCTCATTCACGGAATTATTTGGAAAACCTCAATATATAAAGTTGGCAGTTTCAAGGTCACCTTTTGAAATTCCACGCCATAATCTGGCTCAGCCACTAAATCTCAATTACAACTTGCAAGAATTCACAATCAACAAAATCCCAATTGAAAAAAGGGCATTCTTGCAAGTTATAAAGAGAGCATTACAATCTTTTTCTCCCTAATTTCTTCACAAAGAAACTGAGAATCAACAATGTAAGTGATACAATTAACAGCAGATGCTAATGCACAAATCCTAGGAGAATATTGAATTCATAAGTTTGGTTTATGAAAATTATTCATACGTTTTTTTAGCTACAAAAATACAACCAACAACCAATTTTATGGAATGCAAATACATAATGAACACATACACTGAACCCTCCACAAACCAGATCTCGGTGAGAGATGGAACTGTTTTACATTGTTCCCCCAGCTCCAGCAGTAATTTTGCATGCTAAACAAATCAAGGTCACTCTCTTACATAATGGTACATGAACATAGATTCTTCTTTGGGGCCTCATCCACCTTCTTCTCTGTTTAGACAGACAAGCAAACAAATATTTAACTTTTAGTATATTCAATGGAAGCAGAAAAAGACAGAATAATGGATCTACCAGGGGCCAGCAGCCTAGCATGCACCACGCATTAATACTATGCATGTTAGTTTGAGAATATGAGCTAATGCCAAGTTGTCTGAGAAAGAGAGAGAGAGAGAGAGAGAGGAGAAGTAATACTCTAAATATGAATACTAATGATTCATGATAATAGATAAAAGATGAAAATGTTGAATCCATTAACAGTACTATCAGAGAGAGAGAGTATTGCCCAATAATTGAGGAAGGAACTACCTGTTTTTGCTTTTGGTAAAGACGGCTGCACAACAACATGCATGGTGATGACACTCTTTGGAAGTTCGCCAAAAGGTACTCTACACTGGCCAACAGTCTTGTTGTTTTCTAAAATTTTCCCAGCATTTATCAGCTTGATGTCATTTGCAGCTTTAGGTGCAAATTTTTTATCTAAGGCAGAGTAGAATGTTTGGATATCATGTTAGAATAGACAACTCAAACAAGAAGGCAGATTGACATGTAGAACTCCATATGAAAGTACCATAATTTCTCACCCAACAAAATGGTATTCAAAGCCAAGGAACAAACATACGAGTCAATGTATGGAAGGTAACAATATCAAGTTGCAGAAATGTTAACTAAAACTAGTTAATGAGAAGAGCCCGTGATAAGAATAAACTCCTGATTCACTGTGCAAAGACAGGGAATGGTCCCAACATATATCAATATCATGTACTATAAACAAGGGAAATTCCAAGTGTTTGCAATCAAAAGCAAGATTGTCTTGGGCCTCATGTTGTGCCCATGACCAGTGATGCGAGTGTAGTAATTTGCATGAGTCTTCTTTGACTTCCATTGAATCATCTCAAGTGCAAGATGTTTACCATCTCCTGTAACTCTGAATTTTGTTCAAAAAGCTATTCACAGGATGGTTACTTATTGGTTAGTAGTGGTCCAAGCGGGGAAGCTACTCAAAAGCAAAAGTAAGACTCTGCTGTATGACCCATGACATACAAATCCGTGTCATGTCAAACTCACCATTATGATTAGACAACAATTATTATGAAGTAGCCCATCATTATTCTAGTGGGTTGTTCCTTTAGTTATGAGTTATGACTAGATACCTTATTATTGGTGGTTGTTTGAGTGCATAATTCACATATCTCTATCAAATGAAGTTTGATCGACTTGCTTGGAAACGTCCAAAACAAACTTCACAAGGTATGCAGGCAGTAGGCAACAATGCAATAACTGAGCGTATATTTGCAAGACATGCAGGTAGCATTCTAGGACCGATATAAATTAGGGATTGGCACCATAATATCTAATGCCTGTACTATTCAGAGAGTTTTTTTACAACAAATCTAATGTGCATATATATCATCCTCATAAATAGCTTCTTTTTCATTCTAGGAAGACATTTTTTCATGGTGTTGTTGCTTGGCAGGAAAAATTTAAATACAATCGAAACCTTCAACATTTGCATGAAGTGGCCACTCTCAAGACTCATACTTCTCTTATCTACCATCACACCAGACCAAGGCCTCTCCAATTTCACTCATGTTTGAAAATCAGTGCAATAAAGTTAACAAATGTCTAATTACGTTTCTGTACTGTTAAAGAGAAGAAAACACATGAGCAGTACATAAACAATCAAAAAAGAGAACTTAAAGTTCTTACTTGGAAATAGGAACACCGGGTGAGAGCACTTGCAAGAAGGAAAGCATAGAGAATAATTCAAGGAAAACAAATTGCTTTCACATAGACAAACATTAACTATGGAATCCAGACCATTCAGTCCATATATACTAACTAAAGAAAAGGGAAATAGAAGAAGTGAATAGTATCAAAAAAAAAATAATGACATCTAGGGAAAGATCGTTGATTAGATGTGGATGTAAATAAGTAACACCGAATACAAATATGAAATTGAAGACACACTCAAAAGAAACTGTGGCGCTTCATTGGACACGGCCATGAGGCCCATGACCCAAAAATGGGGAAAAAAAAAGAGAGAGAAGAAAAAAGGCAATTTGCACCCAAACATTCTTTGTTCATGTGCATGATTAAAATATTGCATTTCAGGCATACAGAAATATTGAAAATACTAGCACATATGTCATCAAAAGATGCAATTTAGTTACTTCTTAAAACAAGTCGAAGTAAAACATGAGTGATGAATATGTCAACTATTAACTGCCTTACTCAAAGATGAATGCATATCAGTAAGCAGCCGATATATTTCTTTCATGCGTACGACTTTGTTTCATAGTAAACCAAAATTAATGATTTGTTACCAGCATACACTAAATAGAAACTGTTCATCATCATATCAATCAACATAATTACTGGGGGAGAGTCAATTTCCACTGTTTTGTGCCTTGAAGGCATGTGAAAAACAGGACATAAACTATTGACTAGTATAGATGCAACTTGGTGAAGGCCTTAACAAAACAAATTCATCGTCCAATTTCGTGCACAGAACCATGCATAAAAATAAAAAGGAGGAGACAATCATTTAAGGCAAACCCCAAAGAAAAACTATAACTCGAGCAGAAATTTAACAAAATTAATTTCGTAAACCATGAAAAATAATAAAATAATCTAACTCCTGACCTTTAGGCCACTCAAAGACAATTCTCTCCTTGAGCATGGCCACCGTAGATGCAGGCGAGTACCTGAAGGGTCCGATATCGGATCCATCATACAATCGAAATTTGAGCTCTACCAGGTCCTCCTCCGGCATTGGGCCTCGCTGAAACGCCCACCAACGCGTCTAGACCAGCGGAAACCTCTCTTCAAATGTCAGCAATACCCGATGCACCACACACACACACCACGGAAGCTCACACAAGTAAGCAAAGTATCTCTTGGCGATTCCTTCCAGTATGTAAATGTAATACACAAACACCAATAAGTTCCCCTGTTTGGAGCCCAAGAAAATGCAAGAAATTAATAGAAACCATAAAACCTCAAATCAAAAAAACTACTCAAGAAATCGAAAATTAAAAATGAAAATCAACCAACAAAATAACTGAATACCTCAAAACGAATCGAGAGGTGCGTTTCTGAGTGAGAGAGAAAGAGAGCCGAGACTGAGAGAATCTCTGAGCGATTGAACCCGAAAATGGTAACCCTAACCAAAAAAGGTCTTGGACCCGATCTCGACGATCTCTGTCTTTATACTAATTTTTGCTTAAATTTTTTTGAACAGTTCAAAGACATCATTATCTTAGCACCAGTATTTTAAGATTTGAAAAATGAAAACAGTTCAGAATATACTTACTAAACAAAAACATGTAGACAAATTAAAATTATTGGCTTTTGTGAAATTAATTAAAATAATTGGTAATTACGTACGTACGGCTTGCATTTGAAGTTTACCTATTAATTAATTACAGTAATTAAATTCCTTGGAAAATGGAAAGGAACTACCTACTAGGCTACTATTATTATTATTATATATTTTTGTTTTTTGAGTTTGCGAGAACAAAAAAAATGAGAATTTAAGCCGCAGACTAGTCACAGTCGTACTCAAATTCAATCACAGGTATGAAAGTTTGTGCCTCGGCGGCAAATCGTGGTAGCTATATGGCCATATGGAATGGGCCCAGGGGACTTTGTATCCTTTGTGCAAATGCGAAGCGAACCGATTGTTCCTCGCCACCATCCGCGGGCCCAGGAGGCTGTTACCCCCAAATGACAAAACCATAACCAAAAACTCTTGGTTGAATTGCATTTAATTACAAACGATCAACAGACACCAAGTGCGCTTTTGACTCGGAACTTCTCAAGCATTCCAATGCTGGGCCCTAACAAAGCTTCTTCGAAGGCTGAAATCTCAATGGATTTTTTCTTTGATAGGCAAATCTCAATGGATTTTGGGTTTAGTTAACGGCGAGAACATGGTGATTGTTTCTTTGGTGAATTGATTAAACATGTAAAACATTTGCAGTCTTCTTACTTTCTTTAATTTATGGTATCACAACCCCCTCGCCCCATTTTAGCCTTAAAGTGGAAAATTGAACCAATTCTTTGCCCATCATTTGAAGTAATCTGCAAAGACGCAGCACATATAAGAAAAGAGGAATCTAAAACATTGAAAAGACATAAACGCATCAAGCATATACCTTTTAACTTGTGTCCTGCAGAATAGGATGCCCCATTGAGTTCCTATAACTGAATATCTTATCCACAGCTACTTGTTGGTATTCTGGTAAAGTGTGTGCACTATACCGGAAGTCATCAAAAACCAAAAATCCAAATTCATCCACACCTGAATACCTGATACTCCTATCCTAGTAAGTTTGAGCTGCGCGAGGCTAAGCCTATTTGGGCTGAACCCATGAAGAACTTATATAACTGATGGAACTGTATGCATCAATTCTCTGAATGATCATGCGGTTACAATAGTAACAAGAAAATGAAGCATCTAAATGTGTGAATCTCACTACCCTGAAGTTCATCTTCATCAATTAGATGATTAGGACAGTTTTCACCTTTCTTTTCTTTGAGCTACAGAAAGACTGAAGTTCAACTTCATCAATTGTGCCAAAATCAGTTAGAAAAATGCCGTATGCTGCGAGCCTACGAATATCACGAGGGATAGGAGATTGCCACAGATCATCCCACCAAGCTGGAGGGAGAAGTGGCGTGAAAGCACATTGATTAGGCTGGTTGCGGCAACTTAATGGACCCGCAAATCTGTTCCATACATGTCCCCATCCAACCTGCAACCTTAAACCATCTCTTAACAGATTACTCTGGAAACTGCTTAAGAATGAAAAACTTGAATGAGCAAAGTATTCCCCTGAAAAATAACACAGAAATTATCAGATGTGGAAGGAGCATCCTGCAAAAGCAATAATTCCTTTTCTACGGACAAATGATCAAAAAATGGGTGACGGAGGGTCGGGGGGCAATGGTTCAGAATTACCAAGATGGTTTGCTGCAGCCAGCGCTGCAATCAACTGAGCATAAGTAGTCCCAACACGCTTATGAGCCCCAGATACAACAGCATGCTTTGCACGTGATGCAAGGAAGAAGTCCACAAATGCAACCCATCTAGGTGCAGGTCCCCAGTCCTTCACTCGAAAATCTAAACTATGCGAATTATTCTTTTGAGCAATATCTCCTCTGAAGTGTTTGTAATCAAAACGAAGAACCTGGAAAGAAACATCTGAATTAGAACGAACCAATGTGAAAGTTTAAAGTGTGCTAGTGCAACCTTAAAGTGCTGATTTGAAATTTCAACTCGGAATAGGTTCTAATGAAGATAACTAACTCAACCGGAAAAGGACGAGGATAGTAGCAAGTTAGAGATTCAGATACATGAAGTGTGTCGTACATTACCATGCAATTGGTGACAAACTGTCATTTACAAAGCATGGGAATTTAATTACCTCTGCAAATTCACTTATATTCTGAGCAAGAGTGTTTACAAGAGTGGGAGTATCTGATACTAAAACCACTCTAGGTTTTGAACCATTAGGTAATGTCATCATGGCTTTTCTGACACAACTCAATGCTGCCTGTAGAGCTCTCACAGACCTGAAATGAAGGACACAAGAACAGCATTATTGATTGGCTGAAGCCATTCGAGGCGCACCTACACATGATATAGCAATCTGTCCGCTTCTGTTTCTTGAGAACCTTGGTCATCTTCTTAAGGCATATATGTATGCCAGTTTAACCATGCAATCCAGCTCTTATTCTACATTGAAACCAAAAAAGAAAACGAGGAGGAAAAGAAACCCAATCCTTTTCCTTTCTCCCGTTCTGTTGAGATGTAGATTGTATACATCCTTCTTATTTAGTCAACACCAAGTTCTCATTTGTATCAATCACATTATTTCTAATGCAAATGTCTACCCACCCACTGTAAAAGCACATTCATAAGAAATGAACAAAAAAAGGCTGTAATACCTATTCATAAGCATCCGCATATGTAACGAAATGTCAGGATCCCTCCCACCACTAAGAACCCAATTGACTGCCTCTTCAACATCCTTTGAAGGGGATATAAGAACTTTCATCAGCTCCCCAAAAACATTTGGCCGAGAATGGAGAGAATCTGGCTTTCCAAATAAATCAGAAGCAGCATTCCTCATCTCAGGGTGTACATTCTTCAAGAAAAACTGACTGGCCACAGCATCTGTTGTGTTTTGGAACCTACAGCAGTATGGCTAGTAGTGTCACAGTGAAGGCCAAGAAAAACTGAGTTCAGCATCAAAAGGGTTCTTGCTTTACCATATGATAGGTTGCTTCCATTTCTTCCAATTGCTACATAGGACATCTGTTTCTTTTGGTTTCTCAAACTCATCCACCCTAATTACCAGATGCCTTCCATACTTGTTCACACAATTATTTTGCCTCCAAAGATGCTTTAATTCTCTCATCGTAAAGGAACGGCTAGAATAAGAAATGTGATCTCCAAAAGGATATTTGCCCCTGAAGAAATTGAGTCAATAATCAGAAGAAATGGAAGCAAAAACATGACATAATAACTAGGTAAACCCTGACTTTTGTATAACGCAAATACTGCACTTCATCTTTTGATCCTATGAATCTAATTGTATGTTATCCCACAAGTTTTGCATAGGATGAACTGTGAAACAAGAGCATATAATGAAGCAAACTATCACATCAACAGAGGAATAGCGTAAACTTGAGTCGCACATGATAGAGAATCTAGAATGCCATAATATAAAAACTGCATCGCAAATAAATGAATAATTCAAATTGTTTACTGATTATGCCAACATGGAAACAAAAAACAGAAAGGCCTAAGAAAGAACCAATATGCCTGGTCTGCCCAATTATCAGCGATCGGTTCAGCAATATGCTCAAAGCAACAGCATTTAAAAGCTTGTACATCTCATTGCCAAAACCTGCTTCTGATGCTTTCGCCAACACAAAACCATGCCCACAGAACTGCTCTGGAGGAAGATTGCGGACTCTTGAAGCACCTGAGATTCAATTAAATGTATGAGGCACTCCAATATAACTCTTCAAGAACACATAACATAGACGAACTCCTAGCACTTTTCGATCATGCAATGAAAACAATTTTGTATAGAGCTTCAGTATACAAAAATTTAGTAATGCATATATCATTGCATTCCTTTATTTAAAGCTATCATACATACAAGGTTTCTTCTCAGAATTTTCCCTCGTCAGGCAAAGACAGTACCTACTTAATTAGTTTAATCATTTGTAATCATATCTCTTCTATACCTGATCACTCTCAAGAAATTGTCAAATATTATTAAAATCAGATCTAGCCATTGATTAATCAAACTTTATAGAGTACATTTGCATATAGTCATATACGATGTTATCATCCTTATCTCCTACACACCAGAAACTTATCACAAACAAAATTGCTTACAGATAAGCATAAGGTCATGGAAATAATCTGGATAATTGAAATAACAGGCTATATACTAAAGACGCTCGAGTTTATTTCCGCGTCCTATAAATTCTCAGCAACCAAACATAGTTACTGTACCGTTCATGTCAAAGTGATGTTGAATCATACGCCTAACTCTGAGACTCTCCTTCCAAGCTCCTCTGCTGAAAGGTTTGCCCATCTCCTCCACCGTAGCACGCGATTTCTTGTATTCCTCACCGCTTTTGCTCTTCTCGCTGCGATTCTCCCGATTGCCATCGCTCAGGTCGGTAGTGTTCGAGGCTGAATCTAAATCGAACTTGTTCGTAGGGAAATCCACGGCCGGCGGAGGATCAACGGATCTCACGTTGAGTATCAACAATCCGACGACGGTGAAAGCTGCACATGCTATGAGTAGTGTGGGAACGACACGTCGTTTTTTTTCTGGATTCTCTATACCTCATTTTTTTTAACTGTGTGTTTTAGCTTCTGTCGTTGGGATTATGAGCTTGTAAGTATGGAAGTTTTTTTGTGAGTGAATGTAATGATAGAAAGCTTATCAGATCTGGAAAAAGCAGAGAAGGAAGAGAGGAGGCCGTCGGTGGAAATTTGTGTTTATTTTCGAGATGTATGGCCACTTGGCCAGCATAATTTTCACTCTGAAATTACCTTCTTAAGACAGGATTAATCTTTCTAAACATTTTCATTATGAATGAAATAATTGATATCGGAGGTATTTGGTCTTTGCGTCTATGGTGTTTGGATCTCCATTCGTCCAGGTATGGGACAGGGCCAACACATAAAGGATTATCAATGAATCTGCTGATACAGATAAGGATCCAACTCATTGAAAGACCCCTCGAGTACAACCGATGTGGGTGTCGACTCAGTAAAATGGGAGTATTGATACGAATATCCCACATTAGTTAGATATGAGAGTTGTGATTTATTGAGAAATATCTTCCTTAATCAATCAACATATTAGCCTGCAAAAATAAAAGAGAAAATATGATAAATTAATATTGATTGCATATTTGCATGCAAAATTCAAAGAATTAATGAAAGATAAATGTAAGAAAGTGCTATTCAACATTAAACAAATTTTGTCATTACAAGTTAATTTTATAATTATCATTTTATTAGTTCGATTTGAAAAGGAACCTCATCACTAGATGGCACAACTCCATCTGGTTAATTGTGTGCCAAAAAATAAAAATAAAAACTCCGTCTGGTTAACGGTCAACCAACAGAACTCTCTCAGGCCAACCAATTCTACTCCTACAGTTTCCTCCCGCCACTAAAACACAACAAACGACGACCATTTCAAAATCCTTAAATTAAATTTATTAATTATCAATAACAACACAACAATTTAAATTTAAAATAACAACGGATAATTCTGCCTCTTTTCGCGCATCTCCACGTCTCTCTCAAAACAAACTCCTTTCATTCCCTTCACAAACAAACAGGAAAACCAAGTTCCACCGTCTTCGAAATGGGAGAAAACCATCAACCTGACAAGACCTCTAGTTTTGCCTGTAAAGAAGATACTGCCTCTTCCACCGCCACCGTTCCCGAGTTTCCGCAAGCGAACTCGCCAAAGCTTGGAGAGCCAACAACAGAGGCACCGACGTATTCAGAGACCAAGGAGGGGGAAAGTGAGAAATCGGAGGAGAAGACCGATCAGATTGAAGAGAAACCAGCCGAGGAAGCTCAACCACCTCCTTACAGTCTCGAGAAGGCATTGGAGGATATAGATCAGTTCGTCTCAAACTTTCCCGCCAAAAAAAAAGAGGAGAATGACAATCCATTGGAGATCCCGGCGTTTGTGGAGAAGTTCTTGGATCTCGTGGAAGAAAATATAGAGAAGTACGACTCCAAAGCTGATCAGGAGAAGTCGAAATGGTGTCAGGTTGCGGAGGAGAATGCATTATTCATTGAGGCCTTAGATCGGATATCGAAGCTGAACGCCGCGGTGGTTGAGTTCAGATCGGACGCCACTCACGGTTCGCTGATCAATCGAGCCGGCGGCCTTCAACAGAGAGTAATGTCGTACTTAGAGGATGAATTCAGGTTGCTTCTAGAAGATTCTGGAAACAACGACCATGATCGTGGTGGAAGCGATGGAAGTGCCAAATTGAAGCACTCAGAATCCGATCATTGCAATCTAAGAGAACCTGAGTCCGAAGATGGTGATTTTCCAGGGTATACTGAAGAGGTTTTATCAAGTTTGAATCGGATCGCAAAGGAGATGATATCGGGAGGACACGAATCTGAATGCTGCGAGTTGTATATGGTCGCGAGAAGGGAAGCGTTTGATGAGTGCTTGATTAATCTAGGATTCGGGAAGATCAGTGTCGACGACGTGCAGAAGATGCAATGGGATGCCCTGGAGAATGAAATTGCTACGTGGAGCAAGACCTTCAAGCAATGTGCCACCGTGTATTTCCAAGGCGAGAGAAAACTCGCCGATGGGATTTTCACGGACTATCCATCAATCGCGGGGAGTCTGTTCAGTAATCTAACGCGTGGCGTGTTGATTCAGCTCCTCAATTTCGCAGAGGCGATCGCCATGTCAAAACGCTCCGCTGAAAAGCTGTTCAAGTTTCTTGATATTTATGAGACCTTGCGGGACAGTCTCCCAGCCACGGACGGATTGTTCGAGGAGGAATCCACTAAAGAGCTTAAGACTGAAACGACAACAACCAGGTGTCGTATTGGTGAGGCTGTGATTTGTATATTCTGTGATTTGGAGAACTCGATTAAGTCCGATACAGGGAAGACTCCGGTTCCAGGCGGTGCCGTTCATCCGCTCACACGCTACACCATGAACTATCTAAAATATGCTTGTGAGTACAAAGACACACTTGAACAAGTCTTCAAGGAGCATTCAAAGATCGAGAGAGCTGACTCTTCGAGGAGGTCACAGTACGATGGCCAAGACAACGAAACGCCGGAGCAGTCGCCGTTTTCGAGTCAGTTGACGAGGGTTATGGACTTACTGGACGCGAATCTCGAAACGAAATCAAAGCTCTATAGAGACATTTCATTAAGCTCAATTTTCATGATGAACAATGGCCGCTACATCTTGCAGAAGATCAAAGGGACGGCGGAGATCCACGAAGTGATGGGTGAAACGTGGCGCAGGAAGAGATCGTCAGATCTGAGGAACTACCATAAGGGGTATCAGAGAGAGACGTGGAGCAAGGTTTTGGGTTGTTTGAGTCACGAAGGATTGCAAGTGAATGGGAAAGTAGTGAAGCCGGTGCTGAAAGAGAGGTTCAAGAGCTTCAATGCTATGTTCGATGAAATTCACAGGACACAGAGTTGTTGGATCGTGAGTGATGAGCAGCTTCAGTCGGAGCTTCGGGTATCAATATCGGCGGTGGTGATTCCAGCATATCGGTCTTTCTTGGGGAGGTTCTCACAGCACTTGGACGCAGGAAGACAAACAGAGAAGTACGTGAAGTTCCAAGCTGAAGATATTGAGAATGCCATTGATGAGCTCTTCGAAGGAAACCCAACGTCCATGGCGAGGAGGAAACCGTAGGCATCACCAGTGCAAGCATATTGTTGAAGGAGGTGGACCAATCAATCGAAGCCACGAAGGATGCTTTGGTCATTTCTGATGTGGACGTGGTCAAACAAATTTTATTTTGTTTTTTAAAATCTTCTTTTACAGCGAAATGGCTCAAGTACCCCTTTCTGTCGAGCAGAAGCAGCTACTTTAGTTTTCTGTGTAGTTTTGTGGTATTGATTGTTTTAATAATATTATACACTATTCTCTGGGACAATCTTTGCTTGCATTTTCCTTTTGAATATTAACAGTGCCATAGAGGCATCGACCTGCCTCTGGTGATTTGGTTGTAACCACGCCCAGGGTATATGACAAATGTCTAGCGAACTGTAATGTTCTTGTACACCATCAAATAATGAAATAACAGAGATGTTTTTTCTTGATTTTTTTAATTTTCTGTTGAGATGAAATGAATGCCGCACCATTGTCTTTTAAAAAAAATCATTGCATCCACGCGTTGGAAGTTTCTCAATATAGTGCATGCATCGCCAATTCTCGTTAATACATATTGTTTGTGATCAGTATTGTTATGCAATATTATGAAATATGAAAACTTTAACAATTCGCTCTAAATTCAAAAAGGTGTACAAATATAGAGAGAGAGCAATTTCAATTGTTCCATTGAAGAGCATAAACATATTGGATATATATATATATATATATATATATATATATATATATATATATATATATATATTTCACCAAATAGTAAGACCATTATAATTCGGACAAAGTTCAAAAAATATAAGATGGAGGTGAAAGAGAAACCTAACCCAAATCATTTGAGGAATTGTTCACTCTGAGTTCAAGGGTCGCACGACTTTATCCTTATGAAAATGGTTTTTCAATGGTTGAGATTGAGCTTTTATCTTATAAACCACGTCACTTGTTTCACCAAACAATGTGAGATTTTTAAAGCAATGCTTATAAAAAAATTTTAAAAAATCATTCCTATACTTCTAAGTAGACTATACGGATCAAGGTCCTCATAAACAGGTGGAGATCTTTTTAGAATCGAGTATATGTTCTGTTATTATATTATAATTTAAAGAAATAGGGTATGTAGGTGAAAGAAAAGTTGGGTCAAACCACTTCAAATATTGTTTGTTTTTGGATTTAGGTCAACACAACTTTTTTACTTATAACAAAAGCACCCCAAGTATTTGGGGTTTAATTTTTATCTTTTTTCACTTGATTTTCACATGGCAATATGGGAGTTTTTAGTCCCAACTCCTACCTAACAAAGACTTGATTTCTTTGGGCTATGAAGTCATTGGAGGTTTTTTTTTTTAATTGCGAGATAATAATTATTAATAATAAATTAAATGATGGTGCAAACAAATGCTTATGCTGGTTGCAACCGTTCGTCCTTTCCCCATCTGCTTGCGAACGTCAAGTTATGCAACGGCGTCGCTTTTGGCTGCAAAGTATACTCTAAAATGCGAGGGTACTTTAGGGATTGTCTAAAGAACCAGCATAAAAACACCACCGTACTTTGCGAACCGGAGAAGCTAAAGCCAAGCCCGGAGTAGTACCACAACCTGTTACGTCTCTCTCTGTCTCCCTCTCGCCTTCTCTATCTGTCGGAAGCCGGTGGAGTTTGACGGAGCGTCTGAGCAGGGTTCGAATAGCTCCAGTTCGTGAAGTTAGCGATAGAGGAAAAGAAAAGAAAAAAAAAATCTACTGATGACTTCACCAACCGAATTCTGTTCTTCAAATCCGCCCTAATTCTGCCGAAGTCCGTGAGCGGAATTTAAAAGGAGTGAGAAATCCTCCCTGGCTGTTGATTTGTATTGTGCCCCTTCCGCATTATTCTTGTCAGGTCCCTTTACGCCACCTTCTTTGTTGTTTTCTTATGATGAGTTTAGTGTTGATTTCGGGTCCTCTTTTGTTCTAAGTTATGAGCTTTTCTTCTGCATGTTGTTGTTAGGGGGTTAGTTCGTGTTATTGACATTGAATTTCACTCTATTTTGCTATGAACCTCTGATTTTTAATTTGATATGAACATCTGACTTTTGGTTGTAGTTGTTTTTTGGTTTTTAGCTTGAACATATTTAAGCTTCAACTATGTCTGTAGGCATTAATTTAAATACATAAATCATATTTAGATGGCCATGATTGTGACAAAGAAGAGTCATTCTTCGGCTTAGTTTAATGTTATACCGAAAAAACAAAGAGGTTTGGAAATAAGTTATTTGATAGAGAGTAGGAATAGTGTCTATCAAAGATGGGATAAAACCTACAAGATGGAATGGGCATGCTGGACGTAGAGGCAATGGTAAGATTGCGAGAAGAACTGAGAAAATTCCTGCTGGAGATTGTAAAATAAGAAGGGTTTTGGAATAGTGCCTATCAAAGATAAGATGATAGATAAACCTTTACGATTACATGGGAATGCACAACTTAGGGATAGTGGAGAGAAAGTAAGAAGAATTGAGACAATTCAAGGGGGAGATTGTATCTAGAGAAGGGTTTTCTAATATGGCCTATTTACAGTAAAATCTGAGAGACGGTGTGCATGCGCAACGTAGGGATAACGGCTAGATAGTGACAAGAATTGAGAAAATTCAAGTAGGAGATCGTAAAAATAATAGAGGGGAGCAAAAAGCGACGTGTGTGGATGTAATAAGAAAGAATATGAGCTCAACAGGATTAGTGGAAAGTAGCTCTAGGTGGGAGCCAATGGCAAAAGAAAATCCATGTACTGGTTTCAGCTTGTCTTCTCTTATTTATTCATGTGACCGACCCCAGACATCCTTATAGCGAGGCTCACTCACATTTAGTAGTAAGCTAATTTTGGATTGCTCTTATGGTAATAAAACTGATATTTCTTTGTTAGATGTATCTTACATTTAATGTGATACATTTCATATCAGCAATTGCATATCTCGAGTCAATACAACTGCTATATCAAAATGGAATAAAGAATATTTGATACAAATATTTGTACTGAATAATAGTATTCAAATCGTATAAATTTTTTATGTCATAGTGCACAAAATTATGTGCCGTAGATCACAAGATACCAATGCTCTTCTTTCAATCTCCACAAAATTTCAGTGAGGGAATAAGGGCATTTCATGCGTCGAGGTTTCAATGCGAAAGACAACTAGAGAAAATGTGAAATGGTATTAAATATTAATTACCATGTCATCAGCTTGCCTCATGATCTTCGAAAGTTCAAACAAATAGTTGCTAAATTGCTAGGTGATGGGATTTAACCCTAAAATAAATTTGGCTATTTTCTCGTGTGTTTACTATTTTGAATTGTTCCCTTACATTCTTGGTTGTAATACATTTGGAATATAGGATACAGATCTCCAGTCCACGCTAGAAAACATTTGTGATTTATGTTCCTAGAGGTTATTTTTAGATATTTTTCGATTATATAAAACAATTACGATATATGACTTGATGTGTAGAAAATTAGAAAATCGATAAGTTCGATGATACACAGTTCGGCGACTATGCCTGTCGCATTATTAGATTTCTGTTCAAGGTTATGTATTATTAGCTTTTCATCTAAACATCCAAACATGTTGAAGTTTTTGTACATGCCCTTATATAATCCTGAACGGTTACCTCTTAAATGACCCAACCGCACTTAAATTACATATAAAGAAAGGTGACACTTAGTAGACAAAGTTCGTGTAGTGGACACATGTTCCGGGAAGGGTAGATGTAACCTTACTCCCATGTTGCATTTAATAGACCGATGCCTGTAGATTTTGTTTCACCTAAGAAACATTTAATGGTTTGTCTTCCATGTAGGGTAATAATTATATACATAATTCTCTTCAGTTTATGGCATAACTTCAGCGATCATGCATAATATTCACTTAGCTCTTGTTTATTAAACCACTTATTTTTCTGATGTCAAGCATTTTTTCCTTCTTAAAGGTCTACCTCGCACTTTGCTAAGTTGGGCAAATAATAATCAGAATCGATGGGAAGTACATTTAATCCACACATTTTAGTGGACAAGCTGGCCAAGTTAAACAATTCACAGACGAGTATCGAAAGTATCCTCTTAATATATGTTGCACATGATGCTCGCTTCCAACATAATTCTTTCTTTTTTTTCCTTTTTTTTTGAGATAATTTTCTTTACTGGTCTCGCTTTTTAGTGGTGTCAAATTTCTATCTGGATATTTTGATCGGGAAAAGCACATGACTGATATCTTGTTTACTTCTCCGTAATTTCGAGTTTAATTTTGTGTTGTTGAGAGATTTATTGTTAAAACTCTCTGAAATTCCTCTGAGATGAATACTTGGCTACTTGACTTACATCTTTTAGTTCCATTTCAAGTTGCATCTTCATTTGGAATGCAATCAATCATGCTACTCATTTTTTAAACTTCTTTTAAAGGGTAAAACTCTATCCTACTATTTGTGGCCCCTGAATATTACTTATATTTGCTATCTATTTCCCGTTGTCTTTTTTAAGGAGGGAAAAAAATGCTTTTCATGGTATCAGGCATCCCGGTATTTATTGGTAAGGTATATCTATAAACAAGCATGCGTATGTATAAACATGCATATGTTCATTATGTGTCGTGCTGCTGCAGTCGATGATTATCTCTGGTAGATCATCCTTTGTTTAAACCCTTGATGTACCAAGCGCTGTCTCATTGGTGTATTTTCCACATGAATAAGGCTAAAAAAGTTGTTGAGACATGGGCCAGACAGTTTCACTGTTCTCCACGTGAGCAGAGATTGGCCTTTCTATATCTAGCCAATGATATTTTGCAGAACAGCCGGCGAAAGGGTATTGAGTTTGTCGGAGAATTTTGGAGAGTTCTTCCAGACGCTCTTCGTGATGTAATCGACAATGGGGATGATTTTGGAAGGAATTCAGCATTACGACTGGTAAATAAATCTTTTATTCGATTACTTGCCTTATGCGCAGTTATGTTGTTGCATGAGTTTTAGTTTGATGATGAATTCTGTGGCCTTGTGTTTGTATGTTTAGAGGAAGATAAACTATGCTTCTTTCACGAGAAGGATAAACTACGGTTATAGTTGTTAAATGCATCTCAAGTAAAATAAAACCAAAAAGAATGTTATCTTCAAGCTGAAATGATTATGTTATTTTTGAACATGTGTCCTTGTTTACTATTCCTTTTATTATTGTGCTAGGGATGGGAAATAATTATAACTTTACTAATTCTCAAATTGTCTAATAGCTCCTCTTGCGTGATAGAAGTTTTATATGTCTCCCCTTTTTTAACTGCCAATAGCTTTGGGGAGTTGCGTTACTGCCAACGCTCTTAATTGTTTTAAGTAGTTCCGTGATTCTTAGCAGCAAAATGATATTCTAATCTACGTCCAATAGAGTTTACCGATGAGGTATTCCTGGTGGCATATAACAATTCGTGTGGAGAGAGTATAAGTTTAGAGATATTATGGATTATTAAGTGAATTACCTTAATGTAGCTAAATTGCTAAAAAACACTTTAGAAAATTACCAGGTAAGTCATTAAGAAGTTGGTTGCATTTGAAGAGAATTTGAATTGACCTTGCTCCGGATTTATCATTAGGATAGATGTTATGCTGAAAATTTCCAATTTCAGGTCATCAGTTTGGTCTAACCGTCTAACTTGTTACTGATTCAACAGAATGAAAGTTTTATTTATAAATCACTGAATTGTTGTCGACTTGTTCTCTTCTGCAATTTTGAAAAATTTTAGTGTACAATATAAATGGATGTTGAAAATAGTTACCCACTGACAAATGCATCTCCTGTGCACTAGATCATGATATGCTGCTATTTCCCATCCAGTAAAATTTCTGAAGCGTCCATTTGCCCTGAATTTATAATGGAGAGAAATATTCCTAAGGATATAGCAGAATAATTTGTTGCCCTAGATAAACTCAAGGTGTTATTGGGGTGTGAGAAAGTTAGAGAGAGAGAAGGATTGGACCCAAATGAATTTCCAATGGTTCATCAGCATTCAATGGAAGCCACTTTTTCCCCCGGATATACCTACAAGTCTACAACTGGCTAACACATCTGAAGATGGAAGTTCGTCGCAGCACCTTTCCTCACAATCTATCGATAGGCTTAAATTAACATTCTTCTATGTCCATTTTCCATTTTTGTGTGTGAAAATGTGAAATTGCTCGCCATATATGCGACAAAGCAATTAGTGTTGGTTATCAACTTTACTTTAAAGCCTGAAAAGTGAAAACTAATATTCTGTGTACTCTTGCTGATATATGTTCTGGAAAGAGTAGCTGATATATTCTGCATGTGTTCCCACTACTAGATACTGTGATGAGTATATAATATTCTTTTGGTCGCACTGGAACACTTACATGCAGATTGGTATATGGGAAGAGCGAAAAGTATTTGGTTCTCGGGCACAAATGCTAAAGGAAGAGCTTCTGGGAAGGCATGCGGAAAAGAGTAAGAGAAATGGGAAGAATTTGGGCCTCAAACTGGTAATTCTAATTTCTATGCTGACTGTATTTTACTTGGTTGTTCCTTCAAAAAAGAAAGTCTTATTGCTTTCTGCCCTTATTTCCTCTGGATGAACAGAAGCAGCCAGGTGGAAATACACTGGACAAAATAGTTTCAAGTTATCAAGTTGTTGACGGTGGCCAGTTGGATGAAAATGTTATATTGAGCAAATGCAGGAATGCTATTAGCTGTCTTGAAAAAGTTGTCAAGGAACCTAGTGGTGATATTAACTCAGGTATGACCTGCATTGGGCATCATATTCAAACCACAACAGAGTTTGGTTAAGTGCGTTTTACTTGATCAAAATTGTCACCATGTTTTGTGCACATGCTACCCTAATTTTTATTGATGTTCACATCCTCTATTGTAATGCATTTTCACCAATATTGCGTTCATTTTTCTGTACTACTAGGTATACTGCAGACACTTTTTTTCCCAGAAACTTTTGGTATAACTTACTTGACGTTGGCATGGATATTAACTATAGCTTCAAGCTCACTGTCACTGCATTCTAAATGATATGAACAGACAGAAAATTAATCTGGCCAATGGAGCATGTTTGTGTATTTTAGTTTATATGCTTTTGCCTTGCTTGACTTGGAACAGAATATGCAATCTTTTGTTGAGGTGGATGTTTCACAGCGCTAAACTAACCTAGGATTTGAAACTAGAAGTTGAACTTTTCAAAAAATACAACATCTTCTATTTTGTTTGGTGGCTTGTTTTGTGTGTGTGTGTGTGTTTTGGGGTGCTGCCGGAAGAGATACCTTTGTTCTCAAGGGTTCTAGGAAAGAGAAACTCATGGTTGTGGTGGTCAGGTACAATAGAATGAAGTAATGATTTCATACTTTCATCAAATGGCAATTGGTTTTTGTCCTGTTGTAAAAGTTAACTCCAACTCCTTTAATGAGCACCTCTAGCAATTTTCTTGATCTTCCATAAATTTTCATCTGTATAACTTTGATTTTGAAACCGAAATTACTGTACTTACCTTGTTTTCAACAGGTCGTTTGCATGGAGCTGCATTTATGGATGAGGTGAAGGGGCAGCATGCTATATTGGGGGAGTGTATTGATCAACTGACCGCAGTTGCATCATCAAGAGCAAATCTTGTCTCTATTATGAGAGAGGCTTTGCACGAGCAGGTTGGTTTTCAGATTAGTTTAAGTCAACAGTTACACTTTGTAGTTACAGTTGCTGATATAATTTTTTTTTTATCTTAACAGGAATTCAAGCTGGAAGAAATTCGTAGTCAGCTTCGGGTTTGTTATACTTTTGTTATCGATTAATTTTTCTCCTTTTCTTTGGTGCTTGCATTAGCAACACCACGCGTGGTTTTTTTTTTTTTTTTTTTTTTTTTTTTTCATCTTTTGAATGCTTAAGGTCAACCATTGACAACATCACAGATGGATTTTTAATCTTTCAGCCTTCCTTTTTTTTTTTTTGAATGCTTGGAGCGTTGTTGACAACGGTTGATTTACCATTGTGGTTATGCTACTGACTCATGGGCTATGGCAGAGGTTGTTTTGGCTTGCAGTACCAGGCATAGCAGTTATGTTTGCCCACTGATTATTATGAGTTAAATCCTGATTAGTACCCTGTGATTGCGTATGATTACTTAGGCAGATGTGATATGGCTCTGATTCATACAATAATCTCCTTTCTCTACCCTAGTGGCTAGTAGTAAATTGAATGACATGCAGCATCTTGTACTTTAACAGTTACCATGTTCACCTTGAAAATTTCCTTGCTTTCTGTTTGTTTAGAATGTGCAAATTATCCTATTGTGTTTGGATTATGGTGTCCATATAGATACTAAAAGCTGTGAGTTTGTTTCTCAGGTTGCCCAGTCCCAGTCAGAAGTCTCTCATCGGTTAATAGATTGCAACAACACACAGTTGCCTGAGCAAGTTTCAAAAGAGGCTCACACTTCCATGGCACCTCAAACCTTTATATCAGCAGATAAGGAACAAGTTGCTCCTGTTATGGACAACCAGCAGCAGATGTCTTATCCTAAACAATCTGGCTCCATTGAGGAAGGGAAGTCTGCTGCTGCTGCTGTGGCCGCAAAGTTGACGTCGTCTACATCGTCGGCCCATATGCTTTCTTATGTACTCTCCTCCCTTGCATCGGAGGGTGTCATTGGCAATCCAGGGAAAGATTCTTCTGGTGAATACCCGCCTGAAAAGAGGCCTAAGCTTGCGAATGACCAATCTAATGTTTCCCCTCAAAATTCCTCACAACCACCAGCTCCTTCCCTGCATCCTGAATCTCTCCCACAAAATGTGATTACCACCAGCCAGCAATTAACCCAGAATGAGCCACCACCTCCTCCTCCATCATCTTCTCCTCCACCAATGCCACCATTACCCCCTATGCCAGTGGCGTATCCTACACCCCCTTACATGCAGAGTGTTGGATCTGTCATTGGTGAACAATTCTCTTACGGTATGGCGCAACAACTGCCTCCCCCCTTCCCAGGTTATCCAACTATGACCGCTCCTGTCACTGGAATTTCTCCCTTCTCAATACCTCCGGCAAATGCGTATCAGAGTTTTCAAGGTCCTGACGGTAATTTCTACAATCAGCCACCCTCTATGCCAACAGTGCCCATTTCACGTCAATAGTCTTTCCGAAAGGCTGCTTGGACTGACAAGGTGTCTCCGCTACTTGATAGTATCAAGTAAACTGTACAATGAAGCCGCAGGATTCCCTGTATTGAATGTTTTATTCTCTAAGTTCCCTTAGATTATACACCTAATTATAATTGCACATAATAGATGTTTGTAACGATAAAGGTTTTAACTTTGCTCTGTGTTTGTAGGTGAAAATTTTTTTTCCCATCAAATTGATACATAGGATTTTAAGGATATTTTGGGATTGCTTGTGTTCAACTATGTCTCGATGCATCAGTTTGTTTACTTGCAGGATTATTGTTTCAGGGGATCTCATGGGAAGTGAGGCCCATGCCTTCTGGGCTTCTAGGCTTATTGGTTGGGTCTGAAGAATATGAACCCCAGGGCCCATGTACATTGGGTGGCGTGTTGTTCGGTAGTCTTGTTGGAAGTAACAGGATGTGGTGATGAGACGGAGGCGCAACATTTAGTTCTTCCTGAGGGTGTGAAGCTCTGTTAGTGACAAAGACTGAGGAGCTGATCATGGGAGTGGGAAACTTATCGGGTAAGGAATTCGATTTGGTGTTGTGGTTCATTTTCTTACGTTTGAAGTTGTAAAACCAATAGATTTGAGTTAACCATTCCATTGGAAGACAAGGTTGTTAGATAAGGCAGAGAGGGACCATAAACATTTGCGGCAATCCTGCTCCTGCACAAAACGAGAGGAGAGGAGAGGAGATTGCAATGTGATTCGTTTAGTGAAAAAGGCTAATTGTTGCATATAAGACATGCCTTATAGATGCACTCTTAAGCACACATCTTGGCAAGGCTTGCTATGAGTAATGTCGGGGTCCCCGCTTTTGTATTGTTTTATATTTTAAATTGAATTTTATGTGAAACTATCTATTATTATCTATTCGGTTTTTAGTAGACATATTATATATTATGCCTGCCTTCTCTTATCTTTTTCTCTCTATATATTTTTACTGTCATATGACAGATCTTTATTTGTTTATGTTTTTGAGTGATACATTGATAATATGGAATCTCTCCGTTTTGAGGTAACTAATTAATCCCCTAGAACAATTCTTCCAATTCTTAAGCTAACTCGTTCAGTGCTAATTGGACATATAAATTAGTATTATAAATTGCCTAATTTAAAATATCCATTAAAAAAGAAAAGGGAGAATAAATAATTTATCTATGTACATTTATCAAAACTAGATACATAATACATTTCTTGAGAGAATATTCATTAATCTGTTGTCTGTAAGACCATATATATGTAATGTAAGAAACTGTTCTATGAGAACCCCCATCCGAGTTAATCTCCACCTCTTTCTTTCTTTCTTTCTTTCTTTTTCCCTTCCCTTGTATTAATTAATTAGGATAATGATTTATTTTTAAGAAAGGAAGTAAATGTAAATGGGACCAAAAGGAAAGGGAGGAGAGTCTGAACAGTGCATGAAGGTCACGTCAAGCCTGGAGAGAAGGAACGAACAAACAAGAACTCAACCAGCCGTCTATTAAGCACTTATCACACTCTCCCTCCGTTTACTACTCATAAAGCATCTGCTCTCTCTCTCTCTCTGTTATCACACACACACACAACGTCACAACCCCATTACTTATCATAATCTTCCAATATTACTATTAAGTGCGTGATTAATCTCACATGATCAAAAACTCTACAACTCTCCATCTCTCTCTCTATCAAGCATGCGACCAACTTCATTGCTTTTTCTTGCTCTCTCACTAGTAAGCTAGCTCTCACTCTCTCGGTCTCGGATACCTTAAAGCCTGCAAATTAAGGCCCAATTATCTCCCCAAAATGCATTACCAAACGGAGTTGTGGACTTCCTATAACATCCCAACAAGATCAACCGCCATGTCCATGGACCCATTTGAGCGAATTGAGAGACTGGCATCAGAGAACGCAGTGGTGATTTTCAGCATCAGCAGTTGCTGTATGTGCCACGCCATTAAGAGCCTCTTCTGTGGCATGGGTGTGAATCCGACTGTTTACGAGCTCGATGAGGACCCAAGAGGGAAGGAGCTGGAGAATGCTCTCACGAGGCTTTTGGGTAGCTCCACCTCCACTGCTGTTCCTGTGGTGTTCATTGGAGGTAAACTTGTTGGTGCCATGGACAGAGTCATGGCTGCACATATTAATGGCATTCTTGTTCCTCTGCTTAAAAATGCTGGTGCTCTCTGGCTCTGACATTTCCCCTGTTTTTTTCTGTACAAAGTTTGGGGGAAAAAGAAGAAGAAAAAAAGACTTATAGCTAGAGCGAGGTAACTAAGAAATATTGAAACAGAGGACGAGGAGTAGTGGTTGTTTTGTTGAAGTGCTTCTCCGTTGTGGGAATTACAAATTGACACTTGTCACTATATGTCTTGGTTTAGTTTCCATCTTTTCTTTTCTTTTCTTTTTTTGTGTCTTGTTTTGTGTCGTTCTTTGCTTTTGAGAAGTGTAATATGCCCCTCCTCTGTATAGCAAAGAAAAACACAAAATCTATTCCTAAATCAGATACTTGCTCTATTCTCAAACTTGTGTTTCTGTAGTTGATTTATATATATATATATATATGTCGTAAATATATACAGTACTAGTATAGTAAGTGTGGGTTGTCTAACTCACTCATAATTTAAGAGAAACTAATGAACGCAAAAGGTACTTACTCGTCATTGTAGTGTTTTACTTTTACAGCATTCGAAGAGGTCAAAACTGTGAATACAAAGGAGCCGGATATTACGCCGGAAAAATCGGTGGCCCCATCTTAGAGAGGAAGTAGAATCTTCGGTTCTAATTATGTAATTCAGGTGGGACAATGGATGATTTGACTTTACCTATGAGACTAGGAATGATAATTCTTACCTTATCGTGATTTTTGTAACACTAGTCGTGTATCCCCAACCATCTTAAATGATGAGGTGTACACATAATTTTATACGAATTATGTGGGACATTCATGATTTTCACATTCATCTCATGCGTTATTATTTTTTCAATTTTAATTAGGATTTTTAAAATATAAATATTAGTCTATGGTTGTTTGGAATGAAGATTATTAATTGTAATTTATTTTAAGGCCTCTACAATTTATTCTTTTTTTGAAAAAAATCATGAATGTGTTTTGACCGGGTTCATGAATACAATGATATATATTTTTGTGTTCCCAACAAAAAACCAAATTGGATGTGAAAAAGACATAGAATGTTTTGAGTTTATATTCAATGGTATAGAATTTTCATGTCTTTTTCACATTCAATTTGATTTTTGTGTGGAATATAAAATATGTTGTTGGAGTAGTAAATACGATCAAAACACATTCATGATTTTTTTCAAAACAAAATTTGTTAAGATGGCGCTCATCCCATCCCATCCCATCCCAAAATGTGTGTTTTAGAAATAAAATACACATAAATTGTTAAAATAAATTTCAAATTAATTGCTAATTGAATTGGCTAAAAGTCAATTGCTCGGAATCAATCACAGAATGAGAATGTGAGAGGCAACTTTTTTGGTTTGCTCTTGGGGTGGGTGGGGGGGTGGGTGGGTCAGCATATTTGCGTCATTATCCAGAAGCAGTAGAAGGAAGGAGACACGCATCAATTAATAATATAAACCATTGATAGATGTTTATTGCTATAACAAGCTATGTCAATTGTAGTATTATCTTTTGCATCAGATCATACCCTAATTAGACTCAAATCCCTCACCCCCAACCATCCGTCTCTGTACAAATCCAATGCCCTGATGGTGATGCGATAGTAATGTGTCAAAAACAATAAAATCATTTATTAATTAATTGCGTATCAAATTCTCTCCTTGACACAAAACAACAAACAAAAGGGAAACGAATGAGGGTATTACCCAGTCACGTCATGTAGAAATCTAACCAACAGATTAGAGACAAAACTTGGGATTCTGAGGGATCATTTCGAAACAAACAAATCCTGCAATTCCACATTGTGGTTTTGGGAATTGTATTGGGTTCTCGAACAGAGATATACATAAACGTACAGAGGAGGAGGAGGAGGAGGAGGTAAATGCATGCACATTATCTTCCTATTCTTCTTCCTTTTATGAGAAAACCCATTTGCGTCCCAATTTATTACTTGCTCTATCCGGGTCTTTGATTTCATTGTGTCTGCAAATCGTTCTGCGAGTGTTTTTGATAGATAAAAAAATGGGTTATTGCCCGTGTTTTGGCTCGAGAAGGAGAAGCAGGCCAGAGAGGGAAGAGGAAAGAACGGTTAGCAGGAAGAGCAGGCTTGAAATATCTTCTTCTGGTAATCACTTCATTATCTTCCGGTGCATAATTTGATATGTCCATTTGTTTTTCTAATTTTCTGTATTGGGTTTCTTGATATTTGTTCTTTGTCATTCTGTTTGGTTGTTTCAATCAATTCCTCTTATTTATTAGTTCAGTATGTAGTGCATAAAAATTCGTTACAGGGACAATTGGTATTACACTTTGATTATGCTATCCGTAATTTGATGAAGAATGGGATAATGTTAGGGTTTTTAGTTGATGGAAGTAACGTTGGTATTTTCTGTGACACAAAATTCGAATGCTATGGTCCCTATTAATCAGGTGATTCCTCAAAGGATTTCATATGCATGTCATCGAAAAACGAAGATGGAAATGATTAGTAGTAGATTCTAAGTAGCAGAGTCGAGAAGAATGGGATCAACAAGGATACGAGTGGAAATAATTAAGGATATATATGGAAAAGGATTTGTGGAGTAGCCTTAGAGTTGATTAAATGGTAACGGAGACCCATGTTGTGTACTCTTCATGTCTAAGAACTCACTTGATTGGCTCAAAATATATGGGATTAAGCCTTTATGTTGTTGTTTATTTTCAATAATCACAAATCAGCGATTATCTTTTAAATTGATCCTTTTAGCGAGGGAGACAATGAAAGCAATCCAGTCACCGTGTTTGTTAATGATTTGCCACTGGAATAGTCTAGCAAGAAGAGTAGTCTGGTTCCAGGTGGAATGCTTGATAAATATATGGTATAATGGGTAGCAAGCTCAAGAAGTTTAGACAGATTTTCCCCTATCATAATCCAAATTTTGGTTGGCTACTGTTATTGCTAGGTCATAATCATCGACAGGATATTCTCTCTAATTGACACGACTTATCCCTGTGTCAGGATAAGGGACAGTTATTATGGTAGATAGTGAGCATCTCTGTAAATTTTCACGAATATGAATCTTAAAGCGAAGTGGGTTGGGATGCAGGGTATACTCCAAAGGCTTTAAACTAAGAATTCATATATGCAACTGATAGGGATGTAGCAATATGATTGGCTGAGGCAGTCCTAGACGCCATATTCTGTTAGCTATCTACCGGCATTTGATGTTTGTTGGCTAGTTCTATTTGTTAGTGTCTTTACTTAGAATGTCCCCGTATGCTCTGCAAGAGATGGCAACAAAGTTATCAAATTGCCTTCCTTTCCATATATGTCTGAATTGTTATTGCGGCAAACTATGCCCTTTGTCATTGTTTGAACATATATGCTGGTATAAGGTGCACCTTTCCTATCTTTTCAAAGAATGCTTTACCTTCTCATCTACAATCACAACAGGGACAAGCATACCGAAATGTTTTTGCCTTTGTCAAACACATTTCCTATTCTTTTGAGATCCCTCTTCTGGCTGATTTTGCTTTGCCAAAGGTTCTTACTATATTTTTTTTGCACTCTTGCCACTGCTATTCTCCAAATTTGTATTAAGAACTATCATCATGGATGTAGAGACACCACTTTTAGGGATATAATGTGCAAATACAAGTGCACATATGTATGTGTTATTCAAAGCTCAGATGTTCTGCTGTTATATCAATGAACTGAATTTGGTTTTGGAAACCTTGAAACTTTAAATGTCGAATCAAACTAGTGTAATATGTTACCAACCTGTATCCTAAATAATAATTTGCTTGGATACTACAACTTCTAGAAATTAATCACTTATATTGGGAATCGATACAGAACCACGAAAAGATATTTCTGCTCCAAAAAATAAGGCATCTGCTCAAATTGAGGCTCGGACGTTCACCTTGCAGGAGCTTAAAACTGCGACGAATAACTTTGGCAGTGGATCTTTCATTGGGCAAGGTGGGTTTGGACCTGTTTACAAAGGTCACGTGGAAAGCACCGGTCAGGTAAATTATCTCATTGCTGGAAAGGAAGACATTTTTGTAGTTAAATATCTAGAAAAAAGGAAGAGATAATTGCATTATTTTTTTTTAAAATTTCTTCAGGCTGTGGCTGTAAAGAAACTGGACCAATCAGGTTGCCAAGGGGAGAAGGAGTTTCTCGTGGAAGTTCTCATGCTTAATCTTGCACATCATCCTAACCTGGTTAATTTGGTCGGTTACTGTGCTGATAAAGAACAGCGTCTTCTCGTCTATGAATACATGCCCTTGGGATCTTTGGATGACCACTTATTTGGTAATTGTTTTAATTCCATTGGTCCCCACTTTATAACTAGTTATTTAGCTTCTCTCCTTATCAAAATTGGTTTACTTAACTATGGAAAGATTAAAAAGACCAAGAAATTTTTTTTTCCAAAAGGACTGTATTCTGCAGAGCCTTTTCCTGTACTGAGTTACTGTTATATTCAAGCATGTTCTCATTTCAACCATTAAATGACTAGGAACACTTCAGTTATGGGTAGAGTGGTATTGAGAGTCTCCATAATCAGCAGACACGGGTTAAATATATATCTAGCACAGCCATTTCCCATACTCATTCAACTCGTTAAACAGTCATGACTTGCCATGATTATGCTCTTCGTTCCTTCTCAACAAGACATTGTAATGAAAATTGTGGTTGCTATTGGCTCTTAACGATATTTCCTGTTGACTCTGCCATGGAACATTCTTATGTTTGTTTGATGTTCATTTGTGCCATTGTACTATTTTTAGTATTCGTCAGGGGAAAAAGAGAAATACTAACATTTCATGAGGAAATATATGTCAGTAAAAATTTGATATATCTGTTTCCACAAAGGCATTGCGTGACCATCTTTATCATTACACAAATGACTAATGCTTTGCTGCTATCCCCCACGTTTTTGGCACCTTCCATATCGAAGATTACTTCATCGTCTATTATCAACGGCATTTGTGCAGATCTTGCTCCTGAGAAAGAGCCTCTTGATTGGAATACGAGAATGAAGATAGCTGCCGGTACAGCACGGGGATTGGACTATCTGCATAATAAAGCAAGTCCTCCAATAATATACAGGGACCTCAAAAGTTCTAATATACTACTGGATGAGGGGTTCCACCCAAAACTGTCCGATTTGGGGCTTGCAAAATTTGGTCCAACCGGAGATAACACACATGTGTCCACCAGGGTCATGGGGACTCAAGGTTACTGTGCTCCTGAGTATCTTCAATCTGGAAGATTAACCATGATGACTGACATCTACAGTTTTGGGGTGGTTTTGTTAGAGTTGATCACTGGGCGTAAAGCAGTAGACAACTCCAACGGCAGTGAAAAGTACCTCGTTAATTGGGTAAGTGCAAAATTTCTGATCATTTTAAGAATCTTAGGTTGCCCCTTTTTATGCAATCTGAATGAGTTTCTTCATATACTTACAAAATTCTTTTCATAGGCATTTCCGAGATGGAAAGACCGAATGAATTTGTGGTTATTAGCGGATCCATTGCTGAAAAGTCAGTTCTCAGAATCTGTGTTAAAGAAAGTACTAGAGGTAGCATTTATGTGTCTCCGAGATGATGCAACTGCCCGTCCTTCAACTAGTGAGGTCGTGCTTGCTCTTGATTATTTGGCGTCACGCAAGTACAAGCCAAATGAAGCAGGGAATGGGAGTCCGAAAACACCAAGCTCTCCAACTGAGACAACAAGGATGTTAGCCAGGGATTTTAATCGGGAGCGAGCCGTGGCAGAGGCCAAGATGTGGGGAGAACATTGGAGAGAGAAAAGACGTGACATTGCACCAGACTTGGAATCCGATGCCTTCAACCGGTAATTAACTTTCATCATATAAACGATTGTGAACGTGCATTATTGAAGGAAAATTTGAGACTTTTTTATGATCCTTACTTCACTCTCAGGAGCATCAATACTGTTTTAAGCTCACTGTTTGAATGTTTATGGCAGTTGGATCAACCGAATGAATTCAGCGTGAACAATAGCCGTGTGGATTTCAGCACTGGTTGGTTTCGATCGATACTCAAAGCATGTGAAGACAGAGTAAAGGGAAATCCTAACATTGTTGAAAACTGATGCTGCATTACATAAATTATACCAGCATTAATAAAACACCTCTCTTTTTTTGTCAATGGATTCTTTAATCAACCTCTTTCTTTGACAGAATGATAATCGAGGCTCTTGTTAAGGTGCTTCTAAACCATTTTTACCAATCCTTGAGGTTGAATCATGAATAAAAAAAAAAAAAAAGTAAACAATTCTCAAATACAAGACTCTGTAATGGTGAATAACTTTCGTGTACAAGGTTCATTACTCCACTTGCCCTGAAATGATCTTACAAATTAATCAGTATGCATCAATCTGGAACGGCTGGAGTTTAACCCAGGCCGCTGATTTTGAAGCTAACCAGCATACCATAGAACCCATTCTGGACGGTGAGCGACGGATATGTTGATGTTAGTGCATGCATAAAAGGGGTGGGGGTGAGGGTGATGGTGAATAAATATCTAACTTGGGTCTTTAATTAGAATAAAAGGTTCCCCATCTAAATTAATTCTTTTTTATACAGGAAAGCACAAACTCGTGATTTCTATGACATATCACAAATATAAGTATCATGTGAACTACTATTCGTTATTCTTCTATCTAAATTGATTCTGATAGAAGCTATATCATCATTATAAAATAAGATAAAAACAGTGGGGCCCATGCAGCATCTGCTTTTAGATTTTAGATTAGAGTCGGTCTCTCTATAGTCAAGCGGTTGACCATCTTCATCATCACCCAATAAATTGCCGCCACGTCAAACTCCTCCATACCTGCAAACAATGTACACGAGCGATCAGACAAAGAACTCTCTCTCTCTGTTAAGCAAAAGCAAAAGCAAAAGCAAAAGCCAAAGCCGCCACTACCTCCCGCCGGAATCTCACTTGCTTCGTCGGAACCATAAGAAAATACAGCTCTTGGAGCTCGGAAAGTTTGCTTTTCTCATGTGAGTGCTTTTCGTCTTCTTTTAGATTAATTTATAGGATCTGAAACTGATTTACTGAGAAAGAGAGACGGGAGGGAAAGATGTACGTGGTGCCTGCGCCCAAGAGATCCGACCCGGGATCGGTGGGATCTTCCGGTGATTTATTGGTTTTCCAAGCTTGGAAAGGCAGCAATGTAAGTTGTTTGCTTTCTAATGTTACTATTCGAGGTTTATTACCTATTTCGCTTTTCTTATTTTTACGAAATAGCGGTTTTATCTACTTTTTCGGGTATATTTCTTTTCCGGTGATATAGTGATGTATTAGTGCTTTATGATACCATCTTCGACAAGTTTTGATGTCGTTATCAAACAATTTTACTTCTGGAGTTCCATTTTCTTCCCTAATTTGATTACTAGAAGCTATATTTGATGAGCCTGAGAGAGTGTTACGAGTCGTATTAACTGGCTGACACCACTGGCCTGAGTATAGCTTCTGGCATGCTTTGTTTGTTGCACAAGGTTATGAAAAAAAGGACGGGTGTGTATATGTTTGTATATTGTCTGATTAATTTGATAAAGGATAAGGATAAGGAATATGGAAAGGTAAATGCACTTTCATTTCTCGAGGTGGTGAAATGTGGATTCACTGGATTGGACTATCTGAGATATAATGATGATTTAAGATTTAAAGTTTCTTGGTTCTCCGAACTCATGTCCAGGATTCATGGAGGAACAAAATTAAGTTCACTGATTTTTTTCTCTCTAATAAGTTGTAATCATTTATTTATTTTTTTGTGACGTGTGAAATTTTGAGTGAGTCTTAATGGGATGACGTTTAAAATCGGTTCAGATTGTTCAAAGTTGCCATTTTTGTTAAATGCATTGCCATACAGATTATAGGACCTTATGAATTTGCTAAACTTGTTAGACAGAGCATAATTTACTGTTTCCGAGCGAGGTTTTAGTTATGGCTTTGGCCTTTTAGTTGATTCCAGTTGCATACAGTTGATATTTGAACTTGCTGGCCCTTTGTGGCTGTTTCAGTCAACCACATGTAAGTATGATCAAGAAACAACCGATTCAGCAACTTTTCAGCATTAGATCTGGAATTAGTCACTAGGCTTTCAAAGGTGGTAGGCTATATGCATCCATCAACCTTTAATACCTCATTGAGGAATATACACTTGCACAGTCTCATTGAAAAATAAAGGAGTTAGATTTATTACATTATTTCTCTGTGGAACTTATGGTTTTGTTGTTCCTGTGCAGATATTTTTTCTTCAGGGGAGGTTTATATTTGGACCAGATGCAAGGTCGCTGTTCCTGACTATATTTCTAATTGTTGCTCCTGTTGCTGTGTTCTGTGTCCTTGTCGCCAGAAAACTGATGGATGATTTTTCTCATCACTGGGGGACTTCTATAATACTTGTTGCTGCCTTATTCACAGTTTATGTGAGTATTTTTCTTAAATTTACAATACATTTGTTGTGTTTGTCCTGGTTTATTTCCTTAAACCAGTGATTTACTTTGGGATCTTGCTACTCACAAGATGATCCTACTTCCAAACCCAATATATCGCTTGCAAATATCCTTTTTTTCATAGGTTTCACCTTCTTAGTGGCTAAAACGCTGGTTGGGCAAGAAGGAAATTCGTATCTTCTATTTTCTAGAGAGGAGAATGCTCAGGTATGCTGGTGTGTGGAAAGATTGTGATAATATGGGATGGTATAATATTTTGGCAAGTGGTAACACCTTGTGGACATGCGCTGTTCAAGTAGCCTTCTCCAGGGGGAGCCAATCTTTGGCCATGATACTTTGACCTAATGTTAGTGTGATAAAATGCTGAAAACTTGCAAGGCAGTGAGAAGTTGCTTGAATTTTGTACTTCAAGGGTCTTAAGTCTGGCTATTGTGTCATAGAAGAGAAGTTTTCTTATATATGCTAATGTATCTCAAGGGGTTCTTGCATGTGTGGCTTCTTGTAGGGCTAAGCTTTGACAAGATTTGCTTCATTAATTAGATCTTGATACAATATGGTTTTCAGGTTTTGATTCTTCTTCTCTTAACTTCTGGAAGAGATCCTGGCGTAATACCACGCAATGCACGCTCTCCTGAACCAGAAGGCTTTGATGGGAGGACAGATGTTGGGGCTGGCCAAACTCCACAGTTACATTTGCCTCGCATCAAGGAGGTTGAGGTCAATGGAATCACTGTCAAGATCAAGTATTGTGATACATGCATGCTCTATAGGCCTCCTCGCTGCTCACACTGCTCAATCTGCAATAACTGTGTAGAACGTTTTGACCATCACTGTCCATGGGTAGGACAATGTATTGGGCTGGTGAGTCTTCCATTTTTTCCGTCGTGTCTTTGCTAGCAGAATCTTGTAGTATAACTCCTAAGTATTGTCATAGGAAGTGTCAGATACTCTCAAAAGGCATTAGTGGAGGACAAATTATTGTATATTTTGCCAATATGAAATCGTTCTTTAAGCTGAACGGCAGCGACAACTTGGACTCTCTCCAACTTGCATTACTGAGGCACTGGTTTGTATTGGGAAAAATCAATTTATGAGCGACTCAATTCATCATACAAGTACAACGGAACCATGTTTTTTAATTTTGCAACTCTCCTTTTTGTGTTATGCATAACATTCAGTATTGACTTGGTGTAGTTGATTTGATGGCTCTTGAAGATATGGTTTTCACCTAAAAGATGACCTATGATTACATAAATTTGGGTGCAGAGAAACTACCGATTTTTCTTCATGTTTGTCTTCTCCACGACTCTTCTCTGTACATATATTTTTGCGTTTTGCTGGGTCTACATCAGGATGATCATGGATGCAGAGAATACTACGATCTGGAAAGCAATGATCAAAACCCCTGCATCTATTGTTCTAATTATTTACACATTCATATCAATGTGGTTTGTTGGTGGTCTTACAGCATTTCATTTATATCTCATCAGTACAAATCAGGTAATAGCCTCAATTTCTGAGTTTATCATGTTGTAGAAAAATGTGATATGCATTTTCAAGTAAACTTCCTTTTCTAGCAGTGCAACTTGCGTTTCATATGCCTTTTGCTTGTGCAGACAACATATGAGAACTTCAGATATCGATATGACCGGCTTGCCAACCCTTACAACAAAGGAGTTGTTGATAACTTCAGGGAGATATTTTGCTCTAGCGTTCCCCCTTCGAAGAACAATTTCAGGGCAAAGGTGCCTAGAGAACCTTCTTTGCCAACTCGTCCAGTGGGTAGGTTTATGAGTCCAAATATCTGGAAGAGCGGTGATGACATTGAAACGGGCAGGAAAGCAGTGTGGGGTGATGGAGCTGCTGGGGTTGATCTTTCCGAAGGCCAACTTAACAACAATGATCGCTTGAATGTCAAGGATGGTGAATTAAGTGAATTGTCTCCAGATATGAGAACTACAGTGGATGAAGTGGGTGATTGTGTTGGCATGCATCCAAGGAGGTCTAGTTGGGGAAGAAAAAGCGGGAGTTGGGAAATGTCGCCAGAAGTTATTGCTCTAGCGGCTAGAGTGGGAGAGCCAAACCGTGCTGGTGGGAGTAGCGGCAGCAACCTTCCTACTGAAAACTGAAATTCATAGCTCTTATCGTTAAGAGGCAACCAAGCATACTTAAACAGGATAGGGTTTGGATGTGTTGCATTTGGAGTGGAATCTTTGAGGTTTGCATCACAGTGACAAAACCTGCCTGGAGTGTATTACCTGCAATATGGCAGTTGCCTCATTTCTGCTGCGAGATGGTGTTCAAGTGGTTAGCTCTGGTGCTATTCAGGAATGAGTGGTTTGTTTTGTGAGTTAGCTTTCTGTCTTTCTAGTTTGGATTCCCTTTGCTTTCTGGTATTTGTGAAATTAGTTGGTGTCTACAGACTCCATTCTTACAAGCTGGCCAAAAAGTGGAGGTGATTGTGGTTTACCTGCCATTTGGCGTACTTTACCATTCAATATATGCTTCATCTAAAATTTTGTTGGATCCGTTGCGAACTTCATCAGCCATTGATGATTGGGATTGAAACCGATAGTAGATTTCAATCATGTTTGATGGATCAGTCCATGTTAGGGTTAATGTCATTTCTATAATGAAGGTTGATGGATCAGTTTATGTTCCTATAAAGTTTTAGATCGGAAATATGAAAATATGGCTTCTATATCATTGGATTAAAGGATACGTTCCTTGAGAATGGGCAAGAAAGAAGAAAATAGAAGATCTGATTATCTCGATCTCGAACACCGTAGACTCTAATTTCAAAGGCAGAATGAACTAAATTATTGTGGATGGTTTTACTATTAGCTTATCGAAAAAAAACCCGCAAATGGGTGTCGTTATTGCAATGGCCCCGTGAATACATCGTTTCCTTGGCTAGTCTAGGAGTTGTAGACTAGCTCAGCTACTACTAAAGTAGTAATTAAAAGAAGTCTGTATCAATAATTTTCCTTGTGAATTTATAGCAGTTGGTTTGTGTCTTTGTGATGAGACAGCCAAAGCTAAACCAAATCATTATTATATTGTGATATATAAAGCCTCCCTTACTGTCCTAACCTGGATCATGATAATTAACTTCACTTTAGAATAGTTTAGATCCATGTAATAATCATTAATCTATAATTATCTGAAAGTCAAATGTGTGGGCGTAACTGTCCAGTCAATAAGGAAGGGAGGGTCAGACTATGGTGACTCTCACTGAAGAGTGTTACCTCACAATAAAAACCTAACATCTGATTCTGCTACTCTGAAAACCCAATAATGCCCATCTTATTTGTTTGAAAACTGTGCTGTATTTATAACTGCCATGGAATCCTCTTCTTCCGTTCGGTAAAGTTTGATGATGGATACAGAAAGTTGAACAAAACCAATTGTTTAAATGTTTTGAGGCTCCTCTCTTTGACTCTTTCTCTTATGATAAATTTTCCCTACCCTCAGATTACAAGTTCCATTCATTTCTTGTTCTCTTTCTTGTTCTTAGCAAGACACATTACGGTCCTCAGAGACTCTTGTTCTTATAGACAGGACAACCATGTCAATGTTGGTGAAATAAGTCAGGTTTTAGTAGGTAGGTGGTTATTGGTTCATTTCC